>NC_069504.1:496065056-496381722 GCF_027579735.1 Bombina bombina
TAAGAAACAAGGCACTTAAACTGTACTGTACTGGTATATATACTTGTTACATGAACTTGTAAGAGACACTGCGATATAGTACATTATTGTATTAGCATTCTTTCTTCCTTGGACAGCAGCAAGTAACAAGTTAAAACAGATACCGATAGTCACAAATGATGTGCATGGTAATGCACATGCACATTTGACTGAACCACACACACGGCAGGTAACTCTGCTTGCATGCCCTGTCCCCCTGGTCCGTTATAGGCTTGTGAACACTAGATAGGGGAGAAGCAGATCAATAATTGTGATGCCATAAAATGTAGTTCCCGTTATCTAGGGTTTGACAGATTTGTTTTCCAATCTTAAAGCCAGAGGCTTGGGATCTAGGTTACATGTGCAGGGCTGAAGGCTTCCTAGGCCCTGCTCCACTGCACACTAAGGAAAATAACGTATACAATGTTTATGTTAAAACTATAAACCTGGGATGAAAGTTTGACAGTGAAGGGCTTGGGTAGTGGACAAAGCTTTCTGTGGGTAGCATTAAATGGCACAATGTGAGTCTTATATTGGTCCCTACAGTGAGTATACTGTATAACTGGGTACATGGTTTTATAAGGGGTCTGATTAGTGGTGTATCCACCTGAAGCTCCACTGCTTGAAGTCAAAGAAAGTGGATTTTCTTGCTAATCATAAATGGTTTACTGTAGGGGGGGGGGGTGCATTTGGATCCTTCGTGAGGATCCGAATATGTAAGTAAGCAGCGGCTTGTGCCCTTCAGATATTTTCGTAGCCGAACTGATTCTTGTAAAAGATCTGGATTTGTAAAGGATCTGAATGCACATCCCTGGTGTACTGAAACAGTGATTGCATCAAGTCTATCCATTAAAGAGACAGAAAGGTAAAAACTGAAATGTGCATGGGTGCATTTAAAATTTTAAGTAGAACACTTTTTGCAATATATTTCCATTAGCAAAAATGCCTCTAATAAAAGTTATTATTGTTTTTATTAGTAGCATACGCACATATGCTGTTAGTGGCCCAAAACAACACACCTTCTCCGATAGGCTTGTATGTCACAAATTAAGTCTTCACTGACACAATACATACAACCGCCAGCTATCTGAGTAGACATGGTGTTTAAATCCTGAGGTTTTAGTCAGACGTATCTATAGTCTGGCCAGACTGTATGACAAAAAGGCATATTGCAGTCATAAATGTTACTAGATACATTTTTGCTAATGGAAGTAAATTGCAAAAATGCTTCTATTTAAAACTGAAATGCACATTTCAATTTTGACCTTTCTATAACTTTAATAACATCCAGGTTGTCTGCATCAGCTATATTAGTACGACAGTGTTATATTGTATTGCCATAATACCCTAAATTCATAGTTATGTTCAAGTACCCTTCAATGTAACCTTTTTGTAATGCATAATAAATTAGAACAATATTTGTTTTTATTTATCCTTAATTTACCTTATCAGGGTGAGCTTGGATTGAAAGTGCCAGTCTGACTGATAGTACTTTGAACAGGAACGGCAGCTGGTCTTCAAATGCCTTTCTGACTTTAGACCCAAGGCATTCTGGGTGAGCAGCAATCCACTGTCCTAGTGTTTTCTCGGTAATGCGGTTATCTAGGATGATGGCATCTCCCTTAGGGTGAGAACCCATCCATAGCTGTAAAGGAAGGGAGAACAAATGAGAGATTAAAAAGTGGAGATCAGCAAAAGGTACATGTTCACCAATAACACCATGGATGTAAGATGGTAAAACAAGAGAACTAATACAACAAGAAACAAACACTCAAGTCCCAAATCTCAAAAACATATATACAGGACCACCACAAAATGTGTTTTACTCCCTGCACCATCTATACTATAAATGCATTTGTAACGCGTCTGTCAGTGTCGCCAGTTGCGCATGCATCCTCAAAGGAATATTGGCTGTGCAAGGCAGCCAAAAGAATGTTGCCTGCGTGCGCAGCCAAAAGAATCCACCTGGATGCATCTAAGCTGCA
Source organism: Bombina bombina (assembly GCF_027579735.1). NCBI lineage: Eukaryota > Metazoa > Chordata > Amphibia > Anura > Bombinatoridae > Bombina > Bombina bombina. Next base: position 496,067,060 of record NC_069504.1, read on the forward strand.
TCCTGGTGGATTCCGAATTCTTTCACCACCCTGACATTTTCGGAATCCACCTGGATGCAGCGTAGGCAACCCCAAAGCCTTAAAAAAAAAAAAATGCAACCGCCCGCATGAAATAACGAAAAAACATGTAACCGCCCGCAAAAAATAAACACATAACCGCATGAAGTATAACAAAAAAACAACTAACCTCCCGCACAAAGTTTTCACAGACACCTAAACCGCAAACCCCCACATCGCAAAATAATAAAGTCATTAACCCCTAATCCGCAAATAACTGGCTGGCTCTTAAGTTTTACATTACGGCTTTTTAAATAAAGATAGCAAGAGAATGAAGAAAAATTGATAATAGGAGTAAATTAGAAAATTGCTTAAAATTACATGCTCAGTCTATCTGAATCATTAAAGGAAAAATGTGGGTTTAGTATCCCTTTAACCTTACAAGCTACCTGATTAACCCCATTCACTGCCGGGAATAATAGAAGTGTAGTGCACAGCTGCAATTAGCGGCATTCTAATTACCAAAAACCAATGTCAAAGCCATGTATGTCTGCTATTTCTGAACAAAGGGGATACCAGAGAAGCTTTTGCAATTATTTGTGCCGTGATTGCACAAGCGGTATGCAAATAATTTCAGTGAGAAACCCAAAGTTTGTGAAAAAGTTAATTTTTTTTATATGATCGCATTTGACGGTGAAATGGTGCCATGAAATATACCAAAATGGGCCTAGATAATTACCCTGGGTTGTCTACTTAAAAAAATATACATATACATTTTTGACAGGAGAACTTAGGATCCAGTGATCATCAATCTGTTTGGTTTAGTATTCATGTTCAGGAACTGTCCACCCAGACTAAAACAAAAGTTTTAGACTTTAGGACGGCAGATTTTTCATTAATGGGAGAATACCTAAAAAACTATTTAATGGGGAAAACTCTTATTACAGGGGTTCAAGAACAGTGGGAATTTGTGAAAGGTGCCATTTTAGATGCAACCGCACACTGTATTAGACATGTCTGTAAAAGTAAAAGAAAGCGGAAACCAATTTGGTTTTCCAAAGAAGTAGCACATGCTGTAAAGACAAAAAAGATAGCTTATAAAAATTACAGACACACACAAGCAGATGATGATATGAAAATATGGAGACTCCAACAAAAAAAGACTAAGCAGTTAATTAGGAAGGTTAAAGCTCATGCAAAAGAGAAGATAGCACAGTCAGTAAAATATGGGGACAAAACATTCTTTAGATGTATCAGTGAAAGAAGAAAAAATAAGGTAGGAATAGTAAAATTGAAATCAGTTGATGGTAGAATAATAGAAGGAGATAAGCAGATTGCAGACTGTCTCAATGATTACTTCTGTTCTGTTTTCACTAAAGATTGTGAAGATACAATGTCTACATTAAGGGATGCTACGCAAAATAGAAACAAGCTTAACAGTAATCTTTTTACAGAGGATGAGGTTTTATTAGCATTATCAAAAATAAATGTTACAAAGGCAGTGGGTCCTGATAATATTCATCCAAGGGTTTTAAAAGAACTTCGATCAGTGCTAACTGTCCCATTAACTGATCTGTTTAATCAGTCACTTTTAACAGGAGCTGTCCCAGATGATTGGAGAATAGCAAATGTAATACCTCTTCATAAAAAGGGCAGTAGAGAAGAATCTGGCAACTACAGGCCAGTTAGTTTAACTTCAGTAGTAGGGAAATTAATGGAAAGCCTCTTAAAAGAAAGAATTATGACTTACATAAAGACAAACAATTTAGAGGACCAAAATCAGCATGGTTTTACTTCAGGGAGATCATGTCAGACTAATCTAATTGACTTCTTTGATTATGTAACAAAAGTATTAGACAAGGGAGGAGCAGTTGATGTAGCATATCTAGATTTCAGCAAAGCATTTGACACAGTCCCACACAATAAACTTATTCACAAACTATATCTCCTTGGTCTAGATTCAAAAATTGTGAACTGGGTGGAATACTGGCTTAAGGACAGAAAACAAAGTGTCTTAGTAAATGGAGTTCATTCAGCAGAGGGGGCTGTTACTAGTGGTGTTCCTCAGGGGTCAGTTCTGGGGCCTGTTTTGTTTAACATATTTATCTGCGATATCAGCAAAGGGCTACAGGGGAAAGTATGTCTCTTTGCAGATGATACAAAAATTTGCAACAGAGTGGATGTTCCATGGGGGGGTAGACAAAATGAGAAGTGATATACAACAATTGGAGGATTGGACAAACGACTGGGATCTAAAGTTTAACACAGCAAAGTGTAAAATAATGCATTTAGGGAAGAAAAATCCAAATGTTAATTACAGACTCAATGACACTTTACTGACTGTTACAGACGAGGAACAGGACTTGGGAATTATTATTTCAGATGATTTAAAACTTAGTAAACAATGTAGTAATGCAGCGAGTAAGGCTAGCAGAATGCTTGGATGTATTGGTAGAGGTATTTGCAGCAGAAATAGTAAGGTTCTTATGCCACTTTATAGATCATTAGTTAGGCCTCATCTTGAGTATTGTGTGCAGTTCTGGAGGCCATATCTTCAGAAGGATATTAACAAACTTGAATCTGTGCAAAGGAGGGCTACCAAAATGGTACATGGTCTAAAAAATAAAAAACTTACCAGGATAGGCTCAATGACCTAAATATGTATAGCTTAGAGGAGAGAAGGGAAAGAGGTGATATGATAGCAACTTTCAAGTACATTAAAGGGTTTAGTAAAACTGAGGCTGTGGGTATTTTACATAAAATGGAAAATTCAAGAACAAGGGGTCATGAGCTCAAGCTAAAGGGTAGTAGATTCAGGAGTAATTTGAGGAAGCACTTCTTTACAGAAAGAGTGATTGATTTATGGAATAAACTTCCTCAAGAGGTAGTAGCAACAAACACTGTGGGGGACTTTAAAAATGCATGGGACAAGCATAGGGCTATCCTACGAACTAGATAAGTTTATACTGTTAGGTAAGGACGGGCAGACTTGCTGGGCCTATGGCTCTTATCTGCCGTCAATATCTATGTTTCTAAATAAAAAAGCAAGGCTCTATTTCTGTTTAAATGGAGTGATAGCAAAAATGCTAAATATTCTCGGGTATTTTGGGCAAGTTCTTCTCTGAAAGTCCTGGTAGCGAAGAGGTTACTTTAGTCATCCCAGCAATGATCCATTTGTAAGAGATAGAAAGAGAATACTGAATTTATAATCTTTTTGTCTTTCACAAAATTACAATCACCAAGAAAAGAATCAGAAAGAAATTAACTCTACTGCAGGCAGAAAAATATGAAAGGAAAAAGACAGAGATGGCAATGTAATAAAAGGAGAAACAGAGAAGCAGAATTAAAAGCAACAGTAATAGAAAACTGCAAGTGATTTCATGTTGAGTACTTGCAAATTACCTCTGCATATGGCCTGTTTGGTTCTATTTGCCGCTCAGGTTCACCTTTTGCCCACAGGCTGGCTACCTCACTGTCCCTCCCCAGCTTACCCCATGCATAGTCCTGTACGACACAGGAAAGAGGAAAAACTGTAATGAAGAGGAAAAAGAAAGAATTAAAAAAGAAAAAAATACTTATTGAACCTCTCTGTCAATATATACAGTATATTAAACTAAAGAGAAAAAAAAGGAGGTTTCACTTAATTAGTTCTAACCTATACAATTATATGTTAGGTCCATTCCACTTCTTTATTTAAGACATGGTTTAAAAAGGACAGTGTGTTTCAAAACTGGTTTCCATTTAATGTATTTCTAATGACTTGTTATACCAGATTAAAGTGATGATAAATCCTAGGATTTGTGAAATGCTAGGACTGACCATTGTAACAAATAAAGGGGACTTTCAACCAGTTCGCTGCACTGAGCTCCTCAGGCAGCCCATGGCAGAACGCTATTTTGCTGTGAGGTGACGTTTCCACCTCTTAGCCAATAGCCATGCGGGCCAGCTGGATAGCTAGCACGCTATTGGCTAAGAGGTGTTAAAGTCACCTCACAGCAAAATAGCGCTCTGCCGTGGGCTGTCTGAGGCGCTCAGTGCGGCAAACGCTTCAGACAAATATTTTATACTTCATGACTAAAAGTTCCCTTTATTTACTCAGACATCCCAACTCTCCTGGAAGGTCCGGGAGTCTCCCGTATTGAAATAGCAGCTCCCTGACACTTGCAAATGAAACCCAATCTCCCGGAAATAGCGGTACCAGAGAAAATCAAATGTGTGCCTGCACTTTTCATTTCTACCTCTAGGTGTCACTGTTCCGTTATAGCTCAATGTAAATAGTTACTGCGTTCCTCTCTAGACTTTTTCCCTCCTTCCTGATCTCTACTCTACTCTAGTGCGGTGCGAGACAGCAGCAGACCTGATATATATAGGTGAGATGTGCAGACTCCCATACCTCTATATTGTGCAGGCTCCCATACCTCTAAATTGTGCAGGCTCCCATACCCCTCTATTGTGCAGGCTTCCATACCCCTCTATTGTGCAGGCTTCCATACCCCTCTATTGTGCAGGCTCCCATACCTCTCTTCTGTGCAGGCTCCCATACCTCTCTTCTGTGCAGGCTCCCATACCTCTCTATTGTGCAGGCTCCCATACCTCTCTATTGTGCAGGCTCCCATACCTCTCTATTGTGCAGGCTCCCATACCTCTCTATTGTGCCGTGGAGCAACCTATGCCTGTAACAGAGGGGAGGGTGTCTTGTAATGGTGAGAGAAAGGCAATTTAAAAAATGATGTTTTCTAGTTCAGTTGTACAATTTCTGCCATGAGCTGTACAAAGTGTGGATAACATTATAATATATATATATATATATATATATATATATATATATATATATATATATATATATATATATATATATATATATATATATATATATATATATATATATATATATATATATATATATATAGGTGGCCCTCGGTTTACAATGGTTCAATTTGCACCGTTTCTGAATAACAACCTTTTTTTCAGTCATGTGACTGCTATTGAAAAGCATTGAGAAGCAGTGCATTAATTAAAAAAACAGTAGATGGAGCTGTCTGCTTGTGTTGCAGCAAAAATATGCAAGCCAAGCAAGCTGAAATTAATCAGTTTAACCAGACCTGAGCTATTTAGCAGCTTGCAAAGGAACATGATCTTTCTGTCTATTAATCAGTCCAGATTGGAATGCATAGAAAGAACTGTTTGCAGAAAAATGCAAGTAAAGTTTGTGTTGTGTGATTATTTTATTAGGTTTATAATGCTGTTTAGCAAATGTTTTTGTTCGTTTAACTTAGTTTAATTATATATTCTGTGTTGTGTGATTATTTTATTAGGTTTATAATGCTGTTTAGCATTTAAAGTCTTCATTTCAAAGCTTTAAAAATAATGTATTAGGTGAGGTGTTACTTCTGCCCATTTTTAGAGGGGCCTGGAACCTAACTCCCTCACTTCCCATTGACTTACATTATAAACTGGGTTTCAATTTACAATGGTTTCGATTTACAACCATTCCTTCTGGAACCTAACCCCGGCATAAACTGAGGGCTACCTGTATGTATGTATATATGTATATATATATATATATATATATATATATATACATATATATATATATATATATATATATATATATATATATATATATATATATATATATTGGTCAGGTAACAATTTAAAGGGACATTAAACCACTTTTTTTTTTTTTTGGGGGGGGGGGGTTGCGCAGTAGCCGGTGAAGCCACCTCCCTGAAATTAGTTTTTGCAGGATGGGATGTCGGTTTACTCTACTGGTAAATCCTAGTATTTCACAAACGCTAGGATTTACCATCACTTTAATCTGGTTTAACAAGTCATTAGATGATTAAATGGGTTGAGTTTTCAGTGAGAGCAAGCCTCCAGGTCTTATCTTTTTCTCTATACACGAAGGCTTCTTTATCATATTTCTGTCTGTATAGCCATAAAGCAAATACTTAGTGCAATTGAAAATTAACATTTTAGTATCTCTCTCTTCCACCCACAGAGGAGTGTGATTTATTATGCTGTTCTTGTTTACATAGCTTTTCTATAGTGACTACTGCTAAACTGGAATTTACAGCTATTTCAAATGGGCAAAAAAAATAAAGGAGCTATTTTTAAACAGCTTATTACAAGTACATTTAAGACTGCACATGTTTTCTTTAAAAAGTGGAGAGATCAATTTCAAATTAAGAATTTATTTTACGTCTAAATAACAATAGCAAATTGTAAAACCAGTATAACATATTAAATTGCATCAAATTGAGTTTTATGTAATTATAAATAATATGTTAACCATGTATATATCCGGGACAGTGGCTCTCCTTTATATCAGCAAATAATATCAAACTGCAATGTTTTAAACATTGGCGTTTTTTAAAGGGAATTACAAAATTAATTCACATGCAGCATTTAGAATTACTAGCATGACCTAGATTTTGGAGGACTGCATCTCCCAGCATGCATTGGAACTACGTCACCAGAGCCCCCTACCCAGATAAGAATAGCCAGGTAAACGAACACCTCGACACCATCTCAATAAGAATAGCGGACTAAGCTTCTTAAGAAGCGAATCTCGGCGCCTGCCTTGGTAACTAAAGATATATTGTTAAGTCGCCCTGTGCTCACCTCGGGGCACCACCATTGCATCAACCTTCACCCCTGTGTCTGTCGTCTTCTGTAGGACGTCACTTCTGGGGCATGATGGGAATTGTGGTCCAAATGCGTTGGAACGTGACGCCCACTACTGCACTTGCTTTTAAGTGTAGTGTAGTGCTGTGCTAGTAATAGACTCAAATACGTTTTCGTTTATTCCGTGCTGCTCTGCTCAGTTACTATAATGCTTCATTACACGATCCTTATACTAATTCTGTTGCTGAGAGAAATTTTTCTACTATAACCTTTTCCCCCCTCATTTCATCTTTTAGTTGTCCTTACAGTTGCCCACTGAAAAAGCTATGCAGCAGCTATCCTTCTAAACCCTTAAAGGGACATGAAACACAACATTATTTTTCTTATATTCCATGATTCAAATAGAACATGTGATTTTAAACAACTTTCCAATTTACTTATTTTATCCAATTTGCTTTATTCTCTTGGTACCGTTTGTTGAATGAGCAGCTATGCATTACTGCAAGCTATTTGAAGACATCCAGTGAACCAACCAAAATGGGCATTTTTGTGCAGTCACCAATCAGCATCTCGCTCCCAGTAATGCATTGCTGCTCCTGATCCTACCTAGATATGCTTTTTAAGTAATAATACCAGGAGAATGATGCTATTTAGATAATAGAAGCAAATTGGAAAGTTGTTTAAAATCACATGTTCTGTCTAAATCTTGAAAGAAAACGTTTGGGTTTTATGTCCCTTTAAAGTAACTTTACTTCCCATTTTTGATTAAGCACTTAACATTCCAGGCAACATAACTTTTGCTAATTATGATCCACTCATTTCATGATACTCAACTTGTAAATGGTATAATAGAGGTGGTTCCAGAGTTTAGACCATAAAAGTATGGGTGTTTATTTTATATATAAAATGATTGTTGTGTGTAGTAAAACAACTTTGCCATCTACTTATTTTTTATTATGCCCTGTTTTCGTGTAATTTAGCTAACTCTGCTACATATATTTACTCAACTGTTTTTAACAGATAAATGATTTAAAAATGCACTTTATACAAACAATCATTATGGCTAGCCTTGTTGTCTGCAGACTCAGGTCCTAATTGGCCTCTCCAAATAAAATAAGTAGGGGCTGGAGTTTGGGTTATTGGAAAACAATTGCAGCAAGCATGATGTTAATTTGTTTTAAAATATTTAAAGTTGGCTAATATGTTATTCTGTGGCAATTTTATTATTTTTCCATCCCTATTCTACCTCTTACATAGTGTCCTACCCCGAGCAAGAAATGAGGTATGTGAAAAAAAAAATATTACAGATCCAAGGCTGATGCACCTTTTGCTATAGAAATTAATGCAAAAAAGCATAGAGAAAAAGACAAGGAGATCCGCACTCACTGAAAACTCAGCCCATTTGAACAGGTTGTAGTGTCAATAATCAAATCAGCTTTTTCATTTACAAAAATAAACAAAACATGAGCAATTTATATAACTGCCCTTGATCATGTATGTGCCTCGTATCCTCTGGGTATCATTAGCCACCTTTTTAAAGGATTAACACATCTCCTGTGTAATTTTTATATTTAAAAAAACCACAACCACTGGCATACAGCTATAAGTAGCTCAACAGGAAACAGCTGACACCGCACCTGTGATCAGTGAGTTGGGACACTGAGAGATCCCAGCAGGCTCCAATAAGCACATTTGGTGCTGCTCTGTTTGTGAGTATAATTGTATCACTTCCACACTGAATTCATGCTGTGGAAACATATTGCATATTGCACTAGAAGGCGCCTTCTTTATTTTCATTTATCGTTAGATGTTCGTTGGGAGATGAGCAGCCACTGTGTCCAGTATATTTTTGTTTTTACTTTGGGTTGTAATCCCCATTTAGACTGTCTGTGCACCTCCTATGGATCCTTGGTGCTAACACTTTGGGAACTTTTTTCTAACTAAAGTATTGAAAATACAGGGAGTGCAGAATTATTAGGCAAGTTGTATTTTTGAGGATTAATTTTATTATTGAACAACAACCATGTTCTCAATGAACCCAAAAAACTCATTAATATCAAAGCTGAATAGTTTTGGAAGTAGTTTTTAGTTTGTTTTTAGTTATAGCTATTTTAGGGGGATATCTGTGTGTGCAGGTGACTATTACTGTGCATAATTATTAGGCAACTTAACAAAAAACAAATATATACCCATTTCAATTATTTATTTTTACCAGTGAAACCAATATAACATCTCAACATTCACAAATATACATTTCTGACATTCAAAAACAAAACAAAAACAAATCAGTGACCAATATAGCCACCTTTCTTTGCAAGGACACTCAAAAGCCTGCCATCCATGGATTCTGTCAGTGTTTTGATCTGTTCACCATCAACATTGCGTGCAGCAGCAACCACAGCCTCCCAGACACTGTTCAGAGAGGTGTACTGTTTTCCCTCCTTGTATGGACCACAGGTTCTCAATGGGGTTCAGATCAGGTGAACAAGGAGGCCATGTCATTAGATTTTCTTCTTTTATACCCTTTCTTGCCAGCCACGCTGTGGAGTACTTGGACGCGTGTGATGGAGTATTGTCCTGCATGAAAATCATGTTTTTCTTGAAGGATGCAGACTTCTTCCTGTACCACTGCTTGAAGAAGGTGTCTTCCAGAAACTGGCAGTAGGACTGGGAGTTGAGCTTGACTCCATCCTCAACCCGAAAAGGCCCCACAAGCTCATCTTTGATGATACCAGCCCAAACCAGTCCACCTTGCTGGCGTCTGAGTCGGACTGGAGCTCTCTGCCCTTTACCAATCCAGCCACGGGCCCATCCATGTGGCCCATCAAGACTCACTCTCATTTCATCAGTCCATAAAACCTTAGAAAAATCAGTCTTGAGATATTTCTTGGCCCAGTCTTGACGTTTCAGCTTGTGTGTCTTGTTCAGTGGTGGTCGTCTTTCAGCCTTTCTTACCTTGGCCATGTCTCTGAGTATTGCACATCTTGTGCTTTTGGGCACTCCAGTGATGTTGCAGCTCTGAAATATGGCCAAACTGGTGGCAAGTGGCATCTTGGCAGCTGCACGCTTGACTTTTCTCAGTTCATGGGCAGTTATTTTGCGCCTTGGTTTTTCCACACGCTTCTTGCGACCCTGTTGACTATTTTGAATGAAACGCTTGATTGTTCGATGATCACGCTTCAGAAGCTTTGCAATTTTAAGAGTGCTGCATCCCTCTGCAAGATATCTCACTATTTTTGACTTTTCTGAGCCTGTCAAGTCCTTCTTTTGACCCATTTTGCCAAAGGAAAGGAAGTTGCCTAATAATTATGCACACCTGATATAGGGTGTTGATGTCATTAGACCACACCCCTTCTCATTACAGAGATGCACATCACCTAATATGCTTAATTGGTAGTAGGCTTTCGAGCCTATACAGCTTGGAGTAAGACAACATGCATAAAGAGGATGATGTGGTCAAAATACTAATTTGCCTAATAATTCTGCACTCCCTGTATAAGTAACATCCCTCCACCTTTGACCTTTCCTGGTGAAATATACAAATTGATTATGTTTGAGATATACATTACTTTAGTAATCGTGTAAAATGTTTACAAAAAGTAGATTGTGTTTCACCACTGACAATCCCTTTAGTTCCTTGTAAAGTTCCAGATGCCATATACTGTATGGCGCTTAACATGTTAAGCGTTCTAAACAAGTCTACTACATTCTGATCTTGGCTCCAGTCATGGATTAATAACTCATAATATATTAGCTGATCTCTCCCCAATCCCTTATGGTTTTTTACTTCTACATCAGTAGCATATTTGGGGTACATTCTCTCCTAGGGGGTCTGAGAGAAACTGATTCTAAGCACCATCTTCTCTTCTGGTATCCATGTTTTAAATGTATTAATATTAAATGTGAATAATTAGAAGTTCCTACAACTGAGTGATGATATTCAGAGTGTTAGCCATTTCTTTGCAATATAATCCACAAAACTGTACATTAACCTACATAATTATCTATCATATTGAAATGGTGATACAGCAAAAAAACAACTAAAAAGAACCTTGCCAGCCGCTAAATGTAAGGTGTGAATAAAGGATTTCTGAGTTTCACGAAGGGTTTAATTTTGACTTTATTCTCCCTTTAAACTGAAGAAGGAAATAAAGTGACAGATTTCATATGCACACTCCCTTGCAAGTCCCGAGATAAGCATCCGGATTAAATGCTTAACCCCTTAGTGACCGAGGACGTGCAGGGTACGTCTGAAAAAAAAAGGCAGTTAACGCCTGACGACGTACCCTGCACATCCTCGGCTAAAGTGAGTGCTGGAAGCGATCAAGATCGCTTCCAGACACTATTACAGTACCGCAGAGATGCCTCGATGTCTGGGCATCCCTGCAGTGCTGTTCCGGAGTGCCGGGACCGGATTGATCACTTCCGGTTTTGCTCCACGTGGAGCCCGGCAGTGCAGCAGAGCATCGGAAGCAATCGAACACGCTTCCGATGCTCTGCTAGTGTGCTAAGTGCCTCGGTGGGTCGAGGCACTTAGTTAATGTATAAATAAAAAAAAAAAATTTGAAAAAAAAACGCTAATAAAATAAAAAAGCCCCCACATATAGCCCCCCCCCTCCCCCATGAGGCTTCCAAAATGGCGATGCCCAGTGCATCATGGGGCCTCTGGGGGTGTCCCTAGCCTGCCTCACCATAGGGGCAAGCTAGGGTCACCCAATCTGAGCCTTCCCACAAAAAAAAAAATAATAATAAAATCTCCCATTTGTCTGATCAGGTCAATATTTGTAAATATTGACTCTGATCAGTGTGGATCTCCCTCCCTCTCCTCACTTGCTATTTTGTTGGAGAGAGAGAGAGAGAGAGACCTGTATTTTAGCAGAGAGAGATTTATTTCTTTTATTTGTTAAAAAATTTAAAATCCAAAGGCTCTTTTCAGAGCCATTAACCCCTAGCTTGCCACTATAAATCACTGGCAGTAGCACAGCTGCACTTTTTTTTGCTGTCTGTGCATTTTTTTAGGGGTTAATTTTTGTTGTATTTTTTTAAAAAAAAACCAAAGGCTCCTTTCAGAGCCATTTAGCTAATTTAATTTAAAGACTATTTAACCCCTAGCTTGCCAGTGATCGCTATACATCACTGGCATTAGCATAGCTGTACTTTTTTGCTGTCTGTGCATTTTTTAGGGGTTAATTTTTGTTGTTGTAATTTTTTAAAAACCCAAACGCTCCTTTCAGAGCCATTTAGCTAATTTAATTTAAATAGTATTTAACCCCTAGCTTGCCAGTGATCGCTATAAATCACTGGCATTAGCATAGCTGTACTTTTTTGCTGTCTGTGCATTTTTTTAGGGGTTAATTTTTTGTTGTTGTAATTTTTTAAAAACCCAAAGGCTCCTTTCAGAGCCATTTAGCTAATTTAATTTAATTTAAAGAGTATTTAACCCCTAGCTTGCCAGTGATCGCTATAAATCACTGGCATTAGCATAGCTGTACTTTTTTGCTGTCTGTGCATTTTTTTAGGGGTTAATTTTTGTTGTTGTAATTTTTTAAAAACCCAAAGGCTCCTTTCAGAGCCATTTAGCTAATTTAATTTAAAGAGTATTTAACCCCTAGCTTGCCAGTGATCGCTATAAATCACTGGCATTAGCATAGCTGTACTTTTTTTAAAAAAAACCCAAAGGCCATTTAGTTAATTAATTAATTTTGGTTTTCTGTGACAGATACAATAATGTCAAAGAAAACATATAGTGCTGAGGAGGCATATGCCATCCTTGAGTCAGAGTCAGATGCCTCTATGTCTGACTCAGACCCCAATTTTGACCCTGCCATATGCTCAGATACATCACTATCAGTTGAGACTGCATCTAATGATGTATCTGTGGCTGCTAGCCCCCCTGCCAGCCCCCCTGCTAGAAGGAGGCGTGTTGCTGCCATTGCCGCTGAAGAGTGGGTAACGCCTCATCTCCAGAGGCCAGATATCCCACCCTTCACAGCAAATGCTGGCATAAATATAGATGTGGCAGGTTTTAGCCCCCAACAGTTTCTGGAGGTGTTTCTGGGTGATGATGTATTGGGGAACATTGTCGCCCAAACTAATTTATATGCCCATCAGTACCGTGCTGCAAAGCCTGAAACATATTTGGCAAAGCAGCAATGGGCCCCCATCAATGTGCCAGAATTTAAAAAATTCTGGGCATTGACTATGCTGATGGGCATCATAAAGAAACCCTCCGTTCGCTCCTACTGGAGCAGTAGCCCCATCTGCTCTACCCCCATTTTCTCCCAGAGTATGTCGAGGCAGAGGTATGAAATGATTCTTCATTTCATGCACTTCAGCGACAACAGCCTGTGCCCCCCTAGGGAGCATCCCCAATTTGACAGGCTGTATAAAATCCGCCCCCTGATTACCCACTTTTCTGCCAGGTTTGCAGAGGCTTATACACCTGGAAGGAATATATGCGTTGATGAATCCCTGATGAAGTATAAGGGAAGGCTGGGATTCAAGCAGTATATTCCTTCCAAGCGCTCCAGGTATGGGGTAAAGGTGTATAAGCTCTGTGAGAGCGAGACTGGGTATACTCAGGCCTTCCGGGTGTATGAGGGAAAGGATAGCCACCTTGACTCTCCAGGTTGCTCAGAACATATGGGAACCACTGGCAAGATTGTCTGGGACCTGATATTACCCCTAATGAACAAAGGGTATCACTTGTACTTAGACAATTTTTATACAAGTGTCCTTTTGTTCAAGCTACTGTATTGCTTTGATACAGTAGCTTGCGGTACTATTAAAAAGAACCGCACAGGTTTCCCAGGACAACTTGTACGCACCCGGCTACAAAGGGGGGAGACCTCAGCTCTGCGCCAAGAGGAGCTGTTGGCACTTAAGTACAGAGACAAGAAGGATGTATACCTTCTTACCACCATCCACACAGAGAGGACGGTGGCGGTCTCTGTACGTGGCAGAGCTGAGATCATAAGGAAGCCAGTGTGCATCAAGTCTTATAACCGGCATATGGGTGGGGTTGATCTGGCAGATCAGCTGCTGCAGCCCTACCTAATTATGCGGAAGACAAGGGCCTGGTTCAAAAAAGGTTGCAATTTACCTAATGCAGATTGCAACCCACAATGCTTTTTTGTTGTTCAAAAAAGCAAACCCCGGAATGAAACAGACTTTTTTACAATTTCAGCTCCAGATCATTTCGGGGATTTTGTACCATGATGCACCTGCTCCCCTGGCGGTGATGGGAGAGAGCAGACTTGGGGCTACTCATTTTATTTTTAAAATCCCCCCTACTGCCGCAAAGCAGAGACCACAAAAAAAAATGCAGAGTCTGTACCAAGAGGGGGCAGAGAAGGGACACTGTATATCACTGTCCTGATTGCCCTGGACAGCCTGGACTCTGCATTGGGGACTGCTTCAAGCGGTACCATACAATGGTCAATTTTTAAAAAATAAATACATTTGCTGTTATTTTTTTTTGTTATGTTTACTGTTAAATTTTTTGTTATTTTTTTACTTTTAATGTGCCAGATTTTTACATTTCACTAATATATTTTTTTTTCTAAAATGGGGCTGTTCTTTTTTTTTTTTTTTTTTACAAAAACCCCTGTCAAACCTATGCATGGGGGACATAGGTGTTCTCAAGGTGCCTTGCAGAAAACAACCTGTAGTATTTTTTTTTGCACTAACTTACAACAGTCTCTCCTAAATCATAGTCAAAAAGCAATGTGTGTGTAAAAATGAAAATTGAAAAATTGCCACCATACACTTTCTCCAATTTTTTTGGCTAAAACGGTTGCTTCAAAGGCATCAAAGCACACCATATACAATACCTTGGGGTGTCAACATTTCAAAAACATAATTTATGCTTACCTGATAAATTCCTTTCTTCTGTAGTGTGATCAGTCCACGGGTCATCATTACTTGTGGGATATTAACTGCTCCCCTACAGGAAGTGCAAGAGGATTCACCCAGCAGAGTTGCTATATAGCTCCTCCCCTCTACGTCACCTCCAGTCATTCGACCAAGGACCAACGAGAAAGGAGAAGCCAATGGTGTAGTGGTGACTGGAGTATAATTTAAAAAATATTTACCTGCCTTAAAAAAACAGGGCGGGCCGTGGACTGATCACACTACAGAAGAAAGGAATTTATCAGGTAAGCATAAATTATGTTTTCTTCTGTTAAGTGTGATCAGTCCACGGGTCATCATTACTTGTGGGATACCAATACCAAAGCAAAAGTACACGGATGACGGGAGGGATAGGCAGGCTCTTTATACAGAAGGAACCACTGCCTGAAGAACCTTTCTCCCAAAAATAGCCTCCGAGGAAGCAAAAGTGTCAAATTTGTAAAATTTGGAAAAAGTATGAAGCGAAGACCAAGTTGCAGCCTTGCAAATCTGTTCAACAGAGGCCTCATTCTTAAAGGCCCAAGTGGAAGCCACAGCTCTAGTGGAATGAGCTGTAATTCTTTCAGGAGGCTGCTGTCCAGCAGTCTCATAAGCTAAACGAATTATGCTACGAAGCCAAAAAGAGAGAGAGGTAGCAGAAGCTTTTTGACCTCTCCTCTGACCAGAGTAAACGACAAACAGGGAAGACGTTTGTCGAAAATCTTTAGTTGCCTGTAAATAAAATTTAAGGGCACGAACTACATCCAGATTGTGCAAAAGACGTTCCTTCCTCGAAGAAGGATTTGGGCACAAGGATGGAACAACAATCTCCTGATTGATATTCCTGTTAGTGACTACCTTAGGTAAGAACCCAGGTTTAGTACGCAGAACTACCTTATCCGAGTGAAAAATCAAATAAGGAGAATCACAATGTAAGGCTGATAACTCAGAGACTCTTCGAGCCGAGGAAATAGCCATTAAAAATAGAACTTTCCAAGATAACAACTTTATATCAATGGAATGAAGGGGTTCAAACGGAACACCCTGTAAAACGTTAAGAACAAGGTTTAAACTCCATGGTGGAGCCACAGCTTTAAACACAGGTTTAATCCTGGCCAAAGCCTGACAAAAAGCCTGAACGTCTGGAACTTCTGACAGACGCTTGTGTAACAGAATGGACAGAGCTGAGATCTGTCCCTTTAAGGAACTAGCGGATAACCCCTTTTCTAAACCTTCTTGTAGAAAAGACAATATCCTAGGAATCCTAACCTTACTCCAAGAGTAACCTTTGGATTCGCACCAATATAGGTATTTACGCCATATTTTATGGTAAATCTTTCTGGTAACAGGCTTCCTAGCCTGTATTAAGGTATCAATAACTGACTCAGAAAAACCACGCTTTGATAAGATCAAGCGTTCAATTTCCAAGCAGTCCGCTTCAGAGAAGTTAGATTTTGATGTTTGAAAGGACCCTGAATCAGAAGGTCCTGTTTCAGAGGTAACGACCAAGGTGGACAGAATGACATGTCCACCAGATCTGCATACCAAGTCCTGCGTGGCCATGCAGGCGCTATTAGAATCACTGATGCTTTCTCCTGTTTGATTCTGGCAATCAATCGAGGAAGCATCGGGAAAGGTGGAAACACATAAGCCATCCTGAAGGTCCATGGTGCTGTCAAGGCATCTATCAGGACCGCTCCCGGATCCCTGGATCTGGACCCGTAGCGCGGAAGCTTGGCGTTCTGTCGAGACACCATGAGATCTATCTCTGGTTTGCCCCAACGTCGAAGTATTTGGGCAAAGACCTCTGGATGAAGTTCCCACTCCCCCGGATGAAAAGTCTGACGACTTAAGAAATCCGCCTCCCAGTTCTCCACTCCCGGGATGTGGATTGCAGACAGGTGGCAAGAGTGAGACTCTGCCCAGCGAATTATCTTCGATACTTCCATCATTGCTAGGGAGCTTCTTGTCCCTCCCTGATGGTTGATATAAGCTACAGTCGTGATGTTGTCCGACTGGAACCTGATGAACCCCCGAGTTGTTAACTGGGGCCAAGCCAGAAGAGCATTGAGGACTGCTCTCAATTCCAGAATGTTTATTGGAAGAAAACTCTCCTCCTGATTCCATAGTCCCTGAGCCTTCAGAGAATTCCAGACAGCGCCCCAACCTAGTAGGCTGGCGTCTGTTGTTACAATTGACCAGTCTGGCCTGCTGAATGGCATTCCCCTGGACAGATGTGGCCGATAAAGCCACCATAGAAGAGAATTTCTGGTCTCTTGATTCAGATTTAGAGTTTTGAATGGAATGAAGGACACGGCATGCATTTTGAAGTTTTGTTAACCTGTCCTCTGTCAGGTAAATTTTCATTTCTACAGAATCTATCAGAGTCCCCAGGAAGGGAACTCTTGTGAGTGGAAAGAGAGAACTTTTCTCTTCGTTCACTTTCCATCCATGCGACCTTAGAAATGCCAGTACTATCTCTGTATGAGATTTGGCAGTTTGAAAGCTTGAAACTTGTATCAGTATGTCGTCTAAGTACGGAGCTACTGAAATTCCTCGCGGTCTTAGTACCGCCAGAAGAGTGCCCAGAACCTTTGTGAAGATTCTTGGAGCCGTAGCCAGTCCGAATGGAAGAGCTACAAACTGGTAATGCCTGTCTAAAAAGGCAAACCTTAGATACCGGTAATGACTTCTGTGAATCGGTATGTGAAGGTAAGCATCCTTTAAATCCACTGTGGTCATGTACTGACCCTCTTGGATCATGGGCAAAAATTGTTCGAATAGTTTCCATCTTGAACGATGGAACTCTTAGGAATTTGTTTAGGATCTTTAAATCCAAGATTGGCCTGAAGGTTCCCTCTTTTTTGGGAACTACAAACAGATTTGAGTAAAACCCTTGTCCTTGTTCCAACCGCGGAACTGGATGGATCACTCCCATTAATAAAAGATCTTGTACGCAGCGTAGAAACGCTTCCTTCTTTGTTAGGTTTGTTGACAACCTTGACAGATGAAATCTCCCTCTTGGGGGAGAGGATTTGAAGTCCAGAAGGTATCCCTGAGATATGATCTCTAACGCCCAGGGATCCTGAACATCTCTTGCCCAAGTCTGGGCGAAGAGGGAAAGTCTGCCCCCCACTAGATCCGGTCCCGGATCGGGGGCCCTCAATTCATGCTGTCTTAGGGGCAGCAGCAGGTTTTCTGGCCTGTTTGCCCCTGTTCCAGGACTGGTTAGGTTTCCAGCCTTGTCTGTAGCGAGCAACAGCTCCTTCCTGTTTTGGTGCAGAGGAAATTGATGCTGCTCCTGCTTTGAAATTACGAAAGGAACGAAAATTGGACTGTCTAGCCTTGGCTTTGGCCTTGTCCTGAGGCAGGGCATGACCTTTACCTCCTGTAATGTCAGCAATAATCTCTTTCAAGCCGGGCCCGAATAAGGTCTGCCCTTTGAAAGGAATATTAAGCAATTTAGACGTAACATCAGCTGACCAGGATTTCAGCCACAGAGCTCTGCGTGTCTGAATGGCGAATCCTGAATTTTTAGCCGCAAGTTTAGTTAAATGTACTACGGCATCTGAAATAAATGAATTAGCTAACTTAAGGAATTTAAGTTTGTGTGTGATGTCATCTAGTGTGGATGATTGAAGTGTCTCTTCCAGAGACTCAAACCAAAATGCTGCTGCAGCCGTGACAGGCGCAATACATGCAAGAGGTTGCAATATAAATCCTTGTTGAACAAACATTTTCTTAAGGTAACCCTCTAATTTTTTATCCATTGGATCTGAAAAAGCACAGCTATCCTCCACTGGGATAGTGGTACGCTTAGCTAAAGTAGAAACTGCTCCCTCCACCTTAGGGACCATTTGCCATAAATCCCGTGTGGCGGCGTCTATTGGAAACATTTTTCTAAATATAGGAGGGGGTGAGAAAGGCACACCGGGTCTATCCCACTCCTTAGTAACAATGTCAGTAAGTCTCTTAGGTATAGGAAAAACGTCAGTACTCGTCGGTACCGCAAAATATTTATCCAACCTACACATTTTTTCTGGGATTGCAACTGTGTTACAATCATTCAGAGCCGCTAATACCTCCCCTAGTAACACACGGAGGTTCTCAAGCTTAAATTTAAAATTTGAAATGTCTGAGTCCAGTTTATTTGGATCAGAACCGTCACCCACAGAATGAAGCTCTCCGTCTTCACGTTCTGCAAACTGTGACACAGTATCAGACATGGCCCTTGCATTATCAGCGCACTCTGTTCTCACCCCAGAGTGATCACGTTTACCTCTTAGTTCTGGTAATTTAGCCAAAACTTCAGTCATAACAGTAGCCATATCTTGTAATGTGATTTGTAATGGCCGCCCAGATGTACTCGGCGCTACAATATCACGCACCTCCTGAGCGGGAGATGCAGGTACTGACACGTGAGGCGAGTTAGCCGGCATAACTCTCCCCTCGTTGTTTGGTGAAATATGTTCAATTTGTACAGATTGACTGTTTTTTAAAGTAGCATCAATACATTTAGTACATAAATTTCTATTGGGCTCCACTTTGGCATTAACACATATAGCACAGAGATATTCCTCTGAATCAGACATGTTTAACACACTAGCAAATAAACAGCAACTTGGAAATACTTTACAAAGTAATTTACAAATAATATGAAAACGAACTGTGCCTTTAAGAAGCACAGAAAAATATTATAACAGTTAAAATAATTAAGTTATAGCATCAATCTTTGTCAGAATATACAGTTTTAGCAAAGGATTGTTCCCCTCAGCAAATGATAACTAACCCAGGCAGCAGAAAAAAATACACAAATAAACGTTTTTTTTTTTTTTTTTTTTTTTTTTATCACAGTCAATACAATCAGCACAGCTGTGCTGTAATGATTACTTCCCTCAAAAAAGGCTTTGGAGATCCCTGAACTCTGTAGAGATGAACCGGATCATGCAGGAAGAAAATGAATCTCTGACTGAGTTTTTTCTGATGCATAGTGAAAGCACCAAAATGGCCCCTCCCCCACACACATAACAGTGAGAGGGATCAGTGAACTGCTCTAATTTAAATCAAAACTATTGCCAAGTGGAAAAATAGTGCCCAAAACATTTTTTCACCCAGTACCTCAGAGAAAAAAAACGTTTTACCTCAATAATTAATTGTCATTTAAAACCTATTGCAAGTCCCTGCAAATTAGGTTAAGTCTATGTATACAGTCTAAAAACCAGAGAAGTATAAAATATACATACATGACAGCCTGATATCAGCTACATCTACTGCATTCAAGGCTGGGTTTACATTATAACGGTATGGCAGGATTTTCTCATCAATTCCATGTCAGAAAATAATAAACTGCTACATACCTCTTTGCAGATTAATCTGCCTGCTGTCCCCTGATCTGAAGTTTGCCTCTCCTCAGATGGCCGAGAAACAGCAATATGATCTTAACTACTCCGGCTAAAATCATAGAAAAAAACTCAGGTAGATTCTTCTTCAAATTCTACCAGAGAAGGAATAACACACTCCGGTGCTATTATAAAACAACAAACTTTTGATTGAAGATATAAAAACTAAATATATCACCATAGTCCTCTCACACATCCTATCTAGTCGTTGGGTGCAAGAGAATGACTGGGGGTGACGTAGAGGGGAGGAGCTATATAGCAACTCTGCTGGGTGAATCCTCTTGCACTTCCTGTAGGGGAGCAGTTAATATCCCACAAGTAATGATGACCCGTGGACTGATCACACTTAACAGAAGAAAATATGCACATTCATGGCAATAAATAAAAGTGGGGTTTACAATAGGCCCCAAACTAAAGATAGGCCTATCAGAAGAAATACTCTCACTTAATAACTAAAATCACAAGTCATAAAATTGTAACATAACCTTCCCAAAATCCTGGCAAACCTATGCATGGGGGGCATAGGTGTACTCAGGGTGCCTAGCAGAAAACAACCTGAAGTATTTTTTTGCACTAACTTACAACAGTCTCTCCTAAATCATAGTCAAAAAGCAATGTGTGTGTAAAAATGAAAATTGAAAAATTGCCACCATACACTTTCTCCAATTTTTTTGGCTAAAACGGTTGCTTCAAAGGCATCAAAGCACACCATATACAATACCTTGGGGTGTCAACATTTCAAAAATATGCACATTCATGGCAATAAATAAAAGTGGGGTTTACAATAGGCCCCAAACTAAAGATAGGCCTATCAGAAGAAATACTCTCACTTAATAACTAAAATCACAAGTCATAAAATTGTAACATAACCTTCCCAAAATCCTGGCAAACCTATGCATGGGGGGCATAGGTGTACTCAGGGTGCCTTGCAGAAAACAACCTGAAGTATTTTTTTGCACTAACTTACAACAGTCTCTCCTAAATCATAGTCAAAAAGCAATGTGTGTGTAAAAATGAAAATTGAAAAAAATGCCACCATACACTTTCTCCAATTTTTTTGGCTAAAACAGTTACTTCAAATGCATCAAAGCACACCATATACAATACCTTGGGGTGTCAACATTTCAAAAATATGCACATTCATGGAAACAAATAAATTGGGGTATGTTAAAATACCCCCAAAAAGAAAATAGGCAAAGAAAATATGTTAAATGTGAAAAAAAAATCACAAACGCATGTTGGACATTTGGCATTACACCCCCCGAACAAGCCAAGAAACTTATGCATAGGTGGTATCACTGTACTCAGGAGATGTTGGTGAACACATATTGGGGTCTTCTTTGGCAGTAACACATAACAGGAGCTGAGAATTCATGTCTAAAGTACAATGTGTGTGAAAAATAACACACAAAAAATGACTGCCCAATAGTTTGACAAAGACTGGTGGTTGAATTAGTGCATGGAAAGTGTTAAAATACCAGCATTTGAAATACCCTAGGGTGTCTACTTTTCAAAAATATATGGTTTGATGGGGGTAAATTACATTGGCCGGCTTCAGAAATGTCCTACATAGGACATGGGTGCATGGGATGTGAAAATTCCAAGTTGAAAAACTGGAATGCGCCCCCTAAAATTAAGGCCTTTTAGCCCCCAGAGAACCCAACACACCTATACATGGGTGGTATCACTGTGCTCAGGAGATGTTGTTGAATACATATTGAGGTGTTTTCTGGCAGTAACACATAACAGGGACTGAGAATATATGCCTAAAGTACAATGTGTGTGAAAAATAACACAAAAAAAATGACTACCCAAAAGTTTGTCAAAGACTAGTGGTTGAAATAGTGCATGGAAAGTGTTAAAATAACAGCATTTTAAATACCCTAGGGTGTCTACTTTTCAAAAATATATGGTTTGATGAGGGTAATTTACATTGCCCGGCTTCAGAAATGTCCCAAATAGGACATGGGTGCATGATGACAGATATGAAAATTCCAAGTTGAAAAACTGGAATGCGCCCCCTAAAAATAAGGCCTTTTAGCCCCCAGAGAACCCAACACACCTATACATGGGTGGTATCACTGTACTCAGGAGATGTTGTTGAATACATATTGAGGTTTTTTTGGCAGTAACACATAACAGGGACTGAGAATATATGCCTAAAGTACAATGTGTATGAAAAATAATGCAAAAAAAGGACTACCTAAAAGTTTGACAAAGACTAGTGGTTGAATTAGTGCATGGAAAGTGTTAAAATACCAGCATTTGAAATACCCTAGGGTGTCTACTTTTCAAAAATATATGGTTTGATGGGGGTAATTTACATTGGCCAGCTTCAGAAATGTCCCAAATAGGACATGGGTGCATGATGACCGATGTGAAAATTCCAAGTTGAAAAACTGGAATGCGCCCCCTAAAATTAAGGCCTTTTAGCCCCCAGAGAACCCGACACACCTATACATGGGTGGTATCACTGTACTCAGAAGTTGTTGTTGAACACATATTGAGGTGTTTTTGGTCAGTAACATATAACAGGAACTGAGAATCCATGCCTAAAGTACAATGTGTGTGAAAAATAACACACCAAAATGACTACCCAAAAGTTTGACAAAGACTGGTGGTTGAATTAGTGCATGCAAAGTGTTAAAATACCAGCATTTGAAATACCCTAGGGTGTCTACTTTTTAAAAATATATGGTTTGATGGGGGTAATTTGCATTGTCCGGCTTCAGAAATGTCCCAAATAGGACATGGGTGCATGATGACAGATGTGAAAATTCCAAGTTAAAAAACTGGAATGCGCCCCCTAAAAATAAGGCCTTTTAGCCCCCAACAGACCTATACATGGGTGGTATCACTGTACTCAGGAGATGCTGCTGAAGACATATTGGGGTGTTATTTGGCAGTAACCCTTAACGTTCTCAGTAAATGTATTCTTGAATTGCTATTTTGTCAAAAAATCACCACTTTTTTTTTTTTTTCAAACTTTGGCATAGATTGGTGGTAAAATAGTTGCATGGAAAGAGTCAAAATACCCCATGTTTAATACCTTAGGTTGTGTTCTTTTAAAAAATATATATATGTGAAGGATTAATCAGGGATTCCTGACAGATATCAGTGTTCCAATGTAACTATCGCTAATTTTTTTTTAAAAAATTTGGAAATAGCAAAGTGCTACTTGTACTTATTGCCCTATAACTTGCAAAAAAAGCAAAGAACATGTAAACATTGAGTATTTCTAAACTCAGGACAAAATTTAGAAACTATTTAGCATGGGAGTTTTTTGGTAGTTGTTGAAGTGTAGGAGATTTTGAGGGTCAAAGTTAGAAAAAGTGTGTTTTTTTCAATTTTTTCCTCATATTTTATAAAAAATTTTTATAGTAAATTATAAGATATGATGAAAATAATGGTATCTTTAGAAAGTCCATTTAATGGCGAGAAAAACGGTATATAATATGTGTGGGTACAGTAAATGAATAAGAGGAAAATTACAGCTAAACACAAACACCTCAGAAATGTAAAAATAGCCTTGGTCCCAAACGGACAGAAAATGGAAAAGTGCTGCGGTCATTAAGGGGTTAAAGGGACACTGAACCAAAATTTTTTATTTTGTGATTCAGATAGATCATGCAATTTTAAGCAACTTTCTAATTTACTCCTATTATCAATTTTTCTTCGTTCTCTTGCTATCTTTATTTTAAAAAGGCATTTAATCAATTTTTTTGTTCAGAACCATGGACAGCATGATTGGTCGGTTAAATTTATCCACCAATCAGCAAGAACAACCTAGGTTCTTCACCAAAAATGGGCCGTCATCTAAACTTACATTCTTGCGTTTCAAATAAAGTTACCAAGAGAATGAAGGACATTTGATAATAGGAGTAAATTAGAAAGATGCTTAAAATTGCATGCTCTATCTGAATTGCGAAAGAAAAAAATTTGGGTTCAGTGTCCCTTTAATGCCGCTTTACAAAACAATGTTGTTACTGAGGAAATTTTGAGGTAAAATCTCTTCCTTTTTAACTGTTAATACTGTAAAAAGAGTAGCTGAAGCATAGCTCACAGAGCACTAAACAATGCTATTTAGCTGGTGTACCTTTATGAAGCATCTTCATTATATCCTGTAGCTTCACTGGTTCCTTCTAACTGTATCTTCTCCCATGTCTTTGCTCCACAATTCTGAGGCTTTGATATGGAGATACTTAGTTTGTGTTGTGTATATAGTTTATTATATCAGAGGTGATATTCAGTTATAGCTTACAAACATAGGTTCATTCATTTCCTGTATGTAATTCTCCTACACATAGGTGACAATTGATCTGTTTATTATACCATTACACTACCAATACTCCTAGCTAGCTATGTCACCTGTTTGTTTAAAGGGACATTGTACACTAGATTTTTCTTTGCATAAATGTTTTGTAGATGATGCATTTATATAGCCCATCTGGGGGTGTTTTTGTAAAAATGTATAGTTTTGCTTATTTTGAAATAACATTGTGATGATTTTCAGACTCCTAACAAAGCCCAATAGTTTTAAATGTATAGTGATGTGTACAGACTTCAGACTGCTTCTGTTTGTATAATGGGTCTTTTCATATGCAGGGGAGGATCTGCTCTCAGCCCCTTTCAATGGGTATCCCAGCCTAACCCATCAACAGTGCTAAATTGGGAGCTTCTGAGTAAGTTTTTAAAAGGTTTTATACTGGATTTTTAGATCAGTATCTGTGCATATTTTTTCTTTATAGTAGTGTCTATTACATGCAGTTGTATGAAAATTGGTGTATACTGTCCCTTTAAGGGTTTATGTAATGAGAAGCCCCTACTATGTCTAAATGCTCTGTACTGTGTGTATATAGTTTAGATCATATTCTGTATTGCCATTTTATTTGTATGGCTCCATGAGTATATAGCCAAAGACTTTATGCTAGATATTTTACAAATGGCTGCTGCTGCCCATTGCTCATCATGACGATTAACAGTGTTTTCACGAGTCAAACCCACATCCAGTGTCAAGGGTATAATCATATAGCTGGCTGTATGTACCACCTATCTCCATATAAATCTTGCTTATTATCTCATTCTCACAGCTATTACTTTCTCCTAGATATATATAGCTCATCTCAAACATGGCCCTGCTATATGTTTATACGTGTATTGTGCCTGAATATATCTGAGCCGAGATTTAAAATAAAGTTTTAAGTGATTTAGCATTGGTTAACATGTCCCTTTAAGGTGCATGATCATTGTGTATGACAGTATATATATTTCTTTAGCACTGACATATAACGGGGGTTTAGGTTTTTCTAATTATCTCTCAAATAAAGAAAACATTACTTTTTTTTTTTCTGACGAATAAGGTGACAAATGTATCTGCAATCTTACAATGCCAGAAGGTATGTATGTCATGCACATGTAATGTTGGAGTGTTGTAATAATCATATTTAAAAAATACACTTTTTTCACGTAAAAGGTATCTTTAATGACTAAATTAGTTATTTTATTTTATGCATTTTTCTCATTCTTAACATTTTGAAGAGCAAATAACAAAAACAAAACAATTCTGTTGAAAACAAATGACATGTTTTATTTTTACTTTATTATAACAAAAAATAAAGGATATTAAATTAAAAAAAGGATTGATTACACAATGTGAAAAAACGTTGTAATGCACTAATCATTAATTTTTTTTTGTCTGCTTTTCCTGCAATTTAAATCCAAAATGTGTAGCTTCCCTTCCCCCCCCCGAGAGAATGGAGTGAACTCTGTGGAGATCAAAACCCCGATAAAGTTCCTTGCTTCACAGTGATATTGGCTGAACAAGAAGGAAGATCATTTATTTAGGTCCAAAAGGAACACTGACATTTTAAGCAACTTTCTAATTTATTCCTATTATCAAATTTTCTTCATTCTCTTGGTATCTTTATTTGAAATACAAGAATGTAAGTTTAGATGCCGGCCCATTTTTGGTGAACAACCTGGGTTGTTCTTGCTGATTGGTGGATAAATTCATCCACCAATAAAAATGTACTGTCCAGAGATCTGAACAAAAAAAAAGCTTAGATGCCTTCTTTTTCAAATAAATATAGCAAGAGAACAAAGAAAATTGATAATAGAAAGTTGCTTAAAATTGCATGCTCTATCTGAATCGTGAAAGGAAAAATGTGGGTTCAGTGTCCCTTTAACTGGCCACAGCAAAGACAACAAGATACACATGATCAAGCGTTTTTTAAGAGGTATGTCCTTAGAGTTCAATCAAAACAAAATAATAGTTTTAAATGCCTATAGAATGTTTGTTTTAATTCATATGCAAATTATTATTTAATGTATCAATTAAAGTTCCTTTAAATAATCTGACACTACAATAAAAGTATGATTTATAAGAAACCTGTTTGTTAAATAATCAAACATCCTATTTCTACTCTTTTATTTATTTTTTTCCATTTGTTATTAAAAAAATACTCTTAGTCACCCCAATTCCTCCTGAACCCAGATATGGCTCCTAAATAAGTCTGTTAGTCTCCCCTCTAAATAGCTAATCCCACTATTTAGGATTTTTACAAACAGTGTTAAGATCATTATAGCGAGGCTTTGGAAATCTAAAGAAAACCCAACCATGACTATGTGAAAAAATAAAATCACAGCTGTTGGAGCTTGAAGAATATTCTGCATATAAAAATGGAAATATAGATAACTTTCTAGTACTACAATCAATGTGGGATGAATATAATAAAAGCTAGTTTGGAACCAATATGTCCAAATTTTCCAATTTTAGATTATAACCAAGGAAAAATACTGCTTAAAATCTTTTGATTTTCCTTTTTTCTTTTGTGAATTAGGCACTCAAACCATTTAGTTTCAAACTTCTTATTTATTTCTGAGACGTCAACTGTTTATGTTTTCTAATTGATACTTTGTATATTTTGCTTTAACCAAATAATCTGCAAGTCTGGGTTTGCGACTCGTTTTATACTTGTTGATGTACCACAAGTGTGATACTATGTTACGATTATTGTATTGATTCAACAGACTCCTTCAATAAAAAGATATTTTTTTAAAAAAATACTCTTAGTATACTTTGTTGAAAAGTTTACATAGGCAGGCTCAAATGAATGTTGTGATTTTGACACACAAATAAATATTATTTTATTTATTATTTTTAGTGTGTATGTGTTTTTATTGCTTTCTGGAGGACATAGCTGAGGACTATTTGGGGTGCACTTTGCTTGTTGGTGTTAAAGTGATGGTTAATCGTAGTGTTTTTTAAATGCATGGATTTACCAGTGCTACAAATAAAGGAGACTTTCAGTCATGAAATGTAAAAACCTTCATGCTTTATTTGCCTGCAGCGTATGCCGCACTGAGAGTCTCAGGCCATCCACAGCAGAAAGCTTTTTTTATCAATGATGTTAGCCAATAGTGTGCTAGCCATATAGCATAATGCCAACTGGACCGCACTGCTATTGGCTAAGAGGTGAAAACGTCACCTCATTGAAAAAAAGTAGCATTCTATCGTGGGAGGCCTGAGGTGCTCAGTGTGGTATATGCTGCAGGCAAATAAAGTAACTTTCAGCATTAAGTTTATACTTCATGACTGAAAGTCCACTTTATTTGTAGCACTGGTAAATCCTAGCATTTCAAAAATGCTAGGTTTACCATCATTTTAAGTTTATTTTGGTTTCAGATATTCCAGTTTTGGTTATATTGCTAGGGTTGCTGGTTGCCCTCAAAAATACTGGACAAACTGTAGACTTGTGATTGGGCAGAAGTGGTAGGTGGATCACACAATGGCCCATCCACAAAGCTCTTTGTTAGGCCTAGGGTTGCTATCTCGGCATGTTTCCTGGAAATTATGAGTTACACATGCTGCATGGTAAGCAAGGCGGAACATGTATTGTGCCTCTGGACATCACATGAATAGTGTTGATGAACAGCACAATACATGTTCTTCCCTGCATCATGTGTAACTCATAAGTGTCCAGGAAAACATGGCCGAGGTGGCAATCCTAGTTAGGCCCCACCCACTTAATATTTTATCCTCTTAGCTGCCAGTAAGACACAAACTACAGTGATTTGACCCCTCCGATGACTGCCAGTAGCACCTCAGTGACTAAAAGGAACACAGAGAGAGCAATACCAATGAGTGACAATAACATTTCCCTTTAGCTACATATTTTACATGCATAGAGTCCTTTACAATTTAGCTGCCACTTAGGGGAAAAATGGATGTTTAAGTGTCCAGTATTTTTGCAGAGATTTAAGTAAACAGCCTGCTGAAATACAGGACTGTCTGGTTTAAAGACACCTGGCAACCTTACCCATAGCAGGTAGATCAGATCAGCTTGAAAAAAAAAACACAAGCTATGCTCAAACATGAACAGCGAACTAGCAAACAACTAATGACTGTTTAATTCAGTTTGGAGCAAAAGCACAGCATGTGTTAAAGTATGCCCACCAGCCAATGTAGTAGGGGATATCCATTGCACCTGTGCAGACCTGCCACACATACTGATGCGACTACTGGGGCGCTTGTAGTTCTTGGCAGTTTTGCTTATATTTCTTATGCTTATCTAAGTATTGTTTATACAGAAATATAAGCATCAGATCAAAAATACCAGGAGTCAGCTTCACAGAAGAAGAAAAGCAAGCTGTTCCCCAATTTCAACTGTTAACTGTTTGGATGTGTCATATAGGGAGACACCATGTATGGCAGTAGTTTCTATGAAAGTGCTGAAAAATAACTATGGTTTAGGCAAGGAGTTTTCAAGCATGTTCTCTGGCCTCTCTAACAGGCCCGATTTCATGACAGCTGAGCTGTAGCAAAGGGGAAATAATCAACTGATTAGTAAACATGGTTATTTACCTGCAAGGTAATCCTTAAAATCTGTCCTGTTAGGGAGTCCTGAGGACAGGTTTGAAAACTGTTGTGCAGAATTATATAAGATCAGCTTAGTGCCATCTTTCTACCTGAAAGGATTTCAGAGAAATATTGCTACAAAAGTTACTTTTACAGTACGCCGCTCCTGGCTCTTCTGAGCAGGTCTGTTTGTTTTCCCTAAGCGCATCGGGCACGCTGTCTATTCACAGCCGGCCCCATCTCGCCATTAAACTCAATGTAGATCGCTCCCGATCTGGTATGGTAGCAGGAGCGAGCTACATTGAGTTTAATGGCGCGATTGGGCCAGCTGTCAATAGACAGCGTGCTCGATGCACTTAAGAGAAAACAAACAGACCCGCTCAGTAGAGCCAGGAGCGGCGTACAGTAAAAGTAACTTTCGTAGCAATATTTCTCTGAAATTCTTTCAGGTAGAAAGATGGCGCTTAGCGGATCTTACATAATTCTGCACTATGGGCAGAATTATATAACATTTAGTAGGTTTACTGGCCCTTTAAGGATAGGGGACAGATAACGGCTCACGAGGGCTGCATAGGTGCTTCTATAAATGTACCTCACTGTGAGCTGGATTAGTTTGAAACAGGGAAATTCATTTTTTTTTTTTTAGTGTAATATTTTATTTTCAAATTACATAAAGAGTAGATCAAATAAATACCATAGAAAAACATGGTGTTGAGAAAGATCCCAAATAAAACAACATGGCAAAAACATATTAAAGCTACAGACTATTCACAATAGTTATTCTGAGAGAGACAACTTAAAGGGACATTAAACCCACATTTTGTATTTCATGATTCAGATAGAGAATACCATTTTAAACAAATTTCTATTTTACTTCTATTATCTAATTTGCTTCATTCTTTTGATATTCTTTCCTGAAAAGCATATCTAGATAGGCTCAGTAGCTTCTGATTGGTGGCTGCACATAGATGCCTCATGTGATTGGCTCACCTATGTGCATTGCTATTTCTTTAACAAAGGATATCTAAAGATTGCAGCAAATTAGATAATAAAAGTAAATTAGAATGTTGTTTAAAATTGTATTCTCTACCTGAATCGTGAAAGAAAATTTTGGGGTTTAATGGCCCTTTACGAGACATAAAACCCAAACTTTTCTTCCAAAAGTCTGATAGAACATACAATTTCAAACAACTTTCCAATG
The DNA here is from genome assembly GCF_027579735.1 of Bombina bombina. Lineage (NCBI taxonomy): Eukaryota > Metazoa > Chordata > Amphibia > Anura > Bombinatoridae > Bombina > Bombina bombina. The sequence continues at coordinate 496,097,031 of NC_069504.1, forward strand.
TTCTATTATCATTTGTTTTTTAAAATGTTTTTTGTTATCCTTTGTTGGAAAGCAGGACGGTAAGCTCAGGAGTGTGCACGTGTCTGCAGCACTATATGGCAGCAGTTTTGCAAGAATGTTATACATTAGCAAGAGCACTAGATGGCAGCACTGTTTTCTGTCATGTAGTGCTCCAGACATGTACCTATTTAGATATCTCTTCAATAAAGAATAACATGAGAATAAAGCAAATCTGATATTAGAAGTAAATTGGAAACTTTTAAAAATTGTATTTTCTGTCTAAATCATGAAAGAAAAAGTTTGTTTTTCACACTTAGAAGGGTAATATTGGAAGAGTCATTCACAGCTGTGTCTTACATGGCCCTATTGGTGATACACATAACCAATACAAAGGTAAGATATGGAAAAATGTATTACCCAGAGGGTAGCTCCAGGCAAGTTCGCTACTACCCTGAAAACAGCACCCAAAAGGATGATATTCCAATAGAATTCCATATAATGTTCCTTTTCCAACCATAGGGTTCTTGATACTAGAACTTAGAGGATGCTATTCAAGGACAGAGGGGCATTTTGTTTGTTTCCAGTATTGTGGGATTAATCGTTTGGAACTATTAAGCATAATCCTGACCAGGGTCAGTTTATATTTACATTTCTTTCATGTAATTAGCAAGAGTCCATGAGCTAGTGACGTATGGGATATACATTCCTACCAGGAGGGGCAAAGTTTCCCAAACCTCAAAATGCCTATAAATACACCCCTCACCACACCCACAAATCAGTTTTACAAACTTTGCCTCCTGTGGAGGTGGTGAAGTAAGTTTGTGCTAGATTCTACGTTGATATGCGCTTCACAGCAGGCTGGAGCACGGTTTTCCTCTCAGCGTGCAGTGAATGTCAGAGGGATGTGAGGAGAGTATTGCCTATTTGAATTCAATGATCTCCTTCTACGGGGTCTATTTCATAGGTTCTCTGTTATCGGTCGTAGAGATTCATCTCTTACCTCCCTTTTCAGATCGACGATATACTCTTATATATACCATTACCTCTGCTGATTCTCGTTTCAGTACTGGTTTGGCTTTCTACTACATGTAGATGAGTGTCCTGGGGTAAGTAAGTCTTATTTTCTGTGACACTCTAAGCTATGGTTGGGCACTTTTATATAAAGTTCTAAATATATGTATTCAAACATTTATTTGCCTTGATTCAGGATATTCAACGTTCCTTATTTCAGACAGTCAGTTTCTTATTTGGGATAATGCATATAAATAAATACATTTTTTCTTACCTTAAAATTTGACTTTTTTTCCTGTGGGCTGTTAGGCTCGCGAGGGCTGAAAATGCTTCATTTTATTGCGTCATTCTTGGCGCAAAAATTTTCTTTGTCATTTCCGGCATCATACGTGTCGCCGGAAGTTGCGTAATTTTTTATTTATTTTTTTGACGTTTTTTTGCGCCAAAAATGTCGGCGTACCGGATGTGGCGTCATTTTTGGCGCCAAAAGCATTTAGGCGCCAAATAATGTGGGCGTCTTTTTTGGCGCTAAAAAATTTGAGCGTCATTGTTGTCTCCACAATAAGTCTTATTGCTTCTGGTTTGCTAGAAGCTTATTCATTGGCATTTTTTCCCATTCCTGAAACTGTCATTTAAGGAATTTGATCAATTTTGCTTTTTATGTTGTTTTTTCTATTACATATTGCAAGATGTCTCAGGTTGACCCTGAATCAGAAGCCACTTCTGGAAAATCACTGCCTGATGCTGGATCTACCAAAGTTAAGTATTTGTTGTAAGCTTGTAGTAACTGTTTCTCCGGCTGTTTGTGATGAATGTCATGACAAACTTGTTAATGCAGAAAATATTTCCTTTAGTAATGTTCCATTACCTGTTGCTGTTCCATCAACATCTAATATTCAGGGTGTTCCTGTTAACATAAGAGATTTTGTTTCTAAATCTATTAAGAAGGCTATGTCTGTTATTCCTCCTTCCAGTAATCGTAAAAGGTCTTTTAAAGCTTCTCATGTTTCAGATGACTTTTTAAACGAACATCATCATTCTGATTCTGTTTCTGAGATTCTGTTTCAGAGATTGATACTGATAAATCTTCTTATTTATTTAAAATGGAATTTATTTGTTCTTTACTTAAAGAAGTCTTAATTGCATTAGAAATAGAGGAATCTGGTCCTCTTGATACTAAATCTAAACGTTTGAATACGGTTTTTAAAATCTCCTGCGGTTATTCCGGGGTTTTTTCCTGTCCCTGATGCTATTTCTGAAGTAATCTCCAGGGAATGGAATAATCTGGGCAATTCATTTACTCCTTCTAAACGGTTTAAACAATTATATCCTGTGCCATTTGACAGATTAGAGTTTTGGGACAAAATCCCTAAAGTTGATGGGGCTATCTCTACTCTTGCTAAACGTACTACTATTCCTACGGCAGATAGTACTTCCTTTAAGGATCCTTTAGATAGGAAAATTGAATCCTTTCTAAGAAAAGCTTACTTATGTTCAGGTAATCTTCTTAGACCTGCTATATCTTTGGCAGATGTTGCTGCAGCTTCAACTTTCTGGTTAGAAGCCTTAGCACAACAAGTAACAGATCATAATACTCATAGCATTGTTAATCTTCTTCAACATGCTAATAATTTTATTTGTGATGCCATCTTTGATATCATTAGGGTTGATGTCAGGTATATGTCTTTAGCTATTTTAGCTAGAAGAGCTTTATGGCTTAAAACTTGGAATGCTGATATGTCTTCTAAGTCAACTTTGCTTTCCCTTTCTTTCCAAGGTAATAAATTTATATTTCAACTGTTACTGGGGGGAAAGGAACTTTTTTACCACAGGATAAAAAATCTAAAGGTAAATTTAGGTCTGCTAATCGTTTTCGTTCCTTTCGTCACAATAAAGAACAAAAGCCTGATCCTTCCCCTACAGGAATGGTTTCAGTTTGGAAACCATCTCCAGTCTGGAATAAATCCAAGCCTTTTAGAAAGCCAAAGCCAGCTCCCAAGTCCACATGAAGGTGCGGCCCTCATTCCAGCCCAGCTGGTAGGGGGCAGATTACGTTTTTTCAAAGTAATTTGGATCAATTCGATTCACAATCTTTGGATTCAGAACATTGTTTCACAAGGGTACAGAATAGGCTTCAAGATAAGGCCTCCTGCAAGAAGATTTTTTCTTTCCCGTGTCCCAATAAATCCAGTGAAGGCTCAAGCATTTCTGAAATGTGTTTCAGATCTAGAGTTGGCTGGAGTAATTGTGCCAGTTCCAGTTCTGGAACAGGGGCTGGGGTTTTATTCAAATCTCTTCATTGTACCAAAGAAGGAGAATTCCTTCAGACCAGTTCTGGATTTAAAAATATTGAATCGTTATGTAAGGATACCAACATTCAAAATGGTAACTATAAGGACTATTCTGCCTTTTGTTCAGCAAGGGCATTATATGTCCACAATAGATTTACAAGATGCATATCTGCATATTCCGATTCATCCAGATCACTATCAGTTTCTGAGATTCTCTTTCCTAGACAAGCATTACCAGTTTGTGGCTCTGCCGTTTGGCCTAGCAACAGCTCCAAGGATTTTTACAAAGGTTCTCGGTGCCCTTCTATCTGTAATCAGAGAACAGGGTATTGTGGTATTTCCTTATTTGGACGATATCTTGGTAATTGCTCAGTCTTCACTTTTAGCAAAATCTCATACGAATCAACTTGTATAGTTTCTTCGAGAACATGGTTGGAGGATCAATTTACCAAAGAGTTCTTTGACTCCTCAGAGAAGGTTAACCTTTTTAGGTTTCCAGATAGATTCAGTGTCCATGACTCTGTCGCTAACGGACAAAAGACGTCTGAAATTGGTTTCAGCTTGTTGAAACCTTCAGTCTCAATCATTCCCTTCGGTAGCCTTATGCATGGAAATTCTAGGTCTTATGACTGCTGCATCGGACGCGATCCCCTTTGCTCGTTTTCACATGCGACCTCTTTAGCTCTGTATGCTGAACCAGTGGTGCAGGGATTATACAAAGATATCGCAATTAATATCTTTAAAACCGATTGTACGACACTCTCTGACGTGGTGGACAGACCACCATCGTTTAGTTCAGGGGGCTTCTTTTGTTCTTCCGACCTGGACTGTGATCTCAACAGATGCATGTCTGACAGGTTGGGGAGCTGTATGGGGATCTCTGACAGCTCAAGGGGTTTGGGAATCTCAGGAGGCGAGATTACCAATCAACATTTTGGAACTCCGTGCGATTTTCAGAGCTCTTCAGTCATGGCCTCTTTTAAAGAGAGAGTCATTCATTTGTTTTCAGACGGACAATGTTACAACCGTGGCATATGTCAATCATCAAGGAGGGACTCACAGTCCTCTGGCTATGAAAGAAGTATCTCGAATACTTGTTTGGGCGGAATCCAGCTCCTGTCTAATTTCTGCGGTTCATATCCCAGGTATAGACAATTGGGAAGCGGATTATCTCAGTCGCCAGACATTATATCCGGGCGAGTGGTCTCTTCATCCAGAGGTATTTCTTCAGATTGTTCAAATGTGGGGTCTTCCAGAAATAGATCTGATGGCTTCTCATCTAAACAAGAAACTTCCCAGGTATCTGTCCAGATCCAGGGATCCTCAGGCGGAAGCAGTGGATGCATTGTCACTTCCTTGGAAGTATCATCCTGCCTATATCTTTCCGCCTCTAGTTCTTCTTCCAAGAGTGATTTCCAAGATTCTAAAGGAGCGTTCGTCTGTTCTGCTGGTGGCTCCAGCATGGCCTCACAGGTTTTGGTATGCGGATCTTGTCCGGATGGCTACTTGCCACCCGTGGACTCTTCCGTTAAGACCAGACCTTCTATCGCAAGGTCCTTTTTTCCATCAGGATCTCAAATCCTTAAATTTGAAGGTATGGAGATTGAACGCTTGATTCTCAGTCATAGAGGTTTCTCTGACTCTGTAATTAATACTATGTTACAGGCTCGTAAATCTGTATCTAGGAAGATATATTATCGAGTCTGGAAGACTTACATTTCTTGGTGTTCTTCTCATCATTTTTCTTGGCATTCTTTTAGAATTCCTAGAATTCTACAGTTTCTTCAGGATGGTTTGGATAAAGGTTTGTCTGCAAGTTCCTTGAAAGGACAAATCTCTGCTCTTTCTGTTCTTTTTCACAGAAAGATTGCTAATCTTCCTGATATTCATTGTTTTGTACAGGCTTTGGTTCGTATAAAACCTGTCATTAAGTCAATCTCTCCCCCTTGGAGTTTGAATTTGGTTCTAGGGGCTCTTCAAGCTCCTCCGTTTGAACCTATGCATTCGCTGGATATTAAATTACTTTCTTAGAAAGTTCTGTTTCTTTTGGTCATCTCTTCTGCTAGAAGAGTTTCTGAATTATCTGCTCTTTCGTGTGAGTCTCCTTTTCTGATTTTTTATCAGGATAAGGCGGTTTTGCGAACTTCATTTAAATTTTTACCTAAGGTTGTGAATTCTAACAACATTAGTAGAGAAACTGTAGTTCCTTCATTGTGTCCTAATCCTAAGAACTCTAAGGAAAGATTATTGCATTCTTTGGATGTAATTAGAGCTTTGAAATATTATGTTGAAGCTACTAAAGATTTCCGAAAGACTTCTAGTCTATTTGTTATCTTTTCTGGTTCTAGGAAAGGTCAGAAGGCTTCTGCCATTTCTTTGGCATCTTGGTTAAAGTCTTTGATTCATCATGCTTATGTTGAGTCGGGTAGAACTCCGCCTCAAAGGATTACAGCTCATTCGACTAGGTCAGTCTCTACTTCCTGGGCATTTAGGAATGAAGCTTCGGTTGATCAGATTTGCAAAGCAGCAACTTGGTCTTCTTTGCATACTTTTACTAAATTCTACCATTTTGATGTGTTTTCTTCCTCTGAAGCAGTTTTTGGTAGAAAAGTACTTCAGGCAGTTGTTTCAGTTTGATTCTTCTGCTTATATTTTCAGTTTTTTTCATTATAAGATTTAAACTTTGTTTTGGGTGTGGATTATTTTTCAGCGGAATTGCCTGTCTTTATTTTATCCCTCCCTCTCTAGTGACTCTTGCGTGGAAGATCCACATCTTGGGTATTCATTATCCCATACGTCACTAGCTCATGGACTCTTGCTAATTACATGAAAGAAAACATAATTTATGTAAGAACTTACCTGATAAATTCATTTCTTTCATATTAGCAAGAGTCCATGAGGCCCGCCCTTTTTGTGGTGGTTATGATTTTTTTGTATAAAGCACAATTATTCCAATTCCTTATTTTTTATGCTTTCGCACTTTTTTCTTATCACCCCACTTCTTGGCTATTCGTTAAACTGATTTGTGGGTGTGGTGAGGGGTGTATTTATAGGCATTTTGAGGTTTGGGAAACTTTGCCCCTCCTGGTAGGAATGTATACCCATACGTCACTAGCTCATGGACTCTTGCTAATATGAAAGAAATGAATTTATCAGATAAGTTCTTACATAAATTATGTTTTTGCCTTGGGGGAGGGGGGTTAATTTAGAAGGAATAATAGAAGGGTTAAGTCAAGAGAGCAGATTCCATATGTGTAATTACTTGGGTCCAACATGGTCCCACCATATATGACTCAGAGTGTCTATGTCTCCAAAATCCCTCCAGCATTGCCCAGAAGGAGAGGGATATATGGATTAGAGGCACACTAGTACCAGATACCATCTCATTAGTAATTTAAGATTGGTTTCTAGGGCAGATACTGAAATGGATGATTCCTTAGTGGAAAATAATATTATGCGCCATTGTTTGTCAGTGATATTCGTATTAAGATGAGTACCCCAAGAAGAAGTGAGGGGGGTGTGATTGAGATGTTACATAAAGTAGCATTTTATAAGATATAGAAAGTGTACCTCTAGTTAATGCTCGTTTTAATCAGAAGATTTCAAAAGGGGTTTGATCATATTCCCTTTGTCTGGGTGTGTGTGAAGATATACTGGCGTAGTTGGAAGTAGGATATGCAGGAATTAAATAGGTTTGGAAATTATTCTTTGAGATCGACAAGTGTTTTAAGGGACATGCTGGTAAGTACTTTATGTGTGCGTATATGTGTAAATGTTTCCCTCCATCCTGATCCCTGTGGCAAGGTGAAATAGACAAAGGTTTATTCCCTAAGATGGGAGGTCAGGGGAGATGGGGTGGAGGAGATAGAAGAGTAAGATTGAAGTAATTTATCCCATACTGCTAAAGTTTCCATAATTATTGGGTTTGCGAACCATTTTACTATTTCTATCCTTCCTGGTGATCCAACATTTATTACCAAGTTTAAATTCTAATAAACTTTTCTCCAAGCCCACCCATTACCATGTATGGAAATTCCATACATGACTAAGTGCTTATTGTAGGCCTGAAACATTGTACTATGCTTTTTGGACCCAAACCAAAGAAATAAAAGTGTGTCAACATTTTGGAGACTGGAATTATACTGATTTCATGTTTGATTTGGACTTGGCAAGTCTTTTTCCATCCCCATTTCAAGAAAGTGTGCCATTTTCCAATTTTGTGGATTCAATAAGATAAATGCTTGTCATAATAATAAAATCACAAATTGGGAGCTCCTTTTTCCCTTCTCTCATTCAGTCTATATAAAATATAGATTTTTTTTATTATTTTGGGTTTCCTGTGTCCCTAAATTAATCAATTCAGTATTGATTGCAGCGATAGAAGGAAGGATTTAGATATGGGCAATGGAGCAGCCTGGAAAATATAAAACATTTTAGGGACTGTTTTTTTTTTTTTTGAGAGCAGCTAGTCTGTCTAACCAAGGTAGACCCAAATGTGAGAGCCAAGAGGAGGGGAAAGACTGAATATAATGACAAAACAAAGGATAATTAAGCTTATTGAATTGTGTGATAGCAAAAACTTCACTCTGAATATCCAATTTGGTAAATTTGATAGAAAGGTTTGACCAGTGGCTGTAGCTATCAAAACTTTGCATCAATAGGTAACAGATCAGGATGGAGAAGATACTGTTACAGTGTGCTATAAATGTGGTTGCTCCTAATGTGTTTCCTATTACTAGTTATACCAGCTGCAGAATTTAAAATGTATGGTAAATTGTTCCTTTAGGTATTTTTTTGTAAATGAAATAACTGTTTCTGCTAACTGAAACCCAATATAGTGGGCTGATCTTTTATTGAGAGAATATCTAATTATGTTATCTGTCTAATTATTTACACAAAGTCTTTACACAATACTCTTTACTCAAAAGCCAGTACTGTACTTAGAAAGAACAATGAAAATTGTAAGACCTCTCTGTCATAGCCCCCCACTGGGAGCATTATTTTATCTAACCCTTCTTGTTTACATGTTTCTCTTGTAAGGTGTATCCAGTCCACGGATCATCCATTACTTGTGGGATATTCTCCTTCCCAACAGGAAGCTGCAAGAGGATCACCCACAGCAGAGCTGTCTATATAGCTCCTCCCCTTCCTGCCACCTCCAGTCATTCTCTTGCAGCTCTCGACAAGCATGGAAGCAGTTAGAGAGTGTGTTATTTAGTTATTTTTTCTTCAATTCAAATGTTTGTTATTTTTAAATGGTACCGGAGTTGTACTATTTTGGTCTCAGGCAGAAAATAGAAGAAGAGTCTGCCTGTGGTCTCTAATGATCTTAGCAGGTTGTAACTAAGATCCATCGCTGTTCTCACACATAACTGAAGAAAGAGGTAACTTCAGCTTGGGGAATGGCGTGCAGGGTATCCTGCTATGAGGTATGTGCAGTCTAAATTTTTCTAGAGAAATGTATATGTTAGAAAATGCTGTTGATACCAGATTTATTTAAGGTAAGCCTGATTACAGTGATTTAATAATGACAAGTATCATGCTTACTATTAGAGGTAACACTTATTATTTTTTTCAAACTACTGAAATATAAAACGTTTGCTGGGAGTGATTAAACGTTTTTTATATGCTTTCTGGTGATAAACTTTATTGGAGCCCAGTGTTTTTCCACATGGCTGGCTAAAATTTGCCTAGGATAGTTTTGTTAGGCCTCTCACTGTGTAGACAGGAAGTGGGAGTGGCCTAATTTCACGCCTAGATGCGCATTAACTTTTGCAGACTGAGACATCCAGTTTTCCTAAAGGAGTTCCCTGAATGCTTAGGACCTCTCTGAAGGGTTTTGGTGCTTTCCAAAGTCGTTTGTATGGCAAGGTAGGGCCACAGCAGAGCTGTGGCAGTTGGTTGTGACTGTTAAAAAAACGTCTTTCGTTTTTTTGATCCGTTTTGGAAACTAAGGGGTTAATCATCCATTTGCAAGTGGGTGCAATGCTCTGTTAGCTTATGATACACACTGTAAAAATTTCGTTTGATTTACTGCTTTTTTTCACTGTTTTTCAAATTCTGACCTTTTTTATCTTTCTTAAAGGCACAGTACCGTTTTTATTTTTTGCTTGTTAACTTTCTGTAAAGTGTTTTCCAAGCTTGCTGGTCTCATTGCTAGTCTGTTTAAACATGTCTGACATAGAGGAAACTCCTTGTTCATTATGTTTAGAAGCCATGGTGGAACCCCCTCTTAGAATGTGTACCAAATGTACTGATTTCACTTTAAGTTATAAAGACCATATTCTGTCTTTAAAAGATTTATCACCAGAGGAATCTGACAAGGGGGAAGTTATGCCGAATAACTCGCCCCACATGTCAGAGCCTTTGACTCCCGCTCAAGGGACTCACGTTCAAGAGGCGCCAAGTACATCTAGCGCGCCCATGGCATTTACTTTACAAGACATGGCGGCAGTCATGGATAATACACTGTCAGCGGTATTATCCAGACTACCTGGGTTACGAGGAAAGCGAGACAGCTCTGGGGTTAGAAGGAATACAGAGCACTCTGACGCTTTAGTAGCTATGTCTGATACCCCCTCACAATATGCAGAAGCTGAGGAAGGAGAGCTTCTTTCTGTGGGTGATGTTTCTGACTCAGGGAAGATGATTCAACCCGATTCTGATTTGGCAACATTTAAATTTAAGCTTGAACACCTCCGCGTGTTGCTCAGGGAGGTTTTAGCTACTCTGAATGACTCTGACACCATTGCAGTGCCAGAGAAATTATGCAGATTGGATACATACTATGCAGTGCCTGTTTTCACTGATGGTTTTTCCAATACCTAAAAGGTTTTCAGAAATTATTACTAAGGAATGGGATAGACCAGGTGTACAGTTCTCTCCCCCTCCTATTTTTAGGAAAAAATTTTAATAGATGCCGCCACACGGGACTTATGGCAAACGGTCCCTAAGGTGGAGGGAGCAGTTTCTACCCTAGCTAAGCATACTACTATCCCCGTCGAGGACAGTTGTGCTTTCTTAGATCCAATGGATAAAAAGTTAGAGGGTTACCTTAAGAAAATGTTTATTCAACAAGGTTTTATTCTACAACCTCTTGCATGCATCGCCCCAGTCACTGCTGCGGCGGCTTTCTGGTTTGAGTCTCTGGAAGAGGCTTTACAGGAAGAGACCCCATTGGACGATATACTTGACAAGCTTAGAGCACTTAAGCTAGCCAATTCATTTGTTTCTGATACCATTGTTCATTTGACTAAACTAACGGCTAAGAATTCTGGTTTTGCTATTCAGGCGCGTAGGGCGCTATGGCTTAAATCATGGTCAGCTGACGTTACTTCAAAGTCTAAGCTTCTTAATATTCCTTTATGGGGCAGACCCTATTCGGGCCTGGTTTGAAGGAGATAATTTCTGATATCACGGGAGGGAAAGGACATGCCCTCCCTCAGGACAGGTCTAAGGACCAAACAGACTCATTTTTGTGCCTTTCGAAACTTTAAAACGAGCGCGGCATCAACTTCCACTAATACAAAACAAGAAGGAACTTTTGCCCAGTCCAAGTCAGTCTGGAGACCTAACCAGGCTTGGAACAAAAGGTAAGCAGGCCAAAAAGCCTGCTGCTGCCTCTAAGACAGCATGAAGGATTGGCACCCGATACGGTAACGGATCTAGTAGGGGGCAGACTTTCTCTCTTCGCCCAGGCTTGGGCAAGAGATGTCCAGGATCCCTGGGCGTTGGAAATTGTATCCCAGGGATATCTTCTGGACTTCAAAGCTTTCCCTCCAAAATGGAGATTTCACCTTTCACAATTATCTGCAAACCAGATAAAGAGAGAGGCATTCTTACATTGTGTTCAAGCCCTCCTAGTTATGGGAGTGATCCACCCAGTTCCAAAGGAGGAACAGGGACAAGGCTTCTATTCAAATCTGTTTGTGGTTCCCAAGAAAGAGGGAACCTTCAGACCAATCTTAGATCTCAAGATCCTAAACAAATTTCTCAGGGTCCCATCATTCAAGATGGAGACTATTCGTACCATCCTACCTATGATCCAGGAGGGTCAATACATGACTACAGTGGATTTAAAGGATGCTTATCTTCACATTCTGATACACAAAGATCATCATCGGTTTCTCAGGTTTGCCTTCCTGGACAGGCATTACCAGTTTGTAGCTCTTCCCTTTGGGTTAGCTACAGCTCAAAGAATCTTTACGAAGGTTCTGGGGTCACTTCTGGCGGTCCTAAGGCCGCGGGGCATAGCAGTGGCCCCTTATTTAGACGACATTCTCGACAATGAGGTTCATCAGATTTCAGTCGGACAACATCACGACTGTGGCTTACATCAACCATCAAGGGGGAACAAGGAGTTCCCTAGCGATGTTGGAAGTTTCAAAGATAATTCATTGGGCAGAGATTCACTCTTGCCACCTATCAGCTATCCATATCCCAGGTGTAGAGAACTGGGAGGTGGATTTTCTAAGTCAACAGACTTTTCATCCGGGAGAGTGGGAACTCCATCCGGAGGTGTTTGCACAATTGGTTCAACGTTGGGGCAAACCAGAACTGGATCTCATGGCGTCTCGCCAAACGCCAAACTTCCTTGTTACGGATCCAGGTCCAGGGTTCCCAAGGCAACGCTGATAGATGCTCTAGCAGTGCCTTGGTCCTTCAACCTGGCTTATGTGTTTCCACCGTTTCCTCTGCTCCCTCATCTGATTGCCAAAATCAAGCAGGAGAGAGCATCGGTCATTTTGATAGCACCTGCATAGCCACGCAGGACTTGGTATGCAGATCTGGTGGACATGTCATCCCTTCCACCATGGACTCTGCCTCTGAGACAGGACCTTCTACTTCAGGGTCCTTTCAACCATCCAATCTAATTTCTCTGAGACTGACTGCCTGGAGATTGAACGCTTGATTTTATCAAAGCGTGGCTTCTCAGAGTCAGTTATTGATACCTTAATTCAGGCACGAAAGCCTGTCACCAGGAAAATCTATCATAAGATATGGCGTAAATATCTTTATTGGTGTGAATCCAAGGGTTACTCATGGAGTAAAGTCAGGATTCCCAGGATATTATCTTTTCTCCAAGAAGGATTGGAAAAAGGAATTGTCAGCTAGTTCCTTAAAGGTCACAAAGAAGGCAGGATCCAGCTTATGTGTAGAATAAAATCCAATTTTATTAGGCTCAGTTAAAACACAGGCTGCACAAACAGCATAAACTTAAATGTTTCGGCCAGCAGCCGTAATCATACACATAGGTGTCATGCAGGTGAGTACATACTTAAAAAGGTAGTGATAAAATGTGATTGGACAAAAATACAAGTTCAAAGTACGCCCTTAGCTCCCTGGATCTGAACAACACAAGTGTATACATTTGCAAATAAATACATATACAAAGTAGTATAATCTTAGAAACAACGATAGTTAATATGCATTAAAGACACTAGCTATAAAGACCACAAAGGATACATAGAAAGTGTGTAAAATACTACAAAGTTCTGCAATAAGAGTATAGTATGATTTACCACAGAATAGTTAATAAGCCAAATACACAATTTGGGTATAGTTTAAACCCCTGCCTACCAGATAAATAATTATAAAATATATACTCTGGTACCTGAGCACGTTTAATTAATATATTTGTGCTATTGGCAAAATTATGGTACTATATAAACCCTGTATATTAAGTATTAGAGGACAAAATAGGAGGGTGAGGGGGAAGACAAAATTCAAATTCAAAAAGCACTAAGGTGAAATGCATAGAACCTTGTATGTTTAGTTCCCTAATTTATATGATCCCAATATGACTAATACTGGAGGAATATTGGAAAAATATTTGTAAATGTCAGAGATTATGGCATAATAATGAACAGTTGTGCTCATGAATGTACGTATTACTCCATATGTAAGGCAGTAATGAAAATACTAGTAAAAATGTAATTACCGTAATGACACAAATGGTAGGTAAATTGTGCATAAAATGTGTAATGAAAGATATGGTAAAAGTTACAACAGAGGTAGCTACTAAGGCTATTCCCAGAAGTTGATTAAATCATATCTGGAGTTTAATCCTAGCGGTAGTCTTTTTTTCAAAGTGTAAATCCAATTTACTTCCCTTTTGGCAAGTATATTCTCTAGGTTGCCACCTCTCTTAGGCACCTTGGCTTGTTCTATTGCCACCCATTTAAAAGAATTTAAGCTACATCTGTGTTTAGTGGCGAAGTGTTGGACCAGAGGTGTGCTAGACGTGCCTTTTGTAATGGTGGAGAAGTGTTCCCTAATGTGGGAATTTATATCCCTTGAGGTTAACCCTACATACTGGATATTGCATAGGGTGCATATAATAATGTATATGACATCCGTACTTTGGCAATTGAGACAGGTTTTGATAGGGTATGTCTGACCAGTTGTTGTAGAAGTAAATTCTTTAGTAACCCAAACAAAATCACAGGGTTTACACTTTCTATGGCCACATTTGAACATACCTAAATGTTGTAACCATGAGCTTGTAGGTTGTAGTGTCTGTTTAAGTTCTGTAGGGGACAAGATGGATGCTAATGTGGGGCTTTTTCTATATGAACACCTGACCCCTTGTTTTACGGTGTCAACCAGCTTATCATCAGCTGCCAGTAGAGGGAAATGTTTCCTGACTATGTTACAGATCTGTGAATATTGTGTACTGTATGTTGTCACAAAGTGTACACCTTGAAAATCGCTGTGTATTTTTTTGGGTTTGTCTTCCAAAAGTTGATCCCTATCCAGCTTGTCAACAGCTGATCTAGCTTGTTTGATGTGTCTGCGTGTATATTTTCTTTCTTTGAGCCTCTTCTCTAGACAATCAGCCTCCTGCACATAATCCACAGTTGTAACATTATACCCCTTTAAGGGGCGGTTTCCTCAGGTGCATATAAATTACACTGGATACATCACACCAATGCTTGGTATTGATGTATCCAGCCTGGATTAACTTCCTGTGAGCTAATCCCTTTTGCACCTGTGAAGCTAGTTTCTCTCCTGTGGATTCTGGGGAAATTTGCCTGCTACTCTCTCCTGCTCTGTAGTGGACTTTCAGTTCCAGCTGACTACTGGGTGACGTCACTTCCACGAGCCACATCCACTGTGTCTCTCACACGCTGCTCTCAACCTCTGCTGCAGCGTCTCTGCCTTGTGCTCTCTCTCCCACAAGCCTCATTAGCTGTGTCTCACACACCCTTCTTCCAGCAGCTGCTGCAGCGTCTCTGCTTAGTGCTCTCTCTCCCAAGCAAAGGATTGTGCCTCTCTGACTGTGAGCTTTTTCTTCAATATTCCTCTGCTTGTTACTTAAATCTCGGTAAGCTGAGTATTTATTTTTTCCAGTTCATATTTTCTAAGCTTTAACTGCTTATTTTGTTTATTCATTGCAATGAAGGTATTTGTTATTTTTAAAGTCATGTCTGATTAAATTTGAACTACCATATGTTGCCAGGGGTAAATAGTTCTACATATTTTCAAGACAACTGACTAGTATATTAAAATCATAATAAAATATATGTAAAACCCTAAGCCATGAGTTATTACATATATTTAAAAATGAAACACTCACTCAAGTTTTTATTTGGTAACCATACTTTTAATATATTGGAAAATCTATTCATGACTTATGCTCACAATAGACTTGTTGAAAGCAGTGTTACTAATGAACTTTCACACACCTGTTACAGAATACCAAGCCCAACTTATCCAGCTGACTTAACTACGATGATGAATCCAGGTGACATAAACGCTCACTTCCAGGAATTATCCAACAAAGTTGACCTTTTAAGTCAGGGACTTAGAGAACTTCAGGTAGAAAACCTGACACTTAGGAATATTATTAAAGAAGGGTTAAGTGCAGCTAAACCCCCTGACACTAACACTCCTGACCCCCCAATTCCACCTCCTGAAAAATTCTCTGGGGATAGGAAAACATTTAGGCAGTTTCATAATGCCTGTAAATTATTTCTCACACTTAAGCCAAAAACATTTCCTAATGACCGTATAAAAGTACTAACTGTCATTTCTTTCCTAAGAGGTGAGCCCAGACAATGGTCAGATTTATTCTTAGAAAATAACGACCCTATTCTAAATTCAATTGATGATTTCTTCAAGGCCATGTCAGATTTATATGAGGACCCCAACAGGCAACTCACAGCAGATTTTAAGTTGCGTAACTTAAAGCAACATAAGAGGCCTGTTGAGGAATATATCTCTGAATTTAAGATTTGGCAAAGGGATTCCCAATGGAATCAGGTTTCCCTAAAAAATCAATTTAGAATAGGGTTGTCTGAAAAAATTAAGGATGAGCTTGCTAGACTAGATCTCCCAGAAACACTTGACTCACTTATGTCTTTAACTATAAAAATAGATAGAAGAATTAGGGAAAGGAAACAGGAAAGATATTCCCCAGACTCCTATACCAAGGTTACCACCCCTAAAGCTTATACACCCTCCCATAAGAGTCAGGATGAAGCCATGGAGATAGGGTTCATTAGAGGACCCCTGTCCCCTGAGGAAAAGTCACGCAGAAAAGAACTGGGACTTTGCCTCTATTGTGCCGCAAAGGAGCATTCTGTTTCTGACTGTCCTTCTTTAAAGATACAAAGATCAGGTAAGACAAATTTTACCTCAGATCATTTACTATCTTTAACAGCACAAAATCCTGCATATTTCATTATTACTATCTCTTTACAGTGGGGACAAAACCGACACAGTCTTAAGGCCGTTTTGGATTCGGGAGCCTACGCTAGTTATATAGATATAAAAGTTGTACAAGAAAATAAAATACCCATTATTGCAAAGATAAAACCATACGGCCAATCGTTGACTACCGCGAA
The DNA here is from genome assembly GCF_027579735.1 of Bombina bombina. Taxonomy (NCBI): domain Eukaryota; kingdom Metazoa; phylum Chordata; class Amphibia; order Anura; family Bombinatoridae; genus Bombina; species Bombina bombina. The sequence continues at coordinate 496,113,181 of NC_069504.1, forward strand.
TTGAATAAAATAACAAAAAAAGATCGTTATCCTCTTCCACTCATCCCTGAATTAATCGAAAGATTACATGGCTCATCCATTTACACTAAGCTTGATCTAAGAGGAGCTTATAATTTAATAAGAGTGCGTTCTGGGGATGAGTGGTTGACTGCTTTCCGTACTAGGTACGGGTTATATGAATATACCGTAATGCCCTTTGGATTGTGCAATGCACCCGCCACATTCCAGAGGTTCATCAACGATGTGTTCCGTGATCTCCTTGACACTTTTCTAGTTATCTACTTGGATGACATCCTTATATTTTCAGATAATGAAAAAGAACATATAAAACATGTTAGGATAGTCCTCTCAAGACTGTTAGCTCATCACCTGTATGTGAAACCTGAAAAGTGTACCTTTCATTCCCCTGAAATCACTTTCCTTGGGTATCATATATCATCTAAAGGGATATATATGGAGAAAACAAAGATCCAAACCATTCTTGATTGGCCTATACCAAAAACCAGAAAACATATACAAAAGTTTTTGGGATTTTCTAACTTCTATAGAAAATTTATTAAAAACTTTTCAGCAATAGTTAAACCCCTAACTAACTTGACAAAAGCCAATGTTCCTTTTGAATGGAACAAAGACGCAAATCACTCCTTCAATGTTCTAAAAAATTCCTTTACTACAGCACCTATTCTAGCATACCCTGATCCACAAAAACAGTACATACTAGAGGTTGATGCCTCATTCTACGCTATAGGAGCTGTATTGTCCCAAAAGAATCCCAAAACAAATAGGACACACCCTGTAGCATATTATTCAAGAGTGTTAACAACCTCTGAAATAAACTACCATATCGGTGAAAAAGAGCTCTTGGCTGTTAAAAGCTCTCTTGAAACTTGGAGACACCTTTTAGAAGGTACAATAGAGCCTATAATTATTTTCACTGATCATCGCAACTTAGAGTACCTAAAAACATCTCGCACATTAACATCTAGACAAGTGAGGTGGAGTTTATTTTTCTCAAGATTTAATTACATCATAACCTATAGATCAGCTTTGAAGAATACCAAGGCCGACATACTTTCTAGGCTTCCTTCTCCTCCTCCTAAGATTCAGATGTGTAAACCCCTAGTTCCATTAGATAACATAGTGGGGACTTTAGCCATCTCAACCACTGAATTAAAAGAGAAGCAACTAACTGATACTTCTAAAGTGCTATACAACTTAACACAAGGAGAGAATGGGTTATACTACCATGACACAAAACTCTATGTACCCCCTTCACTAAGGGAACAAGTTCTCTCCTCTTGTCATGAATCTCCCCTTTCAGGTCACCCTGGTATGAACAAAACTTATGACTTAGTTACAAGATCCTACTGGTGGCCCCACATAAACACAGAAATAAGAAACTACATTAAATCATGTTCAGTTTGCACAACCTGTAAAACAGATAGGAATAAACCCACAGGGTTTCTTCTCTCCCTACCAGTTCCAGACAGACCGTGGAAAGACATTGCTATAGATTATATTGTTGATCTACCTGTATCTGAAAAGAATAACACAATAATCGTTATCGTTGATCTCTTCACTAAAATGGCACACTTTGTGCCTTATTATAAGTTACCAACTGCCCTGGAAACTGTAAATATCCTTATAAAACATGTCATCTGCCTACACGGCTTACCGAACACTATAACATCTGACAGAGGTTCACAATTTACCTCTAAGGTTTGGAAACAATTATGTTCATCCCTTAACATTGAACAACGGCTTTCTACCGCATTCCATCCCCAAACCAATGGACAAACGGAGCGTACAAACCATTGGTTGGAGGAATATATAAGATGTTACACCAACCAACAACAAAACAACTGGACAAAATTACTTCCTCTAGCAGAATTCGCACATAATAATACTTACCATTCAACGATAAAAGCTACTCCTTTCTTTGCTAATTATGGCTACCATCCGAGCTTTCACCTACACCCCGAAGTCACCACTGACTGCCCAGTCATTGATGATCTTACTAACACTATGCTCGAAACATTCTCTCAACTTTATGACACTATCAAAATTGCCCAACAGAGGCAGAAGAAATACTACGACCTCAGGCATCGTCCTCCTCCTTCATATGTTCTTGGAGATCTTGTTTGGCTCTCTACGAGGAACTTACGGATCTCCGTGCCCAGCAAGAAGTTTCATAAACTTTTTATTGGTCCTTTCCCCATCATTAAAATAGTAAATGAGAATGCTGTTACTCTCCAATTGCCCCCCTCTCTTAAAGTACACCCCACGTTTCACGTCTCACTCCTCAAACCCTACAGTTCACTTCGGAATCCTTTGGACCCTTCTGTTCCTGTGTTGCCTATAGCTCCGGATGTGGAATATGAGGTTGCTGCCATCCTTGACTCCAGGAAGGTTTCTGGTCGTCTTCAGTACCTGGTACATTGGAAGGGGTACCCTTCTGAGGAGGATTCTTGGGAACCTTCTGTTAATCTCTCCGCTCCCAGGTTGGTCTCTCTTTTCCACAGAAGATTCCCGGATCGTCCCAGACCTTGACCCACGGAGTGGTTGCTCTTAAGGGGGGGGTCCTGTAACATTATACCCCTTTAAGGGGCGGTTTCCTCAGGTGCATATAAATTACACTGGATACATCACACCAATGCTTGGTATTGATGTATCCAGCCTGGATTAACTTCCTGTGAGCTAATCCCTTTTGCACCTGTGAAGCTAGTTTCTCTCCTGTGGATTCTGGGGAAATTTGCCTGCTACTCTCTCCTGCTCTGTAGTGGACTTTCAGTTCCAGCTGACTACTGGGTGACGTCACTTCCACGAGCCACATCCACTGTGTCTCTCACACGCTGCTCTCAACCTCTGCTGCAGCGTCTCTGCCTTGTGCTCTCTCTCCCACAAGCCTCATTAGCTGTGTCTCACACACCCTTCTTCCAGCAGCTGCTGCAGCGTCTCTGCTTAGTGCTCTCTCTCCCAAGCAAAGGATTGTGCCTCTCTGACTGTGAGCTTTTTCTTCAATATTCCTCTGCTTGTTACTTAAATCTCGGTAAGCTGAGTATTTATTTTTTCCAGTTCATATTTTCTAAGCTTTAACTGCTTATTTTGTTTATTCATTGCAATGAAGGTATTTGTTATTTTTAAAGTCATGTCTGATTAAATTTGAACTACCATATGTTGCCAGGGGTAAATAGTTCTACATATTTTCAAGACAACTGACTAGTATATTAAAATCATAATAAAATATATGTAAAACCCTAAGCCATGAGTTATTACATATATTTAAAAATGAAACACTCACTCAAGTTTTTATTTGGTAACCATACTTTTAATATATTGGAAAATCTATTCATGACTTATGCTCACAATAGACTTGTTGAAAGCAGTGTTACTAATGAACTTTCACACACCTGTTACAACAGTGTTGCTACAATTCCTCTTAAGCCTAGAAAACTGGCCTTTTGCAACAGCATACGATGTGTTTTTAGGATGGCAACTGGAAGCGTGCAGGAGGGTGTTGCCTGAGATGTGCTTACGATATACTTTAGACGTGATTTGTCCACTCCTTTCTCCTGTAAGGCATAAATCTAAGTAGTTAATAGAATTTGTATCTGTGATGTAGGTGAAACTTAGGTTTAGATTATTATTATTGATCGTCTCAATGAAAATCTGTATATCTGCAGGTGAGCCTGACCAGATAAAAAGGAGGTCATCAATGTAGCGTTTAAAAAAACAGATATGTGATCTGTATGGGTTACTATGGTCAAAGATGTTATCTAGCTCCCATTTTCCAAGAAATAAATTTGCATAAGAAGGGGCATATTTCGCCCCCATGGCCGTTCCGCATCTTTGGACATAGTATTGCCCTTCAAAGGTGAAAAAAAGTTATGAGTCAAAAGAAACTCTAGAATTCTTAAAAACATATTTTTGAAAATCCAATGTGTATTCTGTGTGTGTGGTCAAAAAATACCTTACTGCCTCAATACCTCTATTATGTGGAATTCTAGAATATAGAGAGACCACGTCCACTGAGAGCCAGTGGTAGTTAGTTTGCCAATTTATGTCAGTTAGTAAATTAAGTACATGCTTTGAATCTCTGGTGTATGAGGGTAGTTGATTAACCAATGGTTGTAAAATGGCATCAAGCCACTGGGACAATCTTTCAAATATGGAATCTATACCACTGACTATTGGGCGGCCCTTTACGTTGGTAAGTGATTTATGGACCTTGGGGAACATATGGAACACTGGGGTACTTGACATAGAGATAGTCTGCTGTATTTTCATCTATAAAGCCATGTTCAACACCATCATCTAAGATATCACATAAAAGTTTCTTATACTCATTTGTTGGATTTCTAGGTAAGAGCGAATAATCTGAAGGATTGTTTAGCTGTCTGAGAGCTTCTGATACATAATCTTTCCTATCGAGAACTACAATGGTGCCCCCCTTATCTGATGGTCTGATCACTAGATTTGGTTGTTGTTGTAATGACCTAAGTGCTTCTGATTGTCTTTTAGTCAAGTTATTTGTTGTTCTGTCTGTGGTCTCCTTCAATTTCTGCAGATCTGACTCTACTCGTGCATGGAATGTCTCTATTATTGGCCCTCTATTTTGTATCGGGTAGAAGGTAGATTTATTCTTAAATTAAAAAGCCCTATTGAGCGTTCTAGATACACTATTACTCTCTATAGCTAGCTTTTGGAGAGATATAAGGTCACAGATTTCTGAAAATGTATTTATACCTATACATGATGTAGTGTGGACACTAGCTAATTCAGAGTTAGTAGTCTCATGTGGAGTATCTGCAAAATGTTTCTTTAATGTGATGTTCCTTACAAACTTGTTAATATTGATGAGTGTTTGAAAGATGTCAAAGCTTGTGGTAGGTGCAAAACCTAAACCTAGAGACAATACATCTATTTGGTCCTTAGTCAATACAGCTGAGGATAGATTTACCACACTGTTTATTTGTATTTGGTCTGTGTGCGGTTGCCCCGCACAGGGTACCTCTCTTGGCTGTTGTATAGTGTCCCCCCTGTGCCCTGCAAAGGTGGGTCTATGGGAAAAACCTGATTCAATAGTAACATATCTTGGGCCCCTGTGTTCCCAGTGTGTGCACTCATTTGTTCATCTGGTCTATTAGTAGGGACGTACTTAGACACAGTGTTTTTATCTTTAGGTCTTGCCACTTTTGGTACCAAGCTTGTGGATACTATATTAGACATATTGGGAACATTGGAGACATTAGCAATATTAGAAACAGTAGGAACAATAGGAGCCTTTAAAATGCCCTGTTGAGTATTAGAGATGGTGTTAGTCTGTGTTACTCTATCTCATTGTCACCACCTGAGTTATATTCATCAGACGATCTGTCTGTATCGCTATCAGAAAAGCTAACCTGTTTGTGGTAACCTCTTCCATGTCTACAATTGCCACTACGGTTTTTGTTCTGTGGTAAGCTTCGTCTGAAATTGGAGCGTTGTTTTTTGTTCCAAATATACACGGAGTTTTTCTGGTAGTCTGTTTTGTCACGTACAAACTTGATATGTTTGTTTTCCATTATGACTTGCTTACCACGGGCCAAAGACTCTTGCAATATCTTATCAAATTTAGCAAAATCTGGGTCAACACTTCTATTGTTAAGCTCAATCTGAAGAGTATCTATCTCTTGTTTGACATCATTTAGTTGCTGTGTCCTATATTGTATTAATAACAGCATTAATTGACATGAACATTCTGATAACACTGTATTCCATTTATCAACAAATTCTACATCTGTAGTATCAACATCAAAAGTAGGGAATTTAAAAATTCTCAGTCCTCTAGGAATCATTTGGGCTTTGATATATGATTGGAATGTCCAAATGTCCCACTGTGCCTTGGTTTCTTTGAACAAAAGGGTCTCCATGGTATCAAATAAAGTGCTAAGTGAAAGTGTCCCCTTATCCTCAGAAAATATTTTTTCACATTCTGTTGAAAAGTCACTACGTGTTGTAGCAGGTCTCAGGGAGAAATATTGTTGTGCTGTTTCTTCCATTTTAATTTTATAACAATTGTACTGATTAAGTGTTCACTGCCAAAAGTAGATTGTCAATGTATAGAGTAAAGCCCCTGTATTTGTACACTGCAATGAAGAGTTTCCCTGGGTATCACCAGTAATACCCCAGATAAGTAAAAATGTGGAAAGATAGGAGGTACTCTTCAAACATGCAAACCAAACTGCAAGCAAATATGCAACAAACTTTTTCTGTTGTACCCGGGACTTACCCCAAATGAGCTCTGCCGTCCCTATAATCTTGACTTAGCTGTGCAATCCTTCCATGGAGGAGCTCTGGACATGCCGGGGGACCTACACGGTCAGACCGAAACCATATCGGTGGGCTAATAGCTCCAAAACATCCGGCACTCACATGAAACTCCAACAGCGCTTCTGGCTTGCCATGCGTGCATTCAGCGTCGATCGTGACGTAACAGAATTCTCCGGTCGGGGGGCGGTGCTCTCTTTCTTCACCCGGGTTTGCAACAAGTTACAGGTGAACAGGGGCTAAAGCGGATCCAAAGCTGGTGTGAATACAAACAGTCACAAAGAAGGCAGGATCCAGCTTATGTGTAGAATAAAATCCAATTTTATTAGGCTCAGTTAAAACGCCAAACAGGCTGCACAAACAGCATAAATCATACTATACTCTTATTGCAGAACTTTGTAGTATTTTACACACTTTCTATGTATCCTTTGTGGTCTTTATAGCTAGTGTCTTTAATGCATATTAACTATCGTTGTTTCTAAGATTATACTACTTTGTATATGTATTTATTTGCAAATGTATACACTTGTGTTGTTCAGATCCAGGGAGCTAAGGGTTAACTCCTTTTCTACCTGTGGAGTGTGGGCGTACTTTGAACTTGTATTTTTGTCCAATCACATTTTATCACTACCTTTTTAAGTATGTACTCACCTGCATGACACCTATGGCTATGATTACGGCTGCTGGCCGAAACATGTAAGCCCTGGTGTCACGTTCACACACCTTTCCTGTTTATGCTGTTTGTGCAGCCTGTTTGGCGTTTTAACTGAGCCTAATAAAATTGGATTTTATTCTACACATAAGCTGGATCCTGCCTTCTTTGTGACTGTTTGTATTCACACCAGCTTTGGATCCGCTTTAGCCCCTGTTCACCTGTAACTTGTTGCAAACCCGGGTGAAGAGAGCACCGCCCCCGACCAAAGAATTCTGTTACGTCACGATCGACGCTGAATGCACGCATGGCAAGCCAGAAGCGCTGTTGGAGTTTCATGTGAGTGCCGGATGTTTTGGAGCTATTAGCCCACAGATATGGTTTCGGTCTGACCGTGTAGGTCCCCCGGCATGTCCAGAGCTCCTCCATGGAAGGATTGCACAGCTAAGTCAAGATTATAGGGGCGGCAGAGCTCATTTGGGGTAAGTCCCGGGTACAACAGAAAACGTTTGTTGCATATTTGCTTGAAGTTTGGTTTGCATGTTTGAAGAGTACCTTCTATCTTTCCACATTTTTAGTTCCTTAAAGGGACAGATATCTGCTCTGTCTATTCTTTTGCACAAGCGTCTGGAGGATGTTCCAGACGTTCAGGCGTTTTGTCAGGCTTTAGTTAGAATCATGCCTTTGTTTAAACCTGTTGCTCCGCCATGGAGTTTAAATTTGGTTCTTAAAGTTCTCCAAGGTGTTCCGTTTGATCCTCTTCATTCCATAGATATCGAGCTTTTATCTTGGAAAGTTCTGTTTTTGGTAGCTATTTCCTCGGCTCGTAGAGTTTCCGAGTTATCTGCCTTACAGTGTGATTCCCCTTATCTGATCTTCCATGCAGATAAGGTAGTTTTGCGTACCAAACCTGAGTTTTTACCCAAGGTGGTATCTAATAAGAATATCAATCAGGAGATTGTTGTTCCGTCATTGTGTCCTAATCCTCCTTCAAAGAAGGAACGTCTATTACACAATCTTGACGTGGTTCGTGCTTTAAAGTTTTATTTACAAGCTACTAAAGATTTTCGTCAAACATCTGCTTTGTTTGTTGTCTACTCTGGACAGAGGAGAGGCCAAAAGGCTTCAGCAACTTCTCTTTCGTTTTGGCTAAGAAGTATAATACGCTTAGCTTATGAGAGGATTACAGCTCATTCTACTAGAGCTGTGGCTTCCACATGGGCCTTTAAAAATGAGGCTTCTGTTGAACAGATTTGCAAGGCGGTGACTTGGTCTTCGCTTCCTACTTTTTCAAAATTCTACAAATTTGATACTTTTGCTTCTTCGGAGGCTATTTTTGGGAGAACGGTTTTACAGGCAGTGGTACCTTCCGTTTAAGTACCTGCCTTGTCCCTCCCTTCATCCGTGTACTTTAGCTTTGGTATTGGTATCCCACAAGTAATGGATGATCCGTGGACTGGATACACCTTACAAGAGAAAACATAATTTATGCTTACCTGATAAATTTATTTCTCTTGTGGTGTATCCAGTCCATGGCCCGCCCTGTCATTTTAAGGCAGGTATATTTTATTTTTTAAACTACAGTCACCACTGCACCCTATAGTTTTTCCTTTCTCTTGCTTGTCTTAGGTCGAATGAATGGAGGTGGCAGGAAGGGGAGGAGCTATATAGACAGCTCTGCTATGGGTGATCCTCTTGCAGCTTCCTGTTGGGAAGGAGAATATCCCACAAGTAATGGATGATCCGTGGACTGGATACACCACAAGAGAAATAAATTTATGGGGGTTTTTTTGTAACCAGAACTTAAGTATGGGTGGGTGTACAATAGACAAAATCAGCTATGGGACAATAAAGGTAAAAGAGCTATTTGTATAAAATTTAATAGACTCTAGTAGGTAAAATAGATAATTGAGAATACATTAAAAAGGAGAAATTAGCGCACACTGTCCCTTTAAGAGGATATAATCTGCAAACAGGTAGATTTTATATTCTGTCTAACTAATTCTAAGACCCTGGATCGAGTCATTCTTTCTAATGCGACACACAAGTAACTCTAGGGCCCGCAAAAAAAGGAGGGGACAATGGGCAGCCTTGTCTAGTGCCATTGAGAATCTGGAAACTGACACTGTGCCATTAACTCTTACCCTCACGGAAGGATTTGAATATAAATGAAAAATTCTATGAAAGGAGGTGGCATAAAAAGCAAAATGTGTCAGGATGGCTGTCATAAATGTCCAGTCCACCCTGTCGAAGACCTCCGCATCTATGTAAACACACTGGACTGGAAGGGATTTAGACGCATTTATTAACTTTTTTAATTTTTATTATATATGCAACCACATTGTGTGGTGACTGTAAAGATGCAGACAGTTACACTTACAAGATCTCGTCCAACTTTTGAGCACCTACACATTCATAAGAACACAACTGGTGTTTGAAGACAAGTTTTGTAATTTATTATCAGAGTATGGAAAAATTAATTGAATCTTCAGTTAAATACAATATTATGTTTAGAGCAGTTGAGGGACAGATGATATAAACTGGAGGGTATCATTGAGGGCTTTAGCAACAATGCTGGTTTAAAAAACATTATCTAATGTGTTTGGTTTTTAGGTGCTAGACACAAACTGATCTACCTGTTGTGGCAACCATTTGAGAAGAAGAATTTCTACTTTGCCCTAGGTAATAACATTCCAGCATGCTGCTAGGTTTCCATAGTACAACACCAAGTTTGCAAAACAGTTCAGAAGGATCTTCTATAGAGACTCATAATATAAGGAGAGTTAAATGTATATTAAAGAGTATGAGATTGATCTAAAATGTCTGTGTAGTTAAAAAAACAAAAAGACTTTCCAATTTACTTTCATTATTTCTTTTGCTCAATTCTCCTGTAATTTCTCTCTGAAAAATGTTGGTTTTCTTATTCAACTGAGTTTCTATAAAGTAATGAGCACCACCATGTTTTAACTTTGTTTCCTTTTATTTATCTTTCCTACTGAAGAAAGATGCAGATATAAAACAGGCAATAAAAGAGACCATCAAAAACATTCCACGTATAGACTCTAATCCAAACAGCTAATGTATATACAAGTCCACTGCTCAAATAATAGTGGATGGTGAGAAAGTGTTGATGAACAGTCACAAATGTATATTACCTCTAGTGAGGTGCCTATACCAAGCAAGCTCCGGTAGCAGGATCCCCCTTGTCCGTTCATAAGGTGGATCTCTGATGTGTTTCCAGCCCCCAAAAGAACGGCCCCAATGGACTACAAAGTGTATCCTACCTTGGGCCCCCGAGACGATTCTCCCAATCAATTTGGAGGTGGTGGTATCCATCAAGCTTTTCCTCGGAGTAAAGCACTGATTCACGGCGTGTAATATCACGAGTCAACACATCCTCTTTCGGACATCACCTGCTACTGCTGCACGATAAGCAGAATCCTTGTCCATCACACTGACTGGCCAATGGTAGGATGCGGAAGGAGGGCACCTAGATCCGTGCCGAAATAGCTGTGCTCACTGTAAGGAGATCCAATCGGCAATACTCAAAAATAAAGAGATAGGAGCACTGGTCTATGATGATGTCTTGAAGCACTTATTAGTAGAATGGCACAATTAAAAAAAACACACAACGATAGCGGTTATAAGGTTGTAACTGTTTCCGACCCACTGCCGTCAGCCAACCAGTATTAACACCAACAGGAGTATAGCTAGACAGCTAACGTGTTTTGGCCCGTAGCCATAATCCAAACTAATAAAAAGTTAAAACAACCCACCCTTTTTAAAGGGCTGCCTATCCTCTTATTGGTACAATACTTACCAATGGAAATCCACCAACCTGTACTTATTCAGACTTATGTGCAATCATCAATACAGAACTAGTTACAATATAACCCCTTCTTGTATACATTCTATTTTATACAATATTACAATCACATCTTAAGGAGCCATTATACACATATACGTTAGGAAAAGCGCTGCAGTACTTCACGGCACATCATGAATATTGTTCCAAAACATTTTGTTTTTGCAACTATTTGATCACTTAGGTTATCATAAGAATGATAGCGAAGAAAAGACAAATAAATAAATGTAAATGGCTAAAGCAATACACAAAACATGAGCTTGATAAACATACTGATACATAATTTGTTAAACACATTTACAATTATAAATGTGAATACTCATCTTATCCCTGCCATTTATTTATAAACATATGTGATATATTAACAGACATCACATCCTATACAGAAGTGGATACAATAATCATATCTTACTAGGAAATTGAAGCATATTGTTCTAAACGAAAGGAGTTTGGGAGGGGATGTATGTTAACCAGAATGGGTCATAAGTAACCCAAAATGATCAAGTCTGGAGTATTAATATGGAGTAAAGTTAACCATTTCTATCAATCAGTCAAAGTGGTCTTACCAAAAATGTATAAGGTCATAAGTAGAGTTTAATCCTCCTGGTGTTCTGGTCTTCAATTTGACGATCCAGAACACCTCCTGTTTTCCTACCAGTTTTTCTCTATCCCCTCCTTGTGTAGATAGAGGTACCTTCTCAATCACTGTCCATCTGAAACTGTCAGTGTTTTTTGCTGCACTAGGGGGTGCTAGACTTGCCTGTTCTAATACTAGAGAGATGTTCCCTTATTCTGGAACATACATCCCTAGTGGTTAAATCAACATATTGTATCTCACATAGGGTACATGTGATCAGGTAGATGACAAATTTAAACAAGTCTTAATGTCAAACTGCTGTCCTTTTGCTGATGATTTAAATGTGTCCCCTAGTACCACTTTTTCGCATGCAACACAATCCCTGAAAATACATCTGTGAATACCATTAATTGTGAGCCGGGTTGACCCACTAGATTGACTACAACTCATCTTGGTTGGTGATACCATATTCCTTATAGTTTTTTTTTTTTTTTATTTCTCTTATACGAAAAATGGCATCATTTTTTTAGTAAGATTAACCAAATCATCATCTGCTGTAAGCAGGGGAAAATGAGTTCTTATTATCTTGCAAATTTGAAAGAACTCCTCTGAATAATTGGTTACAAAAAGTAGACTTTTTGTGGGGTCCTGTCTATTTTGAATATCCTTTCTATGTGATAGGAGCCCTTGTCTGTCCATTCTGTCGACTACTTAGCGGGCATTCCTAATGACTTTTGACTTGTACCCTCTTTCTTTAAGCCAAGCTTCTATCTAGCTCATCGCTCTGCTCCTTGTAATTTACATGTTCAGAGCAATTCCTCTTAATGCGGACAAATTCTCCTTTTGTCACAGCTTTAAATACACTGGCTGGGCGACAGCTATTAGTGTGTAACAAAGTGTTACCTGCTATAGGCTTTCGGTAAATTGTAGATGCCACCTTACACCCCAGGGTACCCTTTAATGTTATATCCAGATAATTTGTGCTGATCGTTGTATTCAAATGTAAATTCTATACCCTTCTCATTGTCATGCAGATACTCTACAAAGGTTTGAATTTCTGTGCTTTCCCCTTTCCATATGAATAAGAGATCATCGATAAAACGCTTGAAAAAATGTGACATTTCAGCGGTGACTCGCAATTACTACTATTTCTAGAAATTTAAAAGAAATTTTAATATATATTTTTTTTTTAAATCAATATAGTGCTATGAGAAGTATTATTCATGATCACAAAATACTAAAACGTGTGTCATGAAATTGCTCTGAGAGCTAGATTAGCATGTCCTTTGATGCATTTGTAAAGCCATTTTAGGATAGATTAGCATGTCCTTTGATGCAAGGTTTCTCAACAGCCGGACCATAGTGGGCGCCAAGCGGGGCACGCAACGATTGGATGAAACCAGATTAGTCATCGCTCAGCTAAATCAAGTATGAGATGCGGGAACTACTATGTTTACAATCTCTAAATGGTAATTATTTTACAAAACAAGCATCTTTAAAAATATTAATGAATTAAAGTGCCCCTGTTTTTATAAATGATTTTATTCATTTAAATGATGATATACTGTGTATTGAAATAGAAATACTAAAGTTTATAATTACTTTAACAACTTTTTTCATGCCTGTTATTATAACATTTTCTATACCTTTGTTGGTTTAATAAAGTTTATGTCAAGCAATATGAAGCTGTAAATGCTTTCAGACCTCCTCCTCCCACCAGATGATTACCGGGACATGTGCAGCTAATATTTACCAGGCCTTGATTTAGAAAGAGCACCCAATTTAAAATGTCTAATTTATTTATATTAATTTTTCTTCATTTATCTTTTGTTGAAAAACAGGGACGTATGCTTAGGAGTTGGCCTATTTCTGGAGCACTGGTTTTGCAAGAATGTTATGCATTTACAAGAGCACTAGATGGCAGCACTATTTCATATCATGTAATGCTCCAGATGCCGGGTGCCTACCAAGGTATCTATTTAAAGGGACAGTCTACACAAGAATTGTTATTGTTTAAAAAGATAGATAATCCTTCTATTACCCACTCCCCAGTTTCCCATAACCAACACAGTTATATTAATATACATTTTACCTCTGTGATTACCTTGTATCTAAGCATCTTCTGACAGCCCCATGATCACATGACATTTTATTTATTATCTATTGACTTGCATTTTAGCCAATAGTGCAGTGTCTGCCACAAGCCACGGGCGTGATCACAATGTTATCTATATGGCTTACATGAACTAGGACTCGCCTGTTGTGAAAAGCAAATAAAAAAGCATGTGATAAGAGGCGGCCTTCAAAGGCTTAGAAATTATCATGAGCCTACCTAGGTTTAGCTTTCAACTAAGAATACCAAGAGAACAATGCACATTTGATGATAAAAGTAAAATTGAAAAGATGTATAAAATGACATGCCCTATCTGAATCATGATTATTTTTGACTAGACTGTCCCTTTAACACAGAATATCATGGGAACGAAGCACATTTGATAATAAAAGTAAATTGGAAACTTTTTTTTAAAATGATATATACATTTTTTTTTGTTTCATATACCTTTAATTACTTTTACATACATATCGGAGTAGTGTTTGCAAGTTTGTACACATTTACAGTATAATCTCTATTCAGTAGATTGCAAAATGTTTTCATATTTGCACATGGAGAATGTAAAAATTTGATTTTGTTGACATGCTCAATGTTTTTAGGATATAAGATTTTGTTTAGTAGGAATGGTGATCCATGAAAATGCACTGATTTTTTTTTTTATACTTGAGAATTTCTTAGGTTTGCTGTTAACGTTTCATTATTGAATATAAATGTTAAAATAAAATTGTTTCAGAAACACAAAGTATCCAAGACGGCGTATATAAAAACAATTCCAAATCTTTATTATAGCATAAAAGCAAAGTCCTTTTAACAAGGTAAAAATATATCAAACCAACATGCAGTTCTGACGTGTTTCTGCAGTCCGAGTTCACCATACTCATAAACCTTGCTCTTAATAAAGGGTGATGTCAGTATGATAGTGGGCTTTGCTGCATAGACTTTATTTGAATAAATTTGTTTATATGCTAAAAATAAAAACTTAGACTATGGAATTCAGTGGCAAAATAAGTTTTATATTATGCTTTGACTATGCGGTCAAGCAAATACAATTTCTGCCAAGAACTTACTCTCATGAACATATTATTGAGTTTACAATAACCATGGATCTCCAGACTATTATTTCTCTAAAACTTTTCTTAGTTGCAAGAAATTTAGCATGGATATCCATGGTCATTGTGTATTATGCACTAAAAACAGATTATTATTTCTCTTGTTAAGTGTATCCAGTCCACGGATCATCCATTACTTGTGGGATATTCTCCTTCCCAACAGGAAGTTGCAAGAGGATCACCCACAGCAGAGCTGCTATATAGCTCCTCCCCTAACTGTTATACCCAGTCATTCTCTTGCAAGCCTCAACAAAGATGGAGGTCGTAAGAGGAGTGTGGTGTTTTATACTTAGTTTATTCAATCAAAAGTTTGTTATTTTTAAATGGTGCCGGAGTGTACTGTTTATCTCAGGCAGTATTTAGAAGAAGAATCTGCCTGCATTTTCTATGATCTTAGCAGAAGTAACTAAGATCCATGGCTGTTCTCACATATTCTGAGGAGTGAGGTAACTTCAGAGAGGGAATGGCGTGCAGGTTTTCCTGCAATAAGGAATGTGCAGTTAATATTTTTCTAGGGATGGAATTTGCTAGAAAATGCTGCTGATACCGAAGTAATGTAAGTAAAGCCTTAAATGCAGTGATAGCGACTGGTATCAGGCTTATTAATAGAGATACATACTCTTATAAAAGTGTAATATAAAACGTTTGCTGGCATGCTTAATCGTTTTTTACATATGTTTGGTGATAAAACTTATTGGGGCCTAGTTTTTTTCCACATGGCTGGCTTGAATTTTGCCTAGTAACAGTTTCCTTAGGCTTTCCACTGTTGCATTATGAGTGGGAAGGGCCTATTTTAGTGCTTTTCTGTGCAGATAAAAATACTGACAGAGACATTCAGCTTCCCTCTGCATGATACAGGACATCTCTGAAGGGCTCAAAAGGCTTCAAAGTCGTTTTTGAGGGAGGTAAAAAGCCACAGTAGAGCTGTGGCAGTTGTTGTGACTGTTTGAAAAAACGTTTTTGTCATTTATTATTCCGTTTTGGGTATTAAGGGGTTAATCATCCATTTGCAAGTGGGTGCAATGCTCTGCTAACTTGTTACATACACTGTAAAAATTTCGTTAGTGTAACTGCCTTTTTTCACTGTTATTTCAAATTTTGACAAAATTTGTGTTTCTTAAAAGGTGCAGTAACATTTTTTATATTGCTTGTAAACTTGTTTAAAGTGTTTTCCAAGCTTGCTAGTCTCATTGCTAGTCTGTTTAAACATGTCTGACACAGAGGAAACTACTTGTTCATTATGTTTGAAAGCCATGGTGGAGCCCCATAGGAGAATGTGTACTAAATGTATTGATTTCACCTTAAACAGTAAAGATCAGTCTTTAACTATAAAAGAAATATCACCAGAAGATTCTGACGAGGGGGAAGTTATGCCGACTAACTCTCCCCACGTGTCAGACCCTTCGCCTCCCGCTCAGGGGATGCACGCTAATATGGCGCCAATTACATCAGGGACGCCCATAGCGATTACCTTGCAGGACATGGCTGCAATCATGAATAATACCCTGTCAGAGGTATTATCCAGGTTGCCTGAATTAAGAGGCAAGCGCAATTGCTCTGGGGTTAGGAGAAATACAGAGCGCGCAGATGCTGTAAGGGCCATGTCTGATACTGCGTCACAATATGCAGATCAAGAGGACTGAGAGCTTCAGTCTGTGGGTAACATCTCTGATTCGGGGAAACCTGATTCAGAGATTTCTAATTTTAAATTTAAGCTTGAGAACCTCCATGTGTTGCTTGGGGAGGTATTAGCTGCTCTGAATGACTGTAACACAGTTGCAGTACCAGAGAAATTGTGTAGGCTGGATAAATACTATGCGGTGCCGGTGTGTACTGGATGTTTTTCCTATACCTAAAAGGCTTACAGAAATTATTAGCAAGGAGTGGGATAGACCGGGTGTGCCTTTTTCCCCACCTCCTATATTTAGAAAAATGTTTCCAATAGACGCCACTACACGGGACTTATGGCAGACGGTCCCTAAGGTGGAGGGAGCAGTTTCTACTTTAGCAAAGCGTACTACTATCCCGGTTGAGGACAGTTTTTTCAGATCCAATGGATAAAAAATTGGAGGGTTACCTTAAGAAAATGTTTATTCAACAAGGTTTTATTTTACAGCCCCTTGCATGCATTGCGCCTGTCACGGCCGCAGCGGCATTCTGGTTTGAGGCCCTGGAAGAGGCCATCCATACAGATCCATTGACTGAAATTATTGACAAGCTTAGAACACTTAAGCTAGCTAACTCATTTGTTTCTGATGCCATTGTTCATTTGAATAAACTAACGGCTAAGAATTCCGGATTCGCCATCCAAGCGCGTAGGGCGCTATGGCTTAAATCCTGGTCAGCTGACGTGACTTCGAAGTCTAAATTACTCAACATTCCTTTCAAGGGGCAGACCTTATTCGGGCCTGGTTTGAAGGAAATTATTGCTGACATTACTGGAGGTAAGGGTCATACCCTTCCTCAGGACAGGGCCAAAGCAAAGGCCAAACAGTCTAATTTTCGTGCCTTTCGAAAATTTAAGGCAGGTGCAGCATCAACTTCCTCCGCTTCAAAACAAGAGGGAACTTTTGCTCAATCTAAGCAGGCCTGGAAACCTAACCAGTCCTGGAACAAAGGCAAGCAGGCCAGAAAGCCTGCTGCTGCCTCTAAGACAGCATGAAGGAACGGCCCCCTATCCGGCGAAGGATCTAGTAGGGGGCAGACTTTCTCTCTTCGCCCAGGCGTGGGCAAGAGATGTTCAGGATCCCTGGGCGTTGGAGATCATATCTCAGGGATATCTTCTGGACTTCAAAGCTTCCCCTCCACAAGGGAGATTTCATCTTTCAAGGCTATCTGCAAATCAGATAAAGAAAGAGGCATTCCTACGCTGTGTGCAAGACCTCCTAGTTATGGAAGTGATCCATCCAGTTCCGCGGACGGAACAAGGACAGGGTTTTTATTCAAATCTGTTTGTGGTTCCCAAAAAAGAGGGAACCTTCAGACAAATTTTGAATCTAAAGATCTTTAACAAATTCCTCAGAGTTCCATCTTTCAAAATGGAAACTATTCGGACCATCCTACCCATGATCCAAGAAGGTCAGTACATGACCACAGTGGACTTAAAGGATGCCTACCTTCACATACCGATTCACAAAGATCATCATCGGTTTCTAAGGTTTGCCTTTCTAGACAGGCATTACCAATTTGTAGCTCTTCCCTTCGGGTTGGCTACAGCCCCGAGAATCTTTACAAAGCATCTGGGCTCACTTCTGGCGGTTCTAAGACCGCGAGGCATAGCGGTGGCTCCGTATCTAGACGACATCCTGATACAGGCGTCAAGCTTTCAAGTTGCCAAGTCTCATACAGAGATAGTTCTGGCATTTCTGAGGTCGCACGGGTGGAAAGTGAACGAGGAAAAGAGTTCTCTATCCCCACTCACAAGAGTCTCCTTCTTAGGGACTCTTAGATTCTGTAGAAATGAAAATTTACCTGACGGAGTCCAGGTTATCAAAACTTCTAAATGCTTGCCGTGTTCTTCACTCCATTCCGCGCCCTTCGGTAGCTCAGTGTATGGAGGTAATCGGCTTAATGGTAGCTGCAATGGACATAGTGCCATTTGCGCGCCTTCATCTCAGACCGCTGCAATTATGCATGCTGAGTCAGTGGAATGGGGATTACACAGAATTGTCCCCTCTGCTAAATCTGGATCAAGAGACCAGAGATTCTCTTCTCTGGTGGTTGTCTCGGGTACACCTGTCCAAGGGTATGACCTTACGCAGGCCAGATTGGACAATTATGATAAAATAATTTTTATTGAAATAACATCATTGAATACAATATCGGTCTTTTACAGTTGATTACATTATCAGCTTGTCAGGCATATAAACCCTTTAGTTCCTAAATTTAACAGTTTGAGGTTTATCTTTTTTCACATGGAATTACAACATACAATCAAGTCTCAAAGTCAGTAAGGCATACCTGATATATTTCTTATGAAAGACACCTATCTCTCATGTGGATTTTTATTACAATAAAAGAAAACTAACTAAACATAACTTTAGGTCACTAGAATGTACTCTTGATGTGTCACACCTCTGAATATGATATAGTAAACTCAGTGTAGTCTTCATAATTATGTCTCTCCAAAACTCCTACCTTCTTCCCCCTCCCATCATGTTTCTTTTTACTGTTCTATCAGGTTAGATTAGGATAATCATATTAAGGTGGATGCATTATCCAATAGAACCAAATCTTTTGGAAGTTTTCCGTCGTATCTAGTATTTTTGCTGCCATTTCGTATAGAGAATATGTTAGTTTAAATCTTTCTAGTATCTCGCACCATGTCGGTACTCCCTCTTTCCAGTGTCTGGCTATTCCTATTCTCGTGACTGTGCAGAGTATTCTAATGAAGGTATTAATATGCCTATTAAAGTTTGGAAGTGGAGCATTTAATAACGCCTGGGAAATGGTCAGTGATATCTGTTCATCTAGAAGGGTGCTGAGAAATACCGATAGTCTAGTCCAGATGTGAGTCACACCAGGGCATTCCCACCACATATGTATGTATGTACCAGTCGACTCACATCCACGATAACAATTTCTACTTCTCCCCTCAGTGTAGTGTGACGTTTTGATTGGGGTTAGATACCACCTAAAAATGGTCTTAAGGCTATTTTCTCTTAAATCGGCACTAATTAGTCCCTTACAGGAGGAATAGAACAATTCCTGCCATTCGCTTATCTCTAGTGTTGAATGTGTATCTGTTTCCCAGTTGAGCATGACCGCTGGTTTATTTTCATTAATTAAGTTTTGTAACGCAAGATATAACAGTGAAATGGATTTCTTGGGTCTAGAGGGGGTACAGCACAATCTCTCCAATGTAGTGCTAATCTGTTTGTGCATGTGTGGTATATATCGATTTAGTGCAGATGCAATCTGTAAATATAAATACCAATGTAGGGGAATGGGTGTCAACTTTTCTCTTAGTTGATTGAAGGTTAGTGGTTTGTTATGTGCTAGCAAGTCCCCTACCCGGTACAGACCCTTGTTTTCCCATTTGTCTAACTGTCTTCGGTAGTCATGTGGAATAAGATATTTAAGTGGCATCTTAGAGGAAAAGCTTGGCATCAGTTTTTCATTTTTCGTTAGTGTTGTCCAATGATCAATCGAAAATACTGTGGTTTGGGAGTATTTTTTGATTTTACCTTGGGGTTGAAGTCTGTCCCAAACCAAATCTCCCGGGGAATCTAATTCTCCTATCTCCTTCTCTAGGTCCATCCACACCAAGTATTTTATTGAGGATCCCATCAGCGCAGTTTGGGCCAGCCTAGATGCGTCGTAATAATTAAGTAAATCAGGGACCCCTGCCCCCCCTAATTGTCTATGTCTAGTTAGTACTCTATAAGGGAGTCTCGATTGCTTTTTGCCGTTTACAAAGCAGATAATATCTGTCTGAAGGGTTTTTAGGTCTTTTTTTGGGACTAGTATAGGCAAGGTCCGAAACAAATAGAGGATTCTTGGTAATAGATTCATCTTTATTGCAGAGATCCTGCCATACCAAGAAAAGTTAAGAAGCTTCCATTTAGCCATATCTCTTCGCAATTCTCTATACATAGGGAGATAGTTTGTATTATATAAATCACTATAGCGAACCGTTAACTTAATTCCTAGGTATTTAATATATGATTTGGCCCATGAGAATGAGAAATTCAGTTCGATTAGTTTTTTTGTGTGGGCTGGTAAAGATATTGCTAGCGCCTCACTTTTATCCATATTGATCTTATATCCTGACACAATAGAGAACCTCTGTAGGATATCATAGAGGCCTGTTAAAGACGTAAGGGGTCTGGTCAGCGTCAGCAGAACATCGTCCGCGAAGAGGGTGATTTTATAGTCAGTGTCTTTAATTTTAAGTCCTGTTACATCGGGGGAGCGTCTAATACTAGCCACCAGAGGTTCCATGCATAGGGCGAATAGCAACGGGGATAGTGGGCATCCCTGCCTCGTGCCATTTCGTATGTAAATGGGCCCAGAGTGATGTCCCATGGCACCTCAGATTGGACAATTATAACAACAGATGCCAGCCTTCTAGGTTGGGGTGCAGTCTGGAATTCCCTGAAGGCACAGGGATCGTGGACTCAGGAGTAGAAACTCCTCCCAATAAATATTCTGGAGTTAAGAGCGATATTCAATGCTCTTCTGGCTTGGCCTCAGTTAGCAACACTGAGGTTCATCAGATTTCAGTCGGACAACATCACGACTGTGGCTTACATCAACCATTAAGGGGGAACCAGGAGTTCCCTAGCGATGTTAGAAGTCTCAAATATAATTCGCTGGGCAGAGTACCACTCTTGCCACCTGTCAGCAATCCATATCCCAGGCGTGGAGAACTGGGAGGCGGATTTTCTAAGTCGTCAGACTTTCCAACCGGGGGAGTGGGAACTCCATCCGGAGGTGTTTGCTCAGTTGATTCATCGTTGGGGCAAACCAGAGTTGGATCTCATGGCGTCTCGCCAGAACGGCAAGCTTCCTTGTTACGGATCCAGGTCCAGGGACCCAGAAGCGACGCTGATAGATCGACTGATTGCCAAAATCAAACAGGAGGGAGCATCAGTGATTCTGATAGCACCTGCGTGGCCACGTAGGACTTGGTATGCAGACCTAGTGGACATGTCATCCTTTCCACCATGGACTCTGCCTCTAAGACAGGACCTTCTGATACAAGGTTCTTTCAATCATCCAAATCTAATTTCTCTGAGACTGACTGCATGGAGATTGAATGCTTGATTCTATCAAAGCGTGGCTTTTCCGAGTCAGTCATTGATACTTTAATACAGGCACGAAAGCCTGTTACCAGTAAATATTTTTATTGGTGTGAATCCAAGAATTACTCATGGAGTAAGGTTAGGATTCCTAGAATATTGTCCTTTCTCCAAGAGGGCTTGGACAAAGGATTATCAGCTAGTTCCTTAAAGGGACAGATTTCTGCTCTGTCTATTCTTTTGCACAAGCGTCTGGCAGAGGTTCCAGACGTCCAGGCGTTTTGCCAGGCTTTGGTTAGAATTAAGCCTGTGTTTAAACCTGTTGCTCCCCCGTGGAGCTTAAACTTGGTTCTTAAGGTTCTTCAAGGAGTTCCGTTTGAACCCCTTCATTCCATTGATATTAAACTTTTATCTTGGAAAGTTCTGTTGTTGATGGCTATTTCCTCGGCTCGGAGAGTCTCTGAGCTATCTGCCTTACAATGTGATTCTCCTTATCTGATTTTTCATGCAGATAAGGTAGTTCTGCGTACCAAACCTGTGTTTTTACCTAAGGGGGTTTCTAACAAGAATATAAATCAAGAGATTGTTGTTCCATCATTGTGTCCTAATCCTTCTTCAAAGAAGGAACGTCTTTTACATAATCTGGACGTAGTCCGTGCCTTGAAGTTTTAATTACAAGCTACTAAGGATTTTCGTCAAACATTTTCCCTGTTTGTCGTTTACTCTGGACAGAGGAGAGGTCAAAAAGCTTCGGCAACCTCTCTTTCCTTTTGGCTTCGGAGCGTAATACGCTTAGCCTATGAGACTGCTGGACAGCACCCCCCCTGAAAGGATTACAGCTCATTCTACTAGAGCTGTGGCTTCCACTTGGGCCTTCAAAAATGAGGCCTCTGTTGAACAGATTTGCAAGGCTGCGACTTGGTCTTCGCTTCACACTTTTTCAAAATTTTACAAATTTGATACTTTTGCTTCTTCGGAGGCTGTGTTTGGGAGAAAGGTTCTTCAGGCAGTGGTTCCTTCCGCTTAATCCTGCCTTGTCCGTGTACTTTAGCTTTGGTATTGGTATCCCACAAGTAATGGATGATCCGTGGACTGGATACACTTAACAAGAGAAAACATAAATTTATGCTTACCTGATAAATTAATTTCTCTTGTAGTGTATCCAGTCGACGGCCCGCCCTGTCCTTTTAAGGCAGGTCTAAATTTTAATTAAACTACAGTCACCACTGCACCCTATGGTTTCTCCTTTTTCTGTTTGTTTTCGGTCGAATGACTGGATATGACAGTTAGGGGAGGAGCTATATAGCAGCTCTGCTGTGGGTGATCCTCTTGCAACTTCCTGTTGGGAAGGAGAATATCCCACAAGTAATGGATGATCCGTGGACTGGATACACTACAAGAGAAATAAATTTATCAGGTAAGCATAAATTATGTTTTTTTGTCACTCCTGGAATTTGTCATTTTAAATGTTCATTAGACTTAAAAGGTTTTTTTTGTTTTGTTATTTTTTTTTTTTTTGCTGCTAGGACCAACACTGAGGTGATTGACCATATGAGACTCCATAATTTCTTCCAAAGCGGTAATACAGTTAGGCACCAGTCATTTGGGAAACTAGAGTAGCTCAACCTGAGGATGACTAGTGTATGATAATCTGCCCTCTCCACAAATCCCTGGGTAATATTTGGAGACTAATACGTCAGATGTGCTCCTACTAATGAAATAAACTCAACACAAGTCTACCCAGGGATCTCATCATGTCTCTATCTTAAACAGTTAATAATGTGCATTAACACAATACGCTTATCAAAATAACACACACATATATATATATATATATATATATATATATATATATACACATACATATATACGGTTACTATATTGCTGCTTTAAAAAAAGACATGAAAAATACATATCAGGGCTGTTTAAAGAAAAGTTTTGTATAAAAACCCTGACATATGTATTTTTCATGTGTCCCTTTTTAAAGCGGCATATATATTCAAAATATTAGATGCAATTGAAACAAGTATTTAAAGTAAAATAACCTAGATTATATATAGTGTTACAAATCTCTCACTGTTAATGTTCGATGTTGAAGTTCCAGGATCATTCTACTGACGTCAGAGGGCCCAGTTTCCTTTTCTTTACAACAGGTCGAGCTTCGGCCTCACCTGCTACTGAACACGCCCAGCGATACCTGCCAACAGCACTTCCCATACCTATACCTACTGTCATTGCTTACAGAGATATATTAGCCAATCCCAGGCTTTACCCCTCAGCCTATCAGACACTTGTATTACATTGCAAGAATTCATCACGCCCTTTCTTATGGCAACCCCAAAATTGCCCGCCCTCCTGCTAAAATGCTTGCATGCTAATTGGCTGAAAGTCCACTTCAATCAATACAGTACTGCCGTTTACAATGCGATTATTGGTTGTTTGTATTAGATGTCCAACCTCCTAATCTTCGCTTCCTCAGCCTAGTCGTGGCTGCCCCGTCATATCCCGGAAAATTTGAGTCTGAGGAGGGCTCTAGTTCTCCAGACTACCTTCTTCCAGAGCTATGGCTGGCTATGATACCAACCCGTTCGCGGACCCAGTGGATGTCAATCCATTCCAGGTAGCATACGTATGGCTTGGCTTTGTTACTGGGGCTGGTTAGAAATTCACAGAACAGAAGGAAGGAAAAGAGGCCGAATTTGGAAGACAGTGCAAGTGACAGAAAGAGCCAATAAATCGGGGAGCTGGGGCGTGGCCATACAGGTGGAAAGAGGCGGGGCTACATGAAGTCTTCTGATCTATAGTTACAGGGGTTAGGTGTGTAGGGGAGACAGTCAGGTGATGTTTATGGGGCTATTTCTTGGTTCAGTGAACTAATGACGTACACAGCTTTATGGATCTCATGACAGAAACGTTTAAAGTTCCAGTTCACTGTGTGATTTTATTCATGTTGGTCACAGTGTTATAATGGTCTGAGACCTGTAGCAATGCCCAGTAGAAAGAATGAGCTTCCTCGTGCACCAGAATGTATTGATCTTACTAACATGTTTGTGAAGTTCAGGTTAGCCCTTAGCATGCCCAAAAAGTGTTCTTGTGAAGGTGAAAATATGACTGATTAAAGGGAAAATAAGCACTTTGATATTCTAATCTAAAATATGTTATATATATATATATATATATATATATATATATATATTAACGCATTTGTAGTATACTTTCATTATTTTCATTTTGTTTTCCCTTTTCTTGTACAATAATTCCGAAAATTGCAGGTTTCTACTTCCTGTTAAATGTGGAAGTAGACTCTAGACATAACACTACTATAATGCACACAATCATTGGTTGCACAGCACACTCTAGCAAGTTATAAATGCTCCTAACTGGCCTCAGCAGAGGAACAAACATGGTGGTAAAATACTCTTTATTTTTTCAGTATTCAAACAACTAATATAACAAAATCCTGCATATTATTCTCAGGGTAATCTTTGCATAATATATTTGGGAAACATTAGGGTGTAGATCTATCTAATCGCATTCCTTGTTTCAAAAGGCAGTTTGTAACTCTGAAAATACAATCAGTCCTCTGCCACAATAATCAGATCTGTCACTTGCCAAGAAATTTGGCATTGCCTATCATCCGCTTTTAAAATGTTCATACTCTTATTTTTATTTTTAGGCTCTCATGCCTTACTTGTGGACACCACTTCTGTTATAAACTGTAACAAAGTTATTTCTTTAACTTAAACGATCATGTACAAGACTGTAGACATGTACCTCTTGTAGAAAATATTTTTTAGACTAATATATAGTTGTAAAAAACAATACACAGTCCTTATGTTTTACACAGTAAATGTCCGCTTTTAATCTTGGATTTATCAATAGTTGTGATATTAATTAGCATTTGTTCTTTAAAATACAATTTCCAAGAGAGTTTGGTCTCTATTATAAATGTATTTAACGTTCATGATTTATATAGAGCATGCAATTTTAAGCAACTTTCTAATTTACTCTTTGTTCTCTTGGTATCTTTATTTGAATTTATGCTTAGTAGCCGCCTATTTTTGGTTCAGCACCTGGGTAGCGCTTGCTGATTGGTGGCTACATTTAGACCCCAATCAGAAAGTACTACCCATGTGCTGAACCAAAAATGGTCCGGGTCCTATTCTTACATCCTTGCTTTTTCAAATAAAGATACCAAGAGAACGAAGAACAATTGATGTTAGGAGTAAATTAGAAAGTTGCTTAAATTGCATGCCCTATCTAAATCATGAATGTTTAAATTTGACTAGACTATTCCTTTAATGATTAATGGGGAGTTATGCACCCCTTAATCTCAAAGCATCAGGTGCTCCGTATATGCTATTGTCTATTGACCTACACAACCTAAAGGTAAAAGAAAGCAGATTTAAAAAAATAAAATAAAAAAATAGTACATGTAGTTGTAGATTATAAAAGATGAGGTAACCCCACCAATACACACAGCAGCATCCTTGATATGTAGCTCTATAGACATAATTTTTTATACCCCCAAAATTGATGTTTTAGCACTGCGTCTGGATGAATGTGAGGGTAATATGCAGATTTTCAGCTAGCATGGCGTATTTTAAGACTGATTGCAGTGCAGTATTTAACTTTAAACGTTGTAGAATCAATTTAATGTCTAATGTATGAAAGAAAAAACAGAAGGTGATCATTCTTTAGTGAACATACCTAATAATTTGATTCTGCTAATGTAAGACTTTTTAATAAACTTCTAAAGAACTAAACAAAATCAATAAAGAAATTTAAAAAAACAAAAACAGTAACTTGCATTATGAGGTGCAATTCCTATTTAATAACTTACATTTAGCATATAGTGAATCTCAATGACACAGATCTGAAGATGCTAATTACTCTAAGATACTGTACATTTAAAGGGATACTAAGCCCAATTTTTTTCTTTCATGATTCAGAAAGAGCATGGGATTTTAAGCACCTTTCTAATTTACTCCTATTATCAATTTTTCTTTGTTCTCATGCTATCTTGATTTGAAAAAGCAGTACTGTAAGCTTTAGAGCCAGACCATTTTTTGTTCAGTACATGGGTAGCACTTGCTGATTTGTGGCTAAATGTAGCAAACTAATCAGCAGCTCTACCAAGGTGCTGAACTAAAAAATGGGCCAGCTCCTAACCTTTTATTACTGCTTTTTCAAATCAAGATAACATGAGAACAAAGAAAAATTGATAATAGGAGTAAATTAGAAAGTTGCTTAAAATCGCATGCTCTATCTGAATCATGAAAGAAAAATGTGGGGTTAGTATCCCTTTAATTGAATTACAGTTACACTTCTGGTATATCTATAATGTTTGCATTTTTTTATCCTAACCATACTCTGTGGATCTATCTCTTGTCCAAGACTGAAACCATTAAAGTCCTTTTCATTGTTGTGAATTCTAATGACAGACTGGTTTAATATATGTTTACTTTGCAATTGACTCAGACAAGTGACCCTTTTTTATACTCCCTATGTCTGCTGACTGATCCTGGCTGCAAACTCTTTTCATGCTAGAATGAATATGTGAAGGGAGTGTCCCAGATTTTCATTTCAACTTCTCCCAGGCATAGATTAGTGCAGGGCATGATAAATCATGGAAGCCAGGATCATACACCATGTAGAATGTTACATGTTACATTGTCTATAGATGTAACATCTATTGTCTATCTTTCTATATCTATCTTCTTACTTTATTGCAATTACCTTTTTATAGTTTAAACATGCAGTCTTATACAACAAAAACTTCACAACAAAACAAAAACTTTACAACTTTTAGTTTTTTAGTGGTCTTGCTGAATCAGGAAATCTTTACAGTTAGTCATTGTAGACTGAAATCCTCCCATCTACACTATTTCTTTTGCCTCCACCCGGGGGGTTCAAGGAAGGCCCCCTCCTTCGATCCTCTGGTATCCACCCCAAGTGAACCTTGGGGAATGAGGTTGACAAGGGGGGCTTGCGTTTTTGAAATGCTAGAATTTACCATCACTTTAAATGTTAGAAGCTATAGAGGGTAAGGTATAGGAAAGGGATGAAAGAGACACTAGGGAGCTCATGATTCCCTCATGTATTTTATTGATTGCTGATTTGTAACACAAAGAATGTTGATAATTATAACTCGCAATCCTAAAGCTTATACACATGAACTTCCTCATTTAATCTCCTAAACTTAGCATTAGTGTAACATACATGCACCATATTTTAGCTTCATATGTTATAAACCAGGAACTTACTGAGATGATTAGCCATATGTGACTGTGGATCACATTGACAAAGGCCTGTGTACGGGCAGAAACACATTTTTGTATGTGTTCATACACTGTAGTGAGTATCGTGGTTCTCTGTGCCCCCCCACACCTGTACCAAGTTTCCTATTCAGCAAGGAATACATGGGGGGTGATGACACGGTTGTCTAGTATCCACCTTGCTCTCTCTTTGTGCTTTTTGCGCAAGAGAACGTTTGGGGTAAATCATTGATTAATCATTTGATTTATTTTATCTCTGTCCTTGGAATTTTGTCTATATATTTGATATTCATAGTAAAATATATTTTAATAGTAAGGTACTACATAAATTCAAACTTTTTTTCTTTTTCCATATATGACCCCAACATTCCCCCCCCTCCCCCAATAGCCAATGATGCTGGACATTTAGAATTAGCTTCAAAGTTAAAGGGACACTGTACCCAAAAATTTTCTTTCGTGATTCAGATAGAGCATAACATTTTAAGCAACTTTCTAATTTACTCCTATTATCAAATTTTCTTCATTCTCTTGGTGTCTTTATTTGAAATGCAAGAAAGTAAGTTTAGATGCTGGCCCATTTTTGGTGATTAACCTGGGTTGTTTCTGCTGATTGGTGGATAAACTCATCCACCAATAAAAAAAGTGCTGTCCAGAGTTCTGAATAAAAAATAAAGCTTAGATGTCGTCTTTTTCAAATAAAGATAGCAAGAGAACGAAGAAAAATTGATAATAGGAATAAATTAGAAAGTGGCTTAAAATTGCATGCTCTATCTGAATCATGAAAGAAAAAAATTGTGTTCAGTGTCCCTTTAAGAACCAGTGTATCTCCAATCTTGTGTGGTTGCTATGAGGATAGGCCCTATTCTCAGGTAACCAGAAGTATTTGGGGGCAGACAAATAGATGGCAATGGCCTTCTGTTGATATAACAGGTTTTACAACTCCTGCAGATACATGAAGGCTGTGCCTTTTTTAAATCATGGACTACATACCCCTCTATCTGTTGAGTATACAGTAATATTAAATACATTTAAAATGTATTACATATTTTAAACCTATGTTTGTATTTATTTGTAAAATAATGTCTTGTTTTTATGCTTTTGAAGGTGTGTCCATGGCCAATAGCATTGCCGGAGGTTCCCTTATTAGCCACTGAATTGATCCTTGAGTAATAGGTTGTGCACAAACATGGCTTTCCTGTTGTGATGGTTTCAGTAACCATTTAAACAGTTTTAAAGGGACATAATACCCAAAAAGATTCTATTATGATTCATATAGCTCTCTCTCCTCTCTCTCCTTTGTTCTCTTGGCATTCTTTGTTGAAGGAGCAGCAGTGCACTCCTGGGAGCTAGCTGAACACATCTGGTGAGCCAATCACAAGGCATATATGTGCCGCCACCAATCAGCATTGGGGTCCCAGTATTGCATTGCTGCTCATGAGCCTACCTAGGTATGCTTTTTAACAAGAGAATTAAGTAAATTGGAAAGTTGCTCTATCTGACTGATTTTGGGTTGCAAGTCTCTTAAACATAACTTTTTTTTTTTCAAGCAGAGCATTTTATCATGTTAAATTGCTGCATTTTCATATGCACAATATACATTTCAAATCACACTACTTTACTACTGATGTTTCAAAGACTACTTGGACAAAATATTTGTTGCACTTAAATGTAGTTACTAAAGAAAAAGGACCAATGCAACCTAACAGTGTCCAATGGGAACTGATAAATACAAATGTTTGTTTTTACCCGTGTGTGTAAAATTTCACATTTGAAAGAATGTTACTTTTTCTTAACGTGTTAAAAATTTCACAATGTTTGAAGTCCGATTTTAAAGAAACAAATCCACCTAATGGAAATATTTTATTGTTCATTTTAATTCTCAACTATATATGATTATTTCTTTAAAAAGGATCTGTGTTGCCATTTGGAAGCCTTGACATTCTATACCTAAAGAATTTTTCCGTTGTTAAAAAGCCATTATAGTAAAAACGTACTCTATAATTCGTTAGCGCATGTCATTTTAACACTAGCAATAATGTCTGTGTTTAAGCCCCACAAAACAGTTAAAAACATATTTAAAGTACTGTTAAGAGTGAAAATGTCACTGACCCAAACAGCAGCAAGTAGTGTTAATATTTTATGCTTTAACAAATCAGAGCATGTAATTTTTTTTCACTAAAATTGCCCTTTAAATGAATAGGAAACTCCAAAATTTTCTTTCAGAATATGGATAGAATATACCATTTTAAACAACTTTTCAATTGACTTCTCTTATCAAACTTGCTTAAAGGGACATGAATTTTTTTTTTTCTTTCGTGATTTAGAAAGAGCATGCCATTTTAAACAACTTTCTAATTTACTTCTATTATCTAATTTGCTTCATTCTCTTGCTATCACTTGCTGAAAAGCATATCTAGATATGCTCAGTAGCTGCTGATTGGTTGCTGCACCTAGAGGCCTTGTGTGATTTTTGCTCACACATGTGCATTGTTATTTCTTCAACAAAGGCTATCTAAAGAATTGAGCAAATTAGATAATGGAAGTAAATTGGAAAGTTGTTTAAAATTGCATGCCCTATCTGAATCATGAAAGTTTAATTTTGACTAGACTGTCCCTTTAATTCTCTTGTAATCATTTGCTGAAGGAACAACATTGCACTACTAGTTATCCAATCACAAGAGACAAATATGTGCAGGCACCAATCAGCAGCTAGCTCCAACTTGTGCTGAATATGTGCGTATTCATTTTCAACAAGGAATACCAAGAGAACGAAGCACATTTGAAAATAGAAGTACATTAAAAATTGTCTTAAAATGGCATGCTCTATCTGAATCATGCAACTTTAATTTTGACTTTCCTATCCCTTTAAATAAACATGCTACGCAATATTTAATTGCTTAAGGCAGCTAGAAGGGTAAGTAACTGCTTATGTATGTGGGGTTTTTTAAATGTCGCATATAAAAGAGTTCAGGCTGGGGCTAGTGTAGAACCTAATGCAGCGTTTTAGGGAGGCACATTGATGTGACCCCCCCCCACACACACTTTTACCCTCCTGTACACCCTAAAGTCATCCAGTATTTTTGTGGGGGAAAATATTTTCTAAATGTATTTGTTTTATTTCTTTGTGAAATGCTTTATAACTACAGCTGCCAGATACGTATATGAAGGTTAAACAATATGCTGCAATATGTGGCAAACAGTAACTTATTCCATACCTAGCACTGAATGTAAAAACGGGTTGAGAATATTTTTGGGATAGTGGTGTTTGTAATTATACATCTATATATTTGAGTTTATCGGCAAAAGAATAAGACAGTCATTTTTATCCCCTATGATAAAATTGGATTCTAAGGGGTCAATTTATCAAGCTCCGTATGAAGCTTGATGCCCCGTGTTTCAGGCGAGCCGGAAACGGAAGTTAAGAAGCAGCGGTCTAAAGACCGCTGCACCATAACCTGTCCGCCTGCTCCGAGGCGGCGAACAGAAATCAACCCGATCGAATACGATCGGGTTGCTTGACACCCGAATCTGCAGGGGGCGATATTGCACCAGCCATTCACAAGAACTGCTGGTGCAATGATAAATGCCGACAGCGTATGCAGTCGGCATTTATCAATGTGCAGCGGACCCGATACGCTACATCGTATCATGTCCAACTGCACTATAATAAATATATGGATTTGGAAATACCATTTTGCTCATTTTCAATGCTAATTAAAATCTAATTTATTTAATTTGCATACTTGTATTTATGTCTTTTAAACCAGCAATCACAGAGGGTAATTGGGAGTTACTATAAACCTACTATATGAAAACTATAAGCCTTTATAGTTTTAAAGGGGCATGAAATCCAAATTTCTTCCTTCATGATTCAGATAGAGCATGCCATTTTAAATAGTTTTCTAATTTGTTTTGCTATCTTTATATCCTTTGTTGAAAAGTTTACCTAGGTGGGCTCAGAAGCTGCTTATTGGTGGTTGCACATATATGCCTCTTGTCATTGGCTCTCAACTTGCTCCCTATAGTGCATTACTGCTTCTTCAAAAAAGGATACCAAGAGAATAACGCAAATTATATAATAGAAGTAAAATTGAAAGTTGTTTAAAATTGTTCTATCTGAATCAAAAAATAAAAAAGTTATTTCCCTAGATCCTGCCATGTATCCTCTTGCACTATTCTTTTATTAATGACAACTATTAAATTATCCTGTTCTTTAAGAAAATTATTTTCTTGGGTGATAGAACACAGGAACTGCCACTCCCTGCATCTTGTAACAGGTTACTCCAGCGTGACTCATCTTAGAACAGGAGTGACCTAGTGACACAAAGAAAGCAGAGTCACTGGAAATTCTTTGCTTGTTTAGGTGTAAACCCATTGCAGACCTCACTGCATATTTTACATCATGTGCATAAAATCTCTTCCTTTTTATAGGCTGAATATAATGTACTGTGTTTTAATACAGAGGTATTTGTGCAAAAAGTGTTACAAAATGCAGCACAACCTTATGTAAAATCATCACTACAATGTGAATAGGTTAATGTGAAGGCTGAATATTTTAACCATGAGTGTGTTTTGGCCCTTTGCCATTGCATTGCTTGTCATGTTCTTTGCCCTCTAGGTGTAGGTCTTGTCCTGTGTTTGTTGACAAACATTTAGAATGCACCTTTTGAGGATTTACCTTACAAAATAAGCATGTTTACTATAAATAAATAAATGGTAACATATCACGCAGTGAACAAATATGGATGCTAAATGCTTTTCTTCAGACTATCGGTGGTGTTGTTGTACACACACCAGTCTTGTTCCTGTGGTATGTTGGCAGATAAAGCATCCATTCAGTACCTCTTTGTTTCATTCACACATATTATTATTATTATTATAAATGTAATCAAAGGGATAAACATAAAAGTCAAAGAATGAATCTTTCAAGCAAATACATTTAAACACAATAACATTTTGTATTGAACTCGTGATAATTGATATCCATAATACTCTGTATTTCCTAATGAGCAGCAGAAGAAAATTTGCACTCAACCACACTGGTCTATATTTTTTTATTAGTTATGTATTCAGATGTTCCTTGCTATTTTTTCTTTTTCCCAATATGGCTGGTGAATATATTGCATACACTATATGGCCAAAAGTTTGAGAACACCCCTACTAATTATTGAGTTTAGTTGTTTTAGCCACACACATTGCTAGCAGGTGCATACAATCCAGCACGTAGTCATGAAATCTCCATACATAAAAACTGGCAATGCAATAGGTCATACTGAAGAGCTCAGTGACTTTAAAGGGACAGTAAATGTAAAAAAATGTTAATTATTCTGCACCTAGTACAGAATATCTCAATGTTGCACTTACCTAGTCTCCTCCTGATCATGTCTTATTTTCAAAAGCACTTCACGGGCGTGCTGTCTAATCACTGTGCCCCAATCACGCTTTTGAACTGAATGTAGTGCCCTCCCATTCTGGTCTGGTAGTGGGAGTGAGCTTCATTCAGTTCAATAGCACAATCGGGCAAGCTATGATTAGACAGTGTGCCTGCTAAAGCTTTTGAAAACGAAGTCATGATCAGGATATCCTGGAGAGGAGGCCAGGTTAGCTGTCGCTAAGATAATGTTACATAATTCTGCACTATGTTTGGAGCTGTTTTTCAGGGTTTGGGCTTGGTCCCTTGGTTCCAGCGAAGGGTCATCTTATTGCTAAAGGAATCAGACATTTAAGACAATTGGGTTATTTCCATTTTTTGGGGAATGCCCTTTTCTGTTCCAGCATGACTGTGCCACTGTGCACAAAGCAAGATCCATGAAGATATGGTTTGATGAAACTGGTGTGGAGGAACTTGAGTGGCCTGCACAGAGCCCGGACCTCAACCCTATTGAACACCTTTGGGAGCCAGACCTTCTCGTTCCAACATTAGTGCCTAACCTCACAAATGCTGAATTGGCACAAATTCCCACACAGACCTCAAAAATCTTGTGGAAAGTCTTCCCAGAAGAGTGATGACTGCTGAAGCTGCAAAGGGCCTACTCAATATTATTGCCCATGGTTTTGTAATGGGATGTCCAACAAGCTCATATAGGTGTGATGGTCAGGTGTCCACATACTTTTGGCCATATAGTGTATGTACAGAGCTGTGTCTGCCATGTTTTGTTGTTGTGGTTTTTTTTGTTTGTTTTTTGAAGAATCAAACAGCAGGTCACTGGCATAAACCTATAAAATGATTTCAAATATCAGAAAACCATGCAAAAAAGGGGTGATATCAGATATCCGAAAACCATTTCAGTTTAGGCCTATCCCGGTTCCACAGAATGTAAAGGCACATAAAGTGTAAACAAAATGCTCTATTGTGATTTATTTTGCTTGCATGTAACTGTGTTTTGCCTACCTAGTGAACAAAGAAAATGTGATAATAGAAGGGAACTGAGATATCTCTTAAAATTACATACTCTCTCCTGCAACATAAACCTTTTTTTTTTCCACTGTAAGAGCAATCAAATTGTGGAAGTCATTACCTAAGGAGGTAGTTAATGGCAATAACTTAGATACATTTAGAAATGGTTTAGATAAATTTCTGGCTAAAATAGAATTCAGGGATATGATTGCTTGTGTTTTTAAAGGTATATGAAACCCAAAATAATGTATTTAATGGTTTAGATTAAACATGCGATTTTAAACAACTTTCTAATTTACTTATATTATCATTTTTTCCCTTCATTCTCTTGGTATCTTTTGTTGAAAAGCAGGTAAGATTAGTCGCTGGCCCATTTTTGGAGCACTATATGGCAGCAGTTTTGCAAGAATGTTATCCATTTGCAAGAGCACTAGATGGTAGCACTATTTCCTTTCATGTAGTGCTCCAGATGCCTACCTAGGTATCTCTTCAACACAGAATATCATGGGAGCAAAGCAAATTTGATAATAGAAGTAAATTTGGAAAAATAAAAATAAAATGGTGTGCTCTGTCTGAAACACAAAATAACATGTTTGGGTTTCATGTCGCTTTCAATGGGTGAGCTTTCTAATTTAATTAATGAAAGTTCAATTGGCAGCTTCTTTATTGTAAATCAAGTAGGATCTGTATGGGTTGAACATGATGGACTTCTTTCAACATCTACTATGTTACTTTCAGGTCCCTTTAAGTCCCAAATCAATGAAGTAAGTTGGTTTAGGGATATTTGGTTGCTTTTTATTTAAATAAAAATATTTTTGGAGATAGAAGAAGCCTTGACACCTTGGTTATGCATCATAAAGAGGGTGCTGCTGGTGAATCTGTATTATGTTAACTTTAAATATACACTCTGAATTTATAATAAAATTACACTCTGATATAAACATGAGTAAACCTTTTCAAACAAGGTTGGGGAAACTCAAAAAGCTGTTTTTATCCCAGACTAGTAAGACATTGTAGCGGATGAATAAAACAATTGTCTTTTGCTTATCTTTAAGGAGACTGTTTACCCCCCCAAAATTCTCCCCTTTAATGTATTCCTTTTTACCTGCTGGAGTGTATTACATTTTTACAAGTAGCTTGTTTACCCTTATTTAGGCATTTTAAATAACTGATTTAGCCTGTGGTATCCCCACTTATACGGAAAGTTTCTATACAAAAGTTCAGGCTAATGACAGGCAATGTAAGCATCCAGCAGAAGAAATTACACTCCCGGTGGGGTATGGAAGAGGTAACTAATAAAATTATAATTTTCCATTGTTCTCTCAAGTACTGGGCTTTGGTTTACAGCAAATATATGTATAGGAAACAAGTGTGTGAATCTCATTTTACCTGCAAGATCAACCCATTTCAATAGGCTGTGGTTTCAAATAAAAAAACATCAATTTCATATACACAAATAAACCTCAAAATGCAATTTCTCATACATTCTATGCTCTGCAGCTGGTATAAAAAGTTGTTGGAAATACATTAAGGGAAATACAATTTCACAGTATACTGTCCCCTTTAACAATGAGTAGACTAGTAGCTAACTTTCTCCCTCTGGACCTGTAGCTTTTCTTGCATTAATGGAAAACTGTGGTACTATTTTTCTACTCCTTTATATAAAATACTTGTATATTTCTCCTTACAGGATCCTTCTGTGACGCAAATTACTTCTGGCAACCATGGAAATTTGGAGGAATTTAATCCCTTCACAGAAAATTCCCATCTGGTGAGAAATAACAGAATAATATAATCCATAAAGGTCCCCTGATCTTAGTCTCTATCACTTTTGCTAAAATCGTTTACTCACAAATGACCTGTAAGATAATTTTGCCGAAAAATGTCCAACAGTCCTCTACAAAACCTAAAATGAAGTAGTGATAAAAATATAGGGTGTGTCGCAACAATTCAAAATAACTATAAATACAATTTCCATCTAAAGAGGAGGAGAGTCCACGGCTTCATTCATTACTTGTGGTAAATAAGAACCTGGCCACCAGGAGGAGCCAAAGACACCCCAGCCAAAGGCTTAAATACCTCCCCCACTTCCCTTATCCCCCAGTCATTCTTTGCCTTTCGTCACAGGAGGTTGGCAGAGAAGTTTCGAAGATTCGGAGTAGTCTCTTATGGAGGGTAGTACTCTTTAAAATGGGACTGGAGTTTTAAGTAGTCCTGTCAGCCTCTCAGTGAGAGCTTGGGTGAATGTTAGAGTCCGGAGATGCAGGGAGAGTCTTTCTGCAAAACTATCCCAACTCATTTTAACAGCTCCATAAGCAATCAGCGTTGACGAGTTTCGCTGCCTGCTTTCCTCACTCAAGTCCATGTCAGGAGCGATTCTACTACACTGGCATAGATTCTGGTAAGATCGTTTCATTTTTTCAGACACAAAATGTAAATGCAGAAGACAGGGTCACAGTGTGATACCTTTTTATCTTTATAGAATCAAAGGTTAATATCCCTGGTAAGGGGATTATTGAACAGGGGGGTTTGTACATGATATTGTTCATTGTGTCATTGCTGCGATATGTGTGAGATGAGGCTCTGGCAATGGGTGGACTTTTAGTTTTAATTTTCGGGAGTATTTGCGCAGCCAATTTGGCACGTTTTTCTCTCTAGTGCAGGGTTGGGCCTGCGAGGCATTACTTCTGACCGGGTTTGGCTAATCGACTTCCTCTGCTTGTCTGGCGGTTGCAAAAGACGTAATGGTTTCTGTGGTCCGGGTCATAGGAGGTGGTGAGTGTCCCGGCCATTGGAGGTTATAAAGGTGCCATTTTATATTAGTACATCTTGTCCGTAATAAAGGAGCAAGCTATGGAGGACTCTGACGCGTTAGAGGGTACTCCCTCTTTAACAAAGTCTAGTACCTGTGTTTGTTGTGAGGAGGTTCTGGTAGATCTGTCTGCTCAACTAT
The DNA here is from genome assembly GCF_027579735.1 of Bombina bombina. NCBI lineage: Eukaryota > Metazoa > Chordata > Amphibia > Anura > Bombinatoridae > Bombina > Bombina bombina. Next base: position 496,150,177 of record NC_069504.1, read on the forward strand.
GTTCCACATGCCTTGATAAAGTTACGACATCTATAAAGAATAGAATGTCTAGTACTACTGAGCCGTCCACCTGAAGGTTTTCCGTCCTGTGAGGTGTGTTCCTTTCATTCATCTCAGATTACACATGCTGCGCCCCAGGCCACGACTATTTCTCCTACGGGAGAGATCCGTTGACCGCCAGATTTTGCGGATCAACTGCAAACGGCGGTGTCAAATGTGATTAGTGCCTTACCACGTTCTGCTAAGCGCAAGGTAAAATATGGTGATCCGACCCAGGGGTCATCTACTCCAATGGATATTTCGAAAAGATTATCAGAGGACGACCCCAACTTGTCGCCCAAGGATACAGGATAGGGTTCAGATCTCATTCGCCCAGGGGCAGATTCCTCCTGTCTTCCAGACCAGATAAGAGACGCTTTTATAGAATGTGTGAGGGATCTCTCTTCCCTCGGAGAGTAATTGTATTGGTACCCCCAGCAGAAAGGGGTCTAGGGTACTATGCAAACCTTTTCGTGGTCACAAAGAAGGGCACGTTTTGCCCGATTCTGGACCTCAAATGTTTAAACAAATTTCTGGCTGTTCGATCGTTCAAAATGGAAACGATCAGATCTATTCTGCCCTTAGTTCGAGGGTCAGTTCATGACGACAATAGACTTGAAGGATGCCTACCTTCATGTGCCAATCCACAGGGACCATTTCAGGTTCCTGAGATTTGCATTCCTGGACCAACATTTCCAGTTTGTGGCCCTTCCCTTTGGTCTGGCCTTCCCTTTGGTCTGGCGGCAGCCCGAGAGTCTTCAAAAAGGTTCTGGGGGAGCTACTTGCAGTGGCCAGAGGCATTGCTGTGGCGCCCTATCTGGACGACATCCTAGTCCAGGCGCCGTTGTTCAGTCTCGCAGATGATCACTCAAGGGCTCTTCTTTTGCCTTAATCCCACAGTTGGAAGATAAGCTCAGGAAAGAGCTCCCTAATTCCCAGCAACAGGGTGGAGTTCCTGGGAACGATCATAGATTCTTTATCCATGAGGATACTTCTCACAGATCTGCGACGCAGGAAGATTGCGTCCACTTGTCTTGCCCTTCAGTCCCTCAGTGGCTCAGAGTATGGAGGTGATCGGGCTCATGGTGTCCAGCTTCAATATCATTATATTCGCCAGGTTCCACCTCAGACCTCTTCAGCTATGCATGTTGAGACAGTGGAATGGCTATCATACAGACCTATCCCAACAGATTTCATTGGACGAGGGAATCCCTCTTGGTGGATCCATCCGGAACAACTGTCCCAAGGGACATCTTTCCTGAGATTGCCCTGGGAGATTGTGACCACAGATGTGAGTCTGGCAGGATGGTGAGCTGTTTGGGGTGTCAGGATGGCACAGGGAAAATGGTCTTGAGAGGAGTCTCTCCTCCCGATTCAATATTCTGGAACTTCGAGCGATCTACAATGCTCTTAAGGCGTGGCCTCTACTGGGGTCATTCAGCTTCATCAGATTCCAGACAGACAACATTACCTCGGTGGCTTACATAAACCACCAGGGGGGGCGAGACGCTCTCTGGCAATGAGGGAGGTTTCTCGGATATTGGAATGGGCAGAGTCCCACAACTGCTCGCTCTCAGCAATCCACATTCCGGGTATGGACAACTGGGAAGTGGATTTCATCAGCAGGCAATCCTTCCATCCGGGGGAATGGTCTCTCCATCCCGAAGTGTTTGCGGGGATTTGTCACAGATGGGGGATGCCGGAGATAGACCTCATGGCTTCCAGACTCAATTGCAAGCTACCTAGATACGGGTCGCGGTCCAGGGATCCCCAGGCAGAGCTGATAGATGCTTCTGGTGGGGATGTCATCTTCTCCTCCATGGAGGATGTCATCTTCTCCATGGAGGTTACCCTGTCGCAGGGATCTGTTGGTACAGGGTCCCTTAGATTCTCTGAGGCTGACTGCGTGGATATTGAACGCTTAATCTTGGTCAAGAGAGGGTTTTCTGAGAGAGTGATTGATACACTTTTTCAGGCTAGGTTGCCGGTCACTCGTTGCATCTATCATAAGGTGTCGAGGACTTACTTTTCCTGGTGTGAGAAGCATGGAAATCCTTGACACAAGGTTGAGGTATCCAGGATTCTGTCATTTCTCCAGGATGGTTTGGAAAAGGGGCTTGCCGCCAGTTCCGTGAAGGGACAGATTTCGGCATTATCTGTTTTGTTGCACAAAAGGATCGCTGACCTTCCTGATATTCAGTCCTTTGTTCAGGCCTGTTTTTAGACAGTCCAGTCCTCCCTGGAGCTTGAACTTGGTTCTGAGGGTGTTGCAGAGGGTTCCGTTTGAACCTATGCACTCTATTGACATTAAGATTCTTTCCTGGAAGGTTCTCCTTCTGTTGGCTATTGCATCGACTCGCAAAGTCTCTGAGTTGGAGGCCTTGAAATTTGAGCCTCCTTATTTGGTCTTTCACGCTGATAAGGCTCTTCTGCGCACTGGTTTGGGATTTCTTTCCAAAGTTGTGTCTAACTGTAACATCAATCAGGAAATAGTAGTTCCTTCTTTGTGTCCTAACCCCTCTTCTACTAAGGAGAGGTTGCTTCATAATTTTCGACGTGGTTCGAGCCTTGAAGTTTTATCTTCAGGCTACAAAGGAATTCAGACAATCTACATCTCTATTTGTGGTGTATGCAGGGAAGCACAAGGGGCAGAAAGCCTCTTCTACTTCTTTGTCCTTTTGGTTGAGGAGCATGATTCGCTTAGCCTATGAGACAGCGGGACATAAGCCTCCTCAGAGGATCACGGCTTATTCGACTAGAGGTATGACTTATTCTTGGGAATTTAAGAATGAGGCCTCCATGGAGCAGATTTTTAAGGCGGGTACCTGGTCCTCCTTGCATACCTTTTTTACAACGTTTGCTTTGGCGGAAACTGTTTTTGGGAGAAAGGTTTTACAGGCCCTCAGATTTGGGTCCGCGTTTTTTTTTTTTTGCCCTACCGTTTTTCATTCAGTGTCCTTCTAGAGATTGTGTATTTGTTCCCACAAGTAATGAATGAAGCAGTGGACTCTCCTCCCCTTTAGATGGAAAACATAAATTATGCTTACCTGATAATTTTATTTCCATCGAGGGGAGGAGAGTCCACGGCCCCCGCACATTGCTCCAGTGGGCGGACCTAAATTTCGTTTTTTGTTCTTCTGGCACCATCTATACCCTGATATTTTTCCTACTGTTCCTTGTTCCCTCAGCAGAATGGCTGGGGGATGAGGGAAGTGGGGGAGGTATTTGAGCCTTTGGCTGGGGTGTCTTTGCCTCCGCCTGGTGGCCAGGTTCTTATTTCCCACAAGTAATGAATGAAGCCGTTGACTCTCCTACCCTCAATGGAAATAAAATTATCAGGTAAGCATAATTTATGTTTTTAAAGGGCTCTAGTGTATTCCCAAATGTGGTATTTGTTAGCAGATAGTTGAAAAGTACATAAAGAAAATATATTTAAATTTAAATCTCTGCTTTAATGGAAGATATTAAACTTAAAGGGATACTAAACCCATTTTTTTTTCTTTCATGATTCAGATAGACCATGCAATTTTAAGCAACGTTCTAATTTACTCCTATTATCAATTGTTCTTCTTTCTCTTGCTATCTTTATTTAAAAAAGGCATCTAAGCTAATGAGCCAGACAATTTTTGGTTTAGCACCCTCAACAGCACTTGTTTATTGACGAGTGCATTTAGCCACCAATCAGCAAGCACAACCCAGGTTGTGAACCAAAAATGGTCAGGCTTCTAACATTCTTTCTTTTCAAATAAAGATAGCAAGAGAATAAAGAAAAATTGATAATAGGAGTAAATTAGAAAGTTGCTTAAAATTGCATGCTCTATCTGAATCATGAAAGAAAACATGTGGGTTCAGTGTCCCTTTTAACCCATTAGTGACAGGACCATTTTTCAATTTTCTTACCGTTAGGGACTAGGGCTATTTTTATATTTCTTCAGTGTTTGTGTTTAGCTGTTGTTTTCCTCGTACTCATTTACTGTACCCACACATTTTATATACTGTTTTTCTCGTCATCAAATGGACTTTCTAAAGATACCAGTATTTTCATATCATCATATAATTTACTATTAAAAAATGATGAAAAAACACACTTTTTCTAACTTTGACCCCCAAAATCTGTTATACATCTACAACCACCAAAAAACACCCATGCTAAATAGTTTCTAAATTTTGTCCTGAGTTTAGAAATACTCAATGTTTACATGTTCTTTGTTTTTTTTGCAAGTTATAGGGCAATAAGTACAAGTAGCACTTTGCTATTTCCAAACCATTTTTTCTTTTCAAAATTAGCGATAGTTACATTGTAACACTGATATCTGTCAGGAATCCCTGAATAACCCTTCACATGTATATATTTTATTTTAGTAGACAACCCAAAGTATTGATCTAGGCCCATTTTGGTATATTTCATTTCACCAAAAAATACAAAGAGCTTGTGCAATTATGGCGTAAATGGTTGTAAATGCTTCTCTGGGATCCCCGTTGTTGTTGTTGTTGTTGTCGTCCCCGTCGTCTCATGGGTACAAGGATAACAGTACAATAGAGAAACAATACGATAAAAAACAACGTTTTACAGACAAAATACAGGGGGAATTGAGGGCCCTATTCCCGTGGGAACTTGCAATCTGGATGGGAATCAGGAGGTGGGGACTACAAAGGTGAGAATGATATTAGTGAGGAGATAGAGGGCAACTGTTAAGTGAAGTTAGTTTGCTAATAAGTCGGGTGATAAGCTTCCCTGAACAGAAAGTTCTTTAGGGAACGTTTAAAGGAGGAGAGGTTAGGAGCAAGTCTGACAGCACGAGGAAGTGTGTTCCAGAGGGTTGGTGCTGCACGAGAGAAGTCCTGTAGTCTAGCATCAGAGGAGGTGATGGTAGAGGACGCAAGAAGCAGGTCATTGTTGGATCTTAGGGGTCGTGCAGGAGTATATTTGTTAATAAGTGAGGACAGGTAGGGTGAGGCAGCATTGGTGAGGGCATTGTAGGTCAGGGTGAGAATTTTGAATTTAACTCTGTTGTGAATGGGGAGCCAGTGAAGGGACTCACAGAGAGGTGCAGCAGAAGCAGAGCGTCGAGAGAGGTGGATTAGCCTGGCAGATGCATTTAGGATGGATTGGAGGGGAGAGAGGGAGGCCAGTTAGTAAGTTGTTACAGTAGTCAAGTCGGGAAATTACCAGGGAGTGGATTAGCCATTTAGTAGTTTCAGCACTTAGAAACAGACTCATTTTGTAGATATTGCGTAGGTGGTTGCGGCAGGATGAAGAGAGCAAATTGGATGTGGGGAATGAAGGACAGATTTGAGTCAAGCGTGACTCCGAGGCAGCAGACTTGGGGTGATGGGGAGATAGTGGTGCCGCCAACACTGATAGAAAAATTGGAAACTGGAGTAGAGTTAGAGGGGGGAATTAGAAGTAGTTCGGTCTTGGACATGTTTATTCTTAGTTGGTGAGAGGCCATCCAGGAGGAAATGCCAGATAAGCAGTCTCTGATGTGAGAATTGACAGAAGGAGAGAGTGCAGGGGTGGAAAGGTAGATCCGGGTATCATCAACATAGAGATGATAGCTGAAGCCATAGCTGTTGATAAGTTTACCCAGTGAAGAAGTGTAAATAGAGAAGAGTAGAGGACCCAGGACAGAGCCTTGAGGTACTCCAACAGACCGAGGCAAAAGAGAGGAGGAGTCACCAGCAAAAGAGATGGAGAAGGATCTGTTAGAGAGATAGGAGTGGATCCAGGAGAGGGCAGTGTGTCAGACCCCAAGAGATCTGAGAGTCCGTAGGAGAAGGGGATGGTCAACAGTGTCAAAGGCAGCAGAGAGGTCAAGTAAGATGAGTATAGAGTAGTAGCTTTTGTTTTTAGCAGAAAGGAGATCGTTAGTAACCTTGGTGAGAGCAGTCTCAGTTGAGTGTTGAGGACAAAAGCCAGATTGCAGGGGGTCGAGCAATGAGTTGGAGGACAGGAATTGGGTTAGGCGATCGAAAACTAGTTTTTCAAGGAATTTTGAAGCTAGCGGGAGCAGTGATATGGGGCGGTAGTTTGCAGGGGAGTTAGGGTCAAGGGAGGGTTTTTTGAGGATGGGGGTGACCTTTTGCATGTTTAAAGGAGGCAGGGAATGAGCCGGTAGAAAGGGATAGGTTGAATATGCGAGTAAGAGCCGGAGTGAGGGTGGGAGACAGAAGGGGAATTAGATGTGAAGGAATAGGGTCAAGTGGGCAGGTAGTGAGGTGTGAGGAAGACAAAAGGGAAGCCACTTCACTCTCAGTGGTTGGGAGGAGGGTGCAGAGAGTGGCAGAGGTGTTTCTTCGAATGGCAAGTGTTTTATTGAAAAAATAGTCAGCAAGGTCTTGAGCACTGAATGCAGATGATGGGGGTGGTGCAGGTGGGTAGAGGAGAGAGTTGCAAATGTAGAAGTGTCTTTTAGGGTTTGAAGAGTGAGTGGATATAAGAGAAGAGAAGTATGTTTGCTTAGCTAAGCGAAGGGCAGAGGTGTAAGAGTAAAAAATTAACTTATAGTGCAGGAAATCAGGTTCAGAGCAGGATTTCATCCAGGCAAGTTCAGCAGTGCGTGAGCATTTTTGTAGGTGGCGTGTTTGTTGGGAGTGCCAGGGCTGGAGCTGACGACGTGGGGCTTTGCGAAGTTGGGGCGGAGCGAGAGTGTCAAGTGCAGCGGAGAGAGTTTTTTGTTATAGCAAGGTCAGGGCAGGATATCATGGAAGTGTGGGAGAGGCGTATATGAATACGATTGGAGAGTTGGGGTGGGTTCACAGTGTGCATATTTCTGTGGGGGCGAGAGGGGGAAGTAGGTTTAGCATCTATATGGGGATTAAAGGTGAGCAGATGGTGGTCTGAGATGGGAAATGGTTGACAGGCAACATCAGAGAGAGAGCAGAGATAGGAGAATACCAGATCAATCGAGTGTCCGTCATGGTGGATAGGAAATAGGGTGGATTGTGAGAGGCCGAAGGAGTTAGTGAGTGAGAGAAGTTTAGAGGCAGCAGGGGCAGATGGGTTGTCAATAGGGATGTTGAAGTCCCCCAGACTAGGGTAGGTGTATTTGTATAGAGAAAGTGAGGAAGCCAGGCAGCAAAGTTGTCAAGGAATTGGGAGGTTGGTCCAGGGGGGCGATAGATAACTGCCACTCTGAGAGAGAGAGAGGGGGAGAACAGGCAGATGCAGTGGACTTCAAAGGAAGAAAAGGAGAGAGATGGAAATGGAGATAGGTACTGATAGGAGCAGGAGGGGGAGAGTAAGATGCCAACACCGCCACCATGTCTCTCAACTAGCCTAGGTGTGTGGCTAAAGTGAAGACCACCATGAGTGAGAGCAGCAATGGAAGCAGTGTCAGAGTAAGATAGCCAGGTTTCAGTAATTGTTAAAAGCGTTGGAAACAAACAGGTCGTGGACAGTTGTAAGTTTGTCGCAAACAGAGCGAGCATTCCAGAGGGCACAAGAAAAGAGAGGGGATAGGCGCTGTGTGTTAATGGAGATGAGATTGTTGGTATTGCGTGACCTAGAATTTTTGTAGTGGGAGACGGAGCAAGAGTGTAAAAGTGTGGTGATTGCTGCAGGGCCAGGGTTGTTCAGAAATAGCAGACATATATGGCTTTGGTATTGCTTTTTGGTAATTAGAAGGCTGCTAAATGCCGCTGCGCACCACACTTGTATTATGCCCAGCAGTGAAGGGGTTAATTTTAGCTTTAGTGTAGAGATCAGTCTCCCACCTGACGCATCCCACCCCCTAATCCTTCCCTGACCCCTTTCAAACAGCTCTCTTCCCTCCCCCACCTCACAATTGTCACCGCCATCTTAAGTACTGGCAGAAAGTCTGCCAGTACTAGAATAAAAGGCATTTTCTTTTTTTATATATATATATATATAATATTGTGTTGGATCCCCCCTCTACCTATTGGCCGCCATCTTGGATACTGGCAGCTGTCTGCCAGTACCCAGTTTGTTCAAAATTTTGCCTTTTTTTTTCTTCTATAAATACCCCATTTTTCTGTAGTGTAGCTGCCCACCCGCAATGCCCTACCCCCCTCCCAGATTCCTTTTAATAACACTTATTCGCTTTTCCCTCTCCCTCCGGCTCCTTCACTTACAATACACGTTAATATGCAGCGCGCGTGCACGTTCCCGCCCCCTCACGCATACGCCCCACCCCTCGCACGCTCCTGCCAGAACTTGATCACCGATGGCCTGAACTGCTACATCGATGGGCCGCCCACCTGCCTCCCTCGTATCCTTTCCACGCCACCAACAATCGGCACTATCGCTGGCCGATGCAGAGAGGCATGGCTGCAATACCCTGGAAGTGGTTGGAAGCGATCAGCGATTTAAACCCCTGGCATGTCCTTGGTCGTTAAAGGGATAGGTTAAAAAATAAAATAAGCATGGGTGCACTTCTATTTCAAACAAAAATTTTTGCAAAATACTTCCATTAGCAAAAACGCTTTATAATAAGTTATTGCTGTTTTTCAGCAGCATTCCTGTGAGGGCCCGTGCACCAGTATTTAAACGCCAAACCTTCTCTGAGAGTCATCAGTGGCTTGTATGACACAAATTACCTATTCAGAAGCAATACACACCACTGGCAGTTCTCTGAGAAGGTTTGGTGATTGAATTCCGGTGCACGGGCCCTCACAGGATATGTGCGTATGCTGCAGAAAACAGTAATAACTCCTACTAGAAACATTTTTGCTAATGGAAGTATATTGCATAAATGCTTCTTTTGCAAATTGAAATGCACCTATGCTCATTTTAATGTTGAACTTTCTATCACTTTCTATGATTCAGATAGAGAATACAATTTTAAACAACTTTCCAATTTACTTCTATTTTCTAATTTGCTTCATTATTTTGGTATTCTTTGTTGAAGAAGCAGCAATGCATTACTGGGAGCTAGCTGGAAGCCAATAACATAAGGCATATATGTGCAGCTATCAATCAAGAGCTCCTGAGCCTTCCTAGGTATCCTTTTCAACAAAGGATATCAAGAGAACAACACAAATTTGAAAGTTGATTAAAATGCATGAGTTTCATTTTTACTTTTTACTGTCCCTTTATTTTTCGATGTATTAAAAACAGAGGACTAGGGAGTTAATAAAACACACAAGTTCACTGACAGGGAAAATGTGCTTACAAGTTATGTTTAATTAAACAAAAATATTCTTTAAGGGAAGCCTACCAATTAACCTTTCTTTCTCTCTTGACAGACAAACCCCAGTCAGAAAACTATTCCAGTACAGCCTGTGGCACCTTCCCAACCTGCTGTTCTTCAGCCGTCCGTTGAGCCAAGCCCGCAGGTATTATATGTGCATTGGAAAGGCTTGGCAGAGAAAACCTATAGGCAATTTAAATATATAAGTTTCTGTATATGTCTGGATCTATATATGAAATCTGGTACACAAATAATAACAAATATAATAAATTATTGAACTCGCTGTGAATATTATTAAAGTGTATTACTGGATAAATAACAAGTGGACATGTTTAAACACAGTTCCTAACAGAGATCAAAATGGCAAATGACTTTCTTGCTGAAAAGTACTGCTATTCTAAAATGACACCATGGCTCTTTACCTGTGTTGTCACAGTAACCCTGGCAACACCGGAATATGTCTCTCTAATATCATTGAAAGAATTGTATTGATTAATCCAAAACCTTTTTTTTTGCAAATAGTACTTGTGAGATATAATTGTAATAACCAGTTGCCTCTGAGTTAAATCATTACAAATCTAAAACCATTGTAAAAGCACATCCAAAAGATTTTATGACATTCGATTCCTGGTAATTATTGTTTATCTTACTTTTAGCATATATAGATTATAGAAAAATAACTTCTTGGTGAAAATAAATATTTATAATATCAGACTAGATAAAATGTAGCTGTTACTATGGGTTCACTGAAGCATAAAAGTATCCGAGAGAAGGGGTGGGTGTAAGAGCCCCTCCTTTCTGTCTACTGAACGGCAAGTTTGGTACATTTGATAGGTGATTATTATTATCATTTATTAGTATAGCGCCGCCAAATTCCATAGCGCTGGGTATAGTTATAGGGGTATACAATGACAAGGATTTGTGATAAAATACAAAACAAAACAAATATAGTACAGGAGGAAGAGGCCCTGCTCCGGAGAGCTCACAGTCTATAGGTTTAGGGTGCAGAGACATAAGGTTGGGGTAGCTTGTTACATTGGTTGTATTTGCAGCAGTGGAGTCAGGCAGTTCATGTATTAGTTTGGTTCGGTTGCTGGATGGAGGAGAGATGGTAAGCCTCTCTGAATAGGTGGGTTTTCAAGGATCCTCTGAAGCTATACAAGGTTGGAGACAGTCTAATGGAGTGGGGTAGAGAGTTTCAGAGGACAGGAGCAGCACGTGCGAAGTCTTGGAGGCGGGAGTGGGACGTAGAGACTACAGGAGTGTAGAGACGTAGGTCAGAGGTTGATCGAAGAGGACGGGATGGGAAATAAGAGAGGAAATATAGTTGGGAGTTAGACTGAGTGCTTTGTAGGTTAAGGCTAATACTTAAATTGTATTCTGGAGTGTATGGGGAGCCAGTGTAGAGACTGGCAGAGCGGAGCAGCTGATGTAGATCGTCGACTTAGGTGGATGAGTCTAGCAGAAGCATTCATAATAGATTGGAGGGAGGAGAGGCGTTGTTTTGGAAGGCCATTTAGGAGTAGATTGCAATAATCAATGCATGACAAAATGAGGGAATTAATTAGTATTTTTGTAGTTTTTTGAGTAAGGAAGGGACGAATTCTGGAAATGTTGCGTAGGTGTGAACGGCAGGATTTGGTAAGCGCTTGTATATGTGGGTTGACAGCGGACCTGGGGTCAGGTGTTGAGAATAGAGTCTCCAACCATCAGAGAAATGTCAGGTGTTGGATGTCTCGAAGAGGGGGGGATAAGAAGCAGCTCAGTTTTGGACAGATTGAGTTGGAGGTAGTGTGCAGACATCCAAGAGAAAATTGCAGAGAAGCAGTCAGAAATCTGGTTGAGTAAAGAGGGAGAGATATCAGGAGAGGAAAGATAGATTTGGGTATCATCAGCATATAGGTGGTACTGGAATCCAAAGGAGGCTATAAGTTTTCCAAGGCAGGATGTGTAAAGAGAGAAAAGCAAGGGGCCCAAGACAGAGCCTTGCGGTACTCCAACTGAGAGAGGCATAGGATCACAAGATAAGTTGTTAAAGGAAACTGAAAACGAGCGGTTTGAGAGATATGATGCAAACCAGGAGAGGGCTGTGTCTCGGATGCCAAATGAATGTAGTATTTTTAGGAGGAGAGGATGGTCAACTGTGTCAAAAGCTGCAGACAGGTCAAGAAGAATTAGTAAGGAGTAATGGCCTTTTGCTTTAGCTGATAACAGTGATCCCTCTGTATGACCAAAAAGGGCTTGTCATGTGCCCACAGGTAACAAAGTGCATGATGAGCGTAACAAAGTGGTTGATCATCCTGAGTAGAGATCAGCGTTTGGTTCTGTCTGCCAGTTTTTGCTGATAAAATATACATGACTAAAACCTGGTGGATAGGTAGATATCATTTATATAAATAGGACAGTGACAACGGTTGAAGCAGGAACACAATTCAGACACATAGTACAGATATACTGGGAGATCAGTAACCAGAGCAGCAACTGTGGCAGACTCTTGTAGTCTGGAACTCTGGAAGCATTGCAGAACTTGAGTCTCTCAAACCGGTATTGAAGCCACAGCAGATACAGACTGACCTAAAGCAAAGGCAAATCATTTTTTTTATTAGGTAAGGTATATATCTTAAATAGGCAATTCTGTGTCTTTTTATAATTAGCAGAAGTTGCAAATGTGAACTAGTTGTAGACTAATAAGCTGATCTGTAGTATTAATTTATACTATGTTACAACTTTCTACTTGTGTAGACCCAAGAGAAATCTGTACCATAAGCTCAAGATGTCCAGTCAGGAACAAAGAAGTATTTTTTTTTTTTTTTTTTAGATAAGCTGGCCAAAGTTTTCAACCATATAGTGTTTTTGTTTCTTTCCCCTCCATTGTGGCTAGAGGACCAATCCAATCCGCTACATTATACAAAGTCACTTCCCATCTATCTCATCTCTCTATACAGGCTGTAGCAATGGCAGCACAAGCGGGACTTCTACAGCAGCAGGAAGAACTGGACAGGAAGGCCGCTGAGCTGGACAGAAAGGAGCAAGAAATGAGAAACCTAAATATTAATTGTGAGTAAGCAGGTGCCTATATCCTTGTAATACTTATGCAGTATTATTATTTTTTTAGCTAAAAGTTTAGTGCCAAACTATCTTGTTGTGATTTGATATTTAAAAAGTTTTCAGCCTATTAATAATAATGTACCTGCAGATCAATGACCACTGTAAATCTAAAAACAAAGTGTGCACTGCTGAAGAAGTAAATACTGGACAGAAATAAGAAACAGGAAATTTGATGTTATACATCACTGCATCATATTGATGGATATGTTTTAGCACATTTGCAAGTGAAATTGCATACATCTAGATAAAGTCACATGAGATCAGGGTTGCCTCTAGATTTAAAAACAGGAGTAGGACAAAACCCACTCATTCTTTCAAACAGAATGGAAAATATCTTTTCAGAACGGATTGTAATAAAAGCAGAAAACGTATTTTTCTCTCTTTATACAATCTTTATTTTCTGCAAACTTGTGGTGCTGTGTCTATTACCCTGATGTATGCCATTCTCTTCCCACAGTAAGGCAGAATAACTGGCCTCCTTTACCTCCAAAATGTCCTATTAAACCCTGTTTCTATCAAGACTTCTCCACAGACATCCCAGCAGATTATCAGCGCACCTGCAAGATGGTCTACTACTTGTGGATGTGTGAGTATGTCAATTATAAATACGCTAAGACCAATAATTGTTTAGTTGTGGAAAATAAACCAACTTGCTTAAGAGAGGGCACTGTATGTATTTGTTTGGTTAAACAATTTTCCTCTTTCTTTTCCCAGTACATGCAGTCACCCTGCTCCTCAATGTCCTTGCCTGCCTGGCATACTTTACCAACTACTCCAATGGGGCAGTGGATTTTGGCCTGTCTATCTTGTGGTTTGTCATGTTCACTCCATGTGCCTTCTTGTGTTGGTACCGGCCTTTATATAAAGCTTTCAGGTATGTGTTTGCAGAGGACCTATTACAGGACCATTCCATGTGTAAAATTCACTCTGTAAAACTGTAGAACAGTTTATATAAATTATTTGCAGAAAAGGACAGTGCCGTGTTGATCAGTGTATTCAATGAAAAGTAAAAATCCTTTTGTAAGAAAATAACAAAAAGTGATATGCAGATGATTCCTTTTAATAGCTAACTAATAGTACTGAGGGAAAGAAATATCTGGGAATACAAATCATGAGTCTGTGACTTTTTCAATGCATGATGGAACCTGACCCATGGCTTTGTGAACTCTTATTTCTTTCATGTAATTAGCAAGAGTTCATGAGCTAGTGACGTATGGGATATACATTCCTACCAGGAGGGGCAAAGTTTCCCAAACCTCAAAATGCCTATAAATACACCCCTCACCACACCCACAATTCAGTTTTACAAACTTTGCCTCCGATGGAGGTGGTGAAGTAAGTTTGTGCTAGATTCTACGTTGATATGCGCTCCGCAGCAAGTTGGAGCCCGGTTTTCCTCTCAGCGTGCAGTGAATGTCAGAGGGATGTGAGGAGAGTATTGCCTATTTGAATGCAGTGATCTCCTTCTACGGGGTCTATTTCATAGGTTCTCTGTTATCGGTCGTAGAGATTCATCTCTTACCTCCCTTTTCAGATCGACGATATACTCTTATATATACCATTACCTCTACTGATTCTCGTTTCAGTACTGGTTTGGCTATCTGCTATATGTAGATGAGTGTCCTGGGGTAAGTAAGTCTTATTTTCTGTGACACTCCAAGCTATGGTTGGGCACTTTGTTTATAAAGTTCTAAATATATGTATTCAAACATTTATTTGCCTTGACTCAGAATGTTCAACTTTCCTTATTTTCAGACAGTCAGTTTCATATTTGGGATAATGCATTTGATTTAATAATTTTTTTCTTACCTTCAAAAAATTTGACTCTTCCCTGGGGGCTGAAAATGCTTCATTTTATTAAGTCATTCTTGGCGCGGACTCTTTTGGCGCAAAAATTCTATTTCCGTTTCCGTCGTCATACGTGTCGCCGGAAGTTGCGTCATTTTTTTGACGTTATTTTGCGCCAAAAATGTCGGCGTTCCGGATGTGGCGTCATTTTTGGCGCCAAAAAGCATTTAGGCGCCAAATAATGTGGGCGTCTTATTTGGCGCGAAAAAATATGGGCGTCACTTTTGTCTCCACATTATTTTTAGTCTCTTTTTTTTTATTGCTTCTGGTTGCTAGAAGCTTGTTCTTTGGCATTTTTTCCCATTCCTGAAACTGTCATTTAAGGAATTTGATCAATTTTGCTTTATATATGTTGTTTTTTCTCTTACATATTGCAAGATGTCCCACGTTGCATCTGAGTCAGAAGATACTACAGGAAAATCGCTGTCAAGTGCTGAATCTACCAAAGCTAAGTGTATCTGCTGTAAACTTTTGGTAGCTATTCCTCCAGCTGTTGTTTGTATTGATTGTCATGACAAACTTGTTAAAGCAGATAATATTTCCTTTAGTAATGTACCATTGCCTGTTGCAGTTCCTTCAACATCTAAGGTGCAGAATGTTCCTGATAATATAAGAGATTTTGTTTCAGAATCCATTAAGAAGGCTATGTCTGTTATTTCTCCTTCTGGTAAACGCAAAAAATCTTTTAAAACTTCTCTCCCTACAGATGAATTTTTAAATGAAGATCATCATTCTGATTCTGATGATTCCTCTGGTTCAGAGGATTCTGTCTCAGAGGTTGATGCTGATAAATCTTCATATTTATTTAAAATGGAATTTATTCGTTCTTTACTTAAAGAAGTACTAATTGCTTTAGAAATAGAGGATTCTGGTCCTCTTGATGCTAATTCTAAACGTTTGGATAAGGTATTTAAAGCTCCTGTGGTTTTTCCAGAAGTTTTTCCTGTTCCTAATGCTATTTCTGCAGTAATTTCCAAGGAATGGGATAAATTGGTTAATTCATTTACTCCTTCTAAACGTTTTAAGCATTTATATCCTGTGCCGTCTGACAGATTAGAATTTTGGGACAAGATCCCTAAAGTTGATGGGGCTATTTCTACCCTTGCTAAACGTACTACTATTCCTACGTCAGATGGTACTTCGTTTAAAGATCCTCTAGATAGGAAAATTGAATCCTTTCTAAGAAAAGCTTATCTGTGTTCAGGTAATCTTCTTAGACCTGCTATATCTTTGGCTGATGTTGCTGCAGCTTCAACTTTTTGGTTGGAAACTTTAGCGCAACAAGTAACACATCGTGATTCTCATGATATTATTATTCTTCTTCAGCATGCTAATAATTTTATCTGTGATGCTATTTTTGATATTATCAGAGTTGATGTCAGGTTTATGTCTCTAGCTATCTTAGCTAGAAGAGCTTTATGGCTTAAAACTTGGAATGCTGATATGGCTTCTAAATCAACTTTGCTTTCCATTTCTTTCCAGGGTAACAAATTATTTGGTTCTCAGTTGGATTCCATTATTTCAACTGTTACTGGTGGGAAAGGAACTTTTTTACCACAGGATAAAAAATCTAAAGGTAAAAACAGGGCTAATAATCGTTTTCGTTCCTTTCGTTTCAACAAAGAACATAAGCCTGATCCTTCATCCTCAGGAGCAGTTTCGGTTTGGAAACCATCTCCAGTCTGGAATAAATCCAAGCCAGCTAGAAAGGCAAAGCCTGCTTCTAAGTCCACATGAAGGTGCGGCCCTCATTCCAGCTCAGCTGGTAGGGGGCAGGTTACGTTTTTTCAAGGAAATTTGGATCAATTCTGTTCACAATCTTTGGATTCAGAGCATTGTTTCAGAAGGGTACAGAATTGGTTTCAAGATGAGACCTCCTGCAAAGAGATTTTTTCTTTCCCGTGTCCCAGTAAATCCAGTAAAAGCTCAAGCATTTCTGAAATGTGTTTCAGATCTAGAGTTGTCTGGAGTAATTATGCCAGTTCCAGTTCCGGAACAGGGGATGGGGTTTTATTCAAATCTCTTCATTGTACCAAAGAAGGAGAATTCCTTCAGACCAGTTCTGGATCTAAAAATATTGAATCGTTATGTAAGGATACCAACGTTCAAGATGGTAACTGTAAGGACTATATTGCCTTTTGTTCAGCAAGGGAATTATATGTCCACAATAGATTTACAGGATGCATATCTGCATATTCCGATTCATCCAGATCATTATCAGTTCCTGAGATTCTCTTTTCTGGACAAGCATTACCAGTTTGTGGCTCTGCCGTTTGGCCTAGCTACAGCTCCAAGAATTTTTACAAAGGTTCTCGGTGCCCTTCTGTCTGTAATCAGAGAACAGGGTATTGTGGTATTTCCTTATTTGGACGATATCTTGGTACTTGCTCAGTCTTTACATTTAGCAGAATCTCATACGAATCGACTTGTGTTGTTTCTTCAAGATCATGGTTGGAGGATCAATTTACCAAAAAGTTCATTGATTCCTCAGACAAGAGTAACCTTTCTGGGTTTCCAGATGGATTCAGTATCCATGACTCTGTCTTTAACAGACAAGAGACGTCTAAAATTGATTACAGCTTGTCGAAACCTTCAGTCACAATCATTCCCTTCGGTAGCCTTATGCATGGAAATTCTAGGTCTTATGACTGCTGCATCGGACGCGATCCCCTTTGCTCGTTTTCACATGCGACCTCTTCAGCTCTGTATGCTGAAGCAATGGTGCAAGGATTACACGAAGATATCTCAAACAATATCTTTAAAACCGATTGTTCGACACTCTCTAACATGGTGGACAGATCACCATCGTTTAATTCAGGGGGCTTCTTTTGTGCTTCCGACCTGGACTGTAATTTCAACAGATGCAAGTCTCACAGGTTGGGGAGCTGTGTGGGGATCTCTGACAGCACAAGGAGTTTGGGAATCTCAGGAGGTGAGATTACCGATCAATATTTTGGAACTCCGTGCAATTTTCAGAGCTCTTCAGTTTTGGCCTCTTCTGAAGAGAGAACGTTCATTTGTTTTCAGACGGACAATGTCACAACTGTGGCATACATCAATCATCAAGGAGGGACTCACAGTCCTCTGGCTATGAAAGAAGTATCTCGAATTTTGGTTTGGGCAGAATCCAGCTCCTGTCTAATCTCTGCGGTTCATATCCCAGGTATAGACAATTGGGAAGCGGATTATCTCAGTCGCCAAACGTTACCTCCGGGCGAATGGTCTCTTCACCCAGAGGTATTTCTTCAGATTGTTCAAATGTGGGAACTTCCAGAAATAGATCTGATGGCGTCCCATCTAAACAAGAAACTTCCCAGGTATCTGTCCAGATCCCGGGATCCTCAGGCGGAGGCAGTGGATGCATTATCACTTCCTTGGAAGTATCATCCTGCCTATATCTTTCCGCCTCTAGTTCTTCTTCCAAGAGTAATCTCCAAGATTCTGAAGGAATGCTCGTTTGTTCTGCTGGTAGCTCCGGCATGGCCTCACAGGTTTTGGTATGCGGATCTTGTCCGGATGGCCTCTTGCCAACCGTGGACTCTTCCGTTAAGACCAGACCTTCTGTCACAAGGTCCTTTTTTCCATCAGGATCTGAAATCCTTAAATTTAAAGGTATGGAGATTGAACGCTTGATTCTTGGTCAAAGAGGTTTCTCTGACTCCGTGATTAATACTATGTTACAGGCTCGTAAGTCTGTATCTCGAGAGATATATTATAGAGTCTGGAAGACTTATATTTCTTGGTGTCTTTCTCATCATTTTTCTTGGCATTCTTTTAGAATACCGAGAATTTTACAGTTTCTTCAGGATGGTTTAGATAAGGGTTTGTCCGCAAGTTCTTTGAAAGGACAAATCTCTGCTCTTTCTGTTCTTTTTCACAGAAAGATTGCTATTCTTCCTGATATTCATTGTTTTGTACAAGCTTTGGTTCGTATAAAACCTGTCATTAAGTCAATTTCTCCTCCTTGGAGTTTGAATCTGGTTCTGGGAGCTCTTCAAGCTCCTCCGTTTGAACCTATGCATTCATTGAACATTAAATTGCTTTCTTGGAAAGTTTTGTTCCTTTTGGCCATCTCTTCTGCCAGAAGAGTTTCTGAATTATCTGCTCTTTCTTGTGAGTCTCCTTTTCTGATTTTTCACCAGGATAAGGCGGTGTTGCGAACTTCTTTTGAATTTTTACCTAAAGTTGTGAATTCCAACAACATTAGTAGAGAAATTGTGGTTCCTTCATTATGTCCTAATCCTAAGAATTCTAAGGAGAAATCGTTGCATTCTTTGGATGTTGTTAGAGCTTTGAAATATTATGTTGAAGCTACGAAATCTTTCCGTAAGACTTCTAGTCTATTTGTTATCTTTTCCGGTTCTAGAAAAGGCCAGAAAGCTTCTGCCATTTCTTTGGCATCTTGGTTGAAATCTTTAATTCATCTTGCCTATGTTGAGTCGGGTAAAACTCCGCCTCAGAGAATTACAGCTCATTCTACTAGGTCAGTTTCTACTTCCTGGGCGTTTAGGAATGAAGCTTCGGTTGACCAGATTTGCAAAGCAGCAACTTGGTCCTCTTTGCATACTTTTACTAAATTCTACCATTTTGATGTATTTTCTTCTTCTGAAGCAGTTTTTGGTAGAAAAGTACTTCAGGCAGCGGTTTCAGTTTGAATCTTCTGCTTATGTTTTTCGTTAAACTTTATTTTGGGTGTGGATTATTTTCAGCAGGAATTGGCTGTCTTTATTTTATCCCTCCCTCTCTAGTGACTCTTGCGTGGAAAGATCCACATCTTGGGTAGTCATTATCCCATACGTCACTAGCTCATGGACTCTTGCTAATTACATGAAAGAAAACATAATTTATGTAAGAACTTACCTGATAAATTCATTTCTTTCATATTAGCAAGAGTCCATGAGGCCCGCCCTTTTTTTGTGGTGGTTATGATTTTGTATAAAGCACAATTTATTCCAATTCCTTATTTTATATGCTTTCGCACTTTTTTATCACCCCACTTCTTGGCTATTCGTTAAACTGAATTGTGGGTGTGGTGAGGGGTGTATTTATAGGCATTTTGAGGTTTGGGAAACTTTGCCCCTCCTGGTAGGAATGTATATCCCATACGTCACTAGCTCATGGACTCTTGCTAATATGAAAGAAATGAATTTATCAGGTAAGTTCTTACATAAATTATGTTTTCCTAAGGACATGGTACATCTAATGTCTTGATATTAAAACACTCACAATTGAATCACACAGATGACTTGTATAATACCCCTACCCAGTGGATACAGCCTCTTCACACCTAAGTAGCAACATCATCTTGTTATGCATATCTAAGCAATCATGTCCAGGAAATACAAACCTGTTCACAGATCCCTGTGAAACCTTCCCCAAAGCCCATATGACTAGAACACAACAAATGTTTATACTTTTACATATCTCATTTTTTCATATAGAGACATAGATTTTGATGGCAGATAAGAGCCATAGGCCCAGTTAGTCTGCCCGTTATTTCCTATATACTTTACCCTGTATATAAATATAACTGAGCTTCACTTGTACATCAGAATGGCCGATGAAGAGACCTCATTGTCCTGAAAGCTTGAAATTGTATCCACTATTAGTTGGTTATTAAAGGTATCACCTGTCTTATCGCTTTTCTTATTTTCTTCAAAAAGGATTTTTACTTGTTCTTTAAATATAATTGGAACCATAATGTTTTCTGCAGTACATTTGCTTGTGCTGGTCTTTCCACGATAAATACTACAGCTGTTATTGTTGTTTGCCCCATGTCTCTGCTTTTTTAAATTTTATTAGGTCTCTTCCATTATGTTCTGCAAATTCCTTTTTTGATCCCAAAAATTGATTTTTCTTTCCAGGACTGACAGCTCCTTCAATTTTTTCCTGTTCTTCATAATATTCTTCTGTCAGATTGTAATATACATCATACAGACAGTGGGAATCCCAGGCTGGGGAGACAGGTAAAGGCCTTACCCTTCTCATTAATCTTTACATTCCTTTTACTTACTTTCTCTGAGCTCTCTCAACTTTTTTTCTCTCATTTTAATTTCCCTTCTCTTGAGCGCATTTTTTATTTTATTTTTTATCCTTACAGTGGCTGGATTATGGCTGTGTCCATGTTACGAACCAATGTTGCTGTTGCAGTTATTATGATGGTCGTGGCTTCATTCTTCACAGTCTGTAGTGCTTTCTCTCTTTTCCTGCTCAAGAGGGTGAGTGACCTTGAACACAGTTTGGATATTGGACTGAGCATCTTCGTCATATATTATCCAATGATTCCTTTAAAAGGACAGTCTACTCCAAAATGTTAATAAAAAAAATAAAAATAAAAAAAGATAGATAATCCCCTTATTACCTATTCCCCAGTTTTGCATAACCAACATGGTTCTATTAATAGACTTTTTACTTCTGTGATTAGCTTGTATCTGTCTCTTCTGACAGCCCCCTGATAACATGGCTATTTATTATCTATTGACTTGCATTTTAGCCAATTAGTGCTGGTTCCTGCACAACTCCACAGGACAGAGCACAATGTTATCTATATGGCACACATGGATTAGCAGTCTCTTGTGAAAAGCTAGTAAAAAAGCATGTGATAAGAGGCTGTTTATTAACTTAGAAACAGGCAGAAATGTAGAGGTTTAAATGTTATAAAGTATATTAATATAACAATGTTGTTTGTGCAAAGCAGGGGAATGGATAGTAAAGGCGTTGTCTATGTTTTTAAACAATAACAATTTTGGTGTAGACTTTCCCTTTAACTGACATTAGTGCAGTGAGTGTATGTATTAGAAGGTGAAGCCTTAGGCTTGACAGCCATTAGAAAATTGTCATAGAATGTTCTGATCCCTTGTGAGGACAGAGCTATTTCATGTCTCCAAAATCTTGTTACATTTAAAACATAAGTGTGTAGCACTCTTAAGTGGGCCAGTTTAGTAAACTGGAGCAGTTGGGAGACTGGCATGTGACTGTTTCTAAATGCTATTAAAACATCTATGATGATATTGAAGTTTTTAAAACCTCAGGCTACTCATTTTTATGTAGAAGAAAAATGTTTGGACCTTGCTCTTTTGAAGGGATATTAGCCACTTAAGGACCACTTTACCTCCCAACCTCCATGATCCCCCTCCCCCCATTGTAAGTACTTGCAGCTGCTTACCAGTACCCAGTTTGCTGCAAAATGCCCATTTATTTCTTTATGTAGCTGCCCCCCCCCTCCATACCCTACCCTATCCCAGATCCCTTTCCCTCAACGGATTGCCCCTCCTCCCCACTCACTTTCAGCTAGTGTTTTTTTTGTTTTTGTTTTTTTGGGGGGGGTTTCCAACGCCTGTAGCGTGGCGTCCCTCCCGCAATAGCCGCCTACCTCCTTACCCTCCCACCCACCAACGACCAGCACCACTGCTGTCAGATGCAGAGAGGGCCACAGAGTGGCCCTCTCTGTATCGATAACTCTGCAACTTTATTTCTGCAGTGCCCCACTCTGCAGAAATTGCCGCAATCTTGCTAAAAATAGCAAGACTGTGCTGAGAGAAGCCCAAGATTGAAGTGAGGTACTTAAGGGCATAAAGACCAGCGTCTTACAGGTTACAGAGCTGGTCGTTAAGGGGTTATACAGTGCTCATTTACGTTAAATTAAAGTAAACATAAAAATAAAATGTTAAAAAAATAGCAAACAACTTGTTTTGTTGCAAAATCAGTACTGTAGCCGCTGCCCCCAGTATGATAAGAGTGGAACATTTTTTAAACTTATGTTTCATTCTGCCAGTTTTGTGAGTAAATCTGACTCCCCGTTTCTCTAGTCTATTCACTTAACCTTTAAAGGGACAGTCTACTGCAATTTTTATTGTTTTAAAAGATAGAATCCCTTTATTAACTATTCCCCAGTTTTGCACAGCCCAATATGGTTGTATTAATATACTTTCTTTCATGTAATTGGCAAGAGTTCATGAGCTAGTGACGTATGGGATATACAATCCTACCAGGAGGGGCAAAGTTTCCCAAACCTCAAAATGCCTATAAATACACCCCTCACCACACCCACAATTCAGTTTTACAAACTTTGCCTTCTTTGAAGGTGGTGAAGTAAGTTTGTGCTAAGATTTCTACGTTGACATGCGCTTTTCAGCATTTTGAAGCACGATTCCACTCAGAGTACAGCGAATGTCAGAGGGACGTAGAGAGTATTACCTATTGAATGCAGTGATTTTCCTAACGGGGGTCTATTTCATAGGTTCTCTGTTATCGGTCGTAGAGATTAATCTCCTACCTCCCTTTTCAGATCGACGATATACTCTTATATACCATTACCTCTACTGATAACTGTTTCAGTACTGGTTTGGCTATCTGCTATATGTGGATGGGTGTCTTTGGTAAGTATGTTTTTATTTCTTAAGACAACTCAGCTATGGTTTGGCACTTTATGCATTTATATAAAGTTCTAAATATATGTATTGTACTTATATTTGCCATGTGTCAGGTTCATGTATTTCCTTTTGCAGATTGTCTGTTTCATATTTGGGAAAGTTAATATTGATGAAATATTTTTCTTACCTGGGGTTTAGTCGTTTTTTCAATTGACTACCTGTTTTAAATTGCGGGCTGTCTTAGGCTCGCGGGTGCGCTAAATGCCACACTTTATTGCGTCATTCTTGGCGCAAGAATTTTTTGGCGCGAAAAGGGCACGTCTGTTGACGCAAGTTCGTCATTTCCGGCGTCGTAGTTGATGCAGGGGTTCACACAGGGTTGCGTAGTTAGTGACGCAAGTGTGTCACTTCCGGACATGGTTGGCGGCAAAAAAAAATTCTAGTTACGTTGTGCGTCATACTTGGCGCCAAATATTTTTTCATTATTTATTGCCCCATTGCTTTTGCCTCTTGCCTTTCTCTAAGTCGGAGGGCTATGCTATTTGCATTTTTTCCCATTCCTTAAACTGTCATATAAGGAAATTGATCATTTTGCTTTATATGTTGTTTTTTCTTTTACATTCTGCAAGATATCTCATTCTGATCCTGCCTCAGAAGTATTTGCTGGAACTTTGCTG
This sequence comes from Bombina bombina, assembly GCF_027579735.1. Classification (NCBI taxonomy): domain Eukaryota; kingdom Metazoa; phylum Chordata; class Amphibia; order Anura; family Bombinatoridae; genus Bombina; species Bombina bombina. Next base: position 496,173,373 of record NC_069504.1, read on the forward strand.
CCTGACATTGGTTCTACCAAAGCTAAGTGCATTTGTTGTAAAATTGTGGAGATTATATCTCCTAATGTCATTTGTATTAGTTGTCATGATAAACTTTTACATGCAGATAGAGTGTCTATTAGTAATAGTACATTGCCAGTTGCAGTTCCTTCAACTTCTAATGTACATGATATACCTGTGAATTTTAAAGAATTCGTTACTGATTCTATTTAGAAGGCTTTGTCTGCATTTCCACCTTCTAATAAGCATAAGAGGTCTTTTAAAACTTCTCATAAAGTTGATGAAATTTCAAATGACCAACAACATAATGAATTATCCACTTCTGATGAGGATCTATCTGATTCTGAAGATCCTTCCTCAGACATTGACACTGACAAATCTACTTATTTATTTAAAATAGAGTATATACGTTCTTTGTTAAAAGAAGTGTTAATTACTTTGGATATTGAGGAAGCTAGTCCTCTTGATATTAAAACTAGTAAACATTTAAATGCTGTTTCTTCTACAAGATAGTCCACGGATTTCATCCTTACTTGTGGGATATTATCCTCCTGCTAACAAGAAGTGGCAAAGAGCACCACAGCAGAGCTGTATATATAGCTCATCCCTTCCCCTCCACTTCCAGTCATTCTCTTTGCCTGTGTTATACTAGGAAGAGATAAAGTGTGGTGTTAGTTTTATTTTCTTCAATCAAGAAGTTTTTTATTTTTAAATGGTACCGGTGTGTACTATTTTCCTCAGGGGGTTATGGAGGAAGATTTCTGCCCTGAGGTTGATGATCTTTGCAGTTGTAACTAAGATCCACGCTGGTCCCTGCACATGAGACATCTTCAGTGTGGAGACCGGTTTCATGCTACAAGCAGCATTAAGGTATGTGCAGCCTTTTTTTCTGAGGAGACTTGATATATCAGAATTGGCTGGCATTATTTCCCTGTATGGGAATAGGGTAAGCAGTAGACCTATTATACAGAGGGGTGTTACTTGAATTCCCTGTGTTTATTTCTTTTTACAAGAGTTTTTATTTTTATAACCAGTGTGGCTTACTGGGATGTGTTTTGGGGTGTTTATGTGTTTCCACTTAACTTGGTGTAAAAACCGCTTCTCCATGCGGTTGTGTTTGGGCCTACTCCGGCATCGGTCTTAAGGGGCAGGGCTTATTTTTGCGCGCTCAGATGCGCACTTCCTTCTGACTAGGCTGCAGCAAGCTGTAACTCTGGTTACTCCTGGACAGTGTATCTCTGGTCCGGAGGGTTGGCAACTAATTTTGAAGTACCCTGGGGGCAGAGGGTATTTTTGATGTGAACTGACGTTTTTGCTTTTCTAAGTTACTTTAGTGCCATATTCTCCCCTTACTACTGGGGTGCAGTAATTTTTGGATAAACCAACGAGTTTAGTTAAATTTTGAGTCAATTTAACGTTGTTTAGGCAGTTTTGAAAAAATTGTTCACTTTTTATTTTCTTAAGGCGCAGTACACGTTTTTCAAAAAGTTTAAGCAATAAATAAAGTGTTTAAACTACTTCTGTGGTTACTAGTCTGTTCAACATGTCTGACTTTGAGGAATCTCATTGTTCTATGTGTTTAGAAGCTATTGTGGAACCCCCATTAACATTGTGTACCTCTTGTACTGAAAGAGCCTTACATTGTAAAGACCATATTTTAGGTCAGGAAAGTGTGTCTAAGGATGATTCTCAGTCTGAAGAGAATCAGGATATGCCATCCAATTCTCCCCATGTGTCACAACCTTTAACACCCACACAAGTGACGCCAAGTACCTCCAGTGCGTCTAATTCTTTTACTCTGCAGGAGATGGCTGCAGTTATGTCAACTACCCTTACAGAGGTATTATCTAAATTACCAGTGTTGCAGGGTAAACGCAGTAGGTCAGGTATTAATGTAAATACTGAATCCTCTGATGCTTTATTAGCTATTTCCGATGTACCCTCACAGTGTTCTGAGTAGGGGGTCAGGGAATTACTGTCTGATGGAGAAATTTCAGATTCTGGGAATGTATTACCTCAGACAGATTCGGACACCATGTCCTTTAAATTTAAGCTTGAACACCTCCGCCTGTTACTTCGGGAAGTTTTAGCGACTCTGGATGATTGTGACCCTATTATAATTCCACCAGAGAAGTTGTGTAAGATGGATAAATATCTAGAAGTACCCACTTACACTGATGTTTTTCCGGTTCCTAAAAGAATTTCAGAAATTATTAAAAAAGAATGGGATAGACCAGGTATACCGTTTTCTCCCCCTCCTAATTTTAAGAAAATGTTTCCCATATCAGACGCCATTCGGGACTCGTGGCAAATGGTCCCTAAGGTAGAGGGAGCAATATCTATCCTGGCTAAGCGGACAACTATTCCCATTGAGGACAGTTGTGCTTTCAAAGACACTATGGATAAAAAATTGGAGGGTCTTCTAAAGAAATTATTTGTTAATCAGTGTTTTCTTTTACAACCTACGGCTTGCATTGTTCCAGTAACTACTGCAGCAGCTTTTTGGTTTGAGGCTCTAGAAGAGTCTCTTAAAGTTGAGACCCCATTTGATGACATTTTGGATAGAATTAAGGCTCTCAAGCTTGTTAATTCTTTTATTACTGATGCTACTTTTCAAATTGCTAAATTAGCAGCGAAAAATGCAGGATTTGCTATCCTAGCGCGTAGAACGATGTGGCTCAAATCTTGGTCTGCTGATGTCTCATCAAAAACTAAGCTTTTAGCTATTCCTTTTAAAGGTAAGACCCTTTTTGGGCCTGAATTTTAAGAAATCATTTCTGACATTACAGGAGGTAAAGGCCATGCCCTACCTCAGGATAAGTCTGTTAAGATGAGGGGTAAACAGAATAATTTTCGTTCCTTTCGGAACTTTAAAGGAGGACCCCCCGCTTCCTCTTCTTCTGCAAAGCAGGAAGGGAATTTTACCCAATCTAAGTCAGTCTGGAGACCCAATCAGAACTGGAATAAAGGTAAACAATCCAAAAAGCCCGCTGCTGCTACTAAGACAGCATGAAGGGGCGGCCCCCGATCCGGGACCGGATCTTGTAGGGGGCAGACTCTCTCTTTCTTTGCCCAGGCTTGGGCAAGAGATGTTCAGGACCCCTGGGCACTAGAAATAGTGACCCACGGTTATCAATTGGAATTCAAGGACATTCTTCCAAGAGGGATATTTCATCTTTCAAGATTATCTGCAAACCAGATAAAAAGAGAGGCGTTCTTACGCTGTGTAAAAGACCTTTTTACCATTGGGAGTAATTTGTCCAGTTCCAAAATTAGAACAGGGACAGGGGTTCTACTCAAATCTATTCGTGGTTCCCAAAAAAGAGGGAACTTTCAGACCCATCTTAGACCTCAAGTTTCCAAACAAGTTTCTCAGAGTCCCATCATTCAAGATGGAGACTATACGAACAATTTTACCAATGATCCAGGAGGGTCAATATATGACTACCGTGGACTTATAGGATGCTTACCTTCATATTCCTATCCACAAGGATCATCATCAGTTTCTAAGGTTTGCCTTCCTGGACAAACATTATCAGTTCGTGGCTCTTCCCTTCGGGTTGGCCACAGCACCCAGAATCTTCACAAAGGTTCTAGGGTCTCTTTTGGCGGCTCTCAGACCGCGAGGCATAGCAGTGGCGCCTTATCTGGATGATATTCTAATTCAGGCGTCAACATATCAACTGACAAAATCTCACACGGACACAGTGTTGTCTTTTCTGAGAACTCACGGTTGGAAGGTGAACATAGAGAAAAGTTCACTTGTTCCACAGACAAGGGTTCCTTTCTTGGGAACTCTGATAGACACAGAGGTCAGAAAATCAAAGATTCTAAATACTTGCCAAGCACTTCAGTCCATTCCTCGGCCATCAGTGGCTCAGTGTATGGAAGTAATTGGATTAATGGTAGCGGCAATGGACATCATTCCGTTTGCTCGCTTTCATCTCAGACCGCTGCAGCTGTGCATGCTCGGACAGTGGAATGGGGATTATGCAGATTTATCTCCTCAGATAAATCTAGATCAAGAAACCAGAGACTCTCTTCTTTGGTGGTTGTCGCTGGATCATCTGTCTTCCGCAGACTCTTGTGGGTGATAGTGACAACGGACGCCAGTCTTCTGGGGTGCAGTCTGGAACTCCCTGAAGGATCAGGGTGTTTGGACTCAGGTGGAGTCTCTACTCCCCATCAATATTCTGGAACTGAGAGCAATATTCAATGCGCTTCAGGCATGGCCTCAGTTGGCTTCGGCCAAATTCATCAGATTCCAGTCGGACAACATAACGACTGTGGCCTATATCAATCATCAGGGGGGAACAAGGAGTTGCTTAGCGATGAGAGAGATATCCAAGATAATCCGTTGGGCGGAGGCCCATTCTTGTCATCTGTCGGCAATCTACATCCCAGGAGTAGAGAACTGGGAAGCGGATTTTCTAAGTCGACAGACTTTTCATCCGGTGGAGTGGGAACTCCACCCGGAGGTATATGCCTCATTGAATCTCCGATGAGGCAGACCGGAATCGGATCTGATGGCATCTCGACAGAATGCCAAGCTTTCAAGATACGGATCCTGGTCGATTGATCCTCAGGCCGAACTGATAGATGCCTTGACAGTGCCTTGGTTGTTCAGCCTAGCTTATGTGTTTCCTCCGTTGCCTCTCCTTCCACGCGTGATTGCTTGAATCAAACAGGAGAGAGCTTCAGTGATCCTGATAGCGCCTGCGTGGCCACGCAGGACTTGGTATGCGGATCTAGTGGACATGTCCTCTCTGCCACCGTGGAAACTTCCTTTGAGACAGGACCTTCTCATTCAAGGTCCTTTCCAACATCCAAACCTAATTTCTCTGCAACTGACTGCGTGGAGATTGAACGCTTGATTTTATCAAAGCGAGGATTCTCTGATTCGGTTATCAGTACTTTGATTCAGGCACTAGAAAGATTTATCATAAGATATGGCGTAAATATGTTTTTTTGATGTGAATCTAAGGGTTACTCATGGAGTAAGGTTAGGATTCCTAGGATTCTGTCTTTTCTCCAAGAAGGATTGGAGAAAGGTTTATCAGCAAGTTCCTTAAAGGGACAAATTTCTGCGTTGTCAATTTTGTTTCACAAACGTTTGGCAGATGTGCCAGATGTTCAGTCTTTTTGTCAGGCTCTATCCAGAATTAAGCCTGTATTTAGACCAATTACTCCTCCCTGGAGTTTGAATTTAGTTCTTCATGTTCTTCAAGAGGTTCCGTTAGAACCTTTGCATTCCATAGATATTAAGTTATTATCTTGGAAAGTTCTGTTTTTGGTTGCTATTTCTTCTGCTTGAAGAGTTTCTGAGCTTTCAGCGTTACAGTGTGATTCGCCTTATCTTATCTTTCATTCTGATAAGGTGGTTTTACGTACCAAACCTGGATTTCTTCCTAAGGTTGTTTCAAATAAGAATATTAATCAGGAAATTGTTGTTGCTTCATTATGTCCTAATCCTTCTAAGAAGGAGCGTCTGTTGCATAACCTGGATGTGGTCCGTGCCTTAAAGTTTTACTTACAGGCAACTAAGGATTTCCGTCAATCATCTTCATTATTCATTGTTTATTCTGGAAAGCGTAGGGGTCAGAAAGCTACGGCTACCTCTATTTCTTTTTGGCTGAGGAGTATCATCCGCCTGGCATATGAGACTGCTGGACAGCAGCCTCCTGAAAGAATTACGGCTCATTCTACTAGGGCTGTGGCTTCCACATGGGCTTTTAAAAACGTTGAACAGATTTGTAAGGCTGCGACTTGGTCGTCCCTTCATACTTTTTGCAAATTTTACAAATTTGATACTTTTGCTTCTTCTGAGGCTGTTTTTGGGAGGAAAGTTCTTCAAGCAGTGGTGCCTTCCGTTTAGGTCTCTGTCTTGTCCCTCCCTTTCATCCGTGTCCTGTTGCTTTGGTATTGTATCCCACAAGTAAGGACTCGTCGTATCTTGTAGAAGAAAAGGAAATTTATGCTTACCTGATAAATAGATTTTTTCTACGATACGACGAGTCCACGGCCCTCCCTGTCAATTTAAGACAGATTATATTTTTTATTATTTACAACTTCAGTCACCTCTGCACCTTTTAGTTTTTCCTTTCTCTTCCTATAACCTTCGGTCGGATGACTGGAGGTGGAGGGGAAGGGAGGAGCTATATATACAGCTCTGCTATGGTGCTCTTTGCCACTTCCTGTTAATAATATCCCACAAGTAAGGATGAAATCTGTGTACTCGTCGTATCGTAGAAGAAATAAATTTATCAGGTAAGCATAAATTTCTTTTTTTAAACCTACTGTGGTTTTTCCTATTCCTGATGCTATTTCTGACATGATTTCTAAGGAATGGAGTAAGCCAGGTACTCCTTTTAATCCTTCTGCAAGGTTTAAAAAATTGTATCCTTTACCAGCGGTTGCAATAGAGTTTTGGGAAAAAATCCCCAAAGTTGATGGGGCTATTTCTACTCTTGCTAAACGAACCACTATTCCTATGGAAGATAGTACTTCCTTTAAGGATACTTTAGATAGGAAGCTTGAATCTTATCTTAGGAAAGTCTATTTATATTCAGGTCATCTTCTTAGGCCTGCAATTACTTTGGCTGATGTTGCAGCTGCTTCAACTTTTTGGTTGGAGAATTTAGCGCAACATGAATTGGATTCTGACATATCTAGCATTGTTCGCTTACTGCAACATGTTAATCATTTTATTTGTGATGCCATTTTTGATATTATCAAAATTGATGTTAGATCTGTGTCTTTAGCTATTTTAGCTAGAAGAGCTTTGTGGCTTAAATCTTGGAATGCTGATATTACATCTAAGTCTAGATTACTATCTCTTTCTTTCCAAGGTAATAATTTATTTGGTTCTCAGTTGGATTCTATTATTTCAACTGTTACTGGGGGGAAAGGAGTTTTTTTGCCTCATGATAAAAAACCTAAGGGTAGATCTAAGGCTTCTATTCGTTTTCGTTCCTTTTGACAAAATAAGGAACAAAAACCTAATCCTTCCCCCAAGGAATCTGTTTCCAATTGGAAGCCTTCCTCAAATTGGAATAAATCCAAGCCTTTTAAGAAACTAAAGTCAGCCCCTAAGTCCGCATGAAGGTGCGGCCCTCATTCCAGCACAGCTGGTAGGGGGCAGATTAAGGTTTTTCAAGGATGTTTGGATAAATTCTGTACAAAATCAATGGATTCAGAGCATTGTCTCTCAGGGGTACTGAATTGGGTTCAGAGCTCAGGCTTTCCTGAAGTGTGTTTCAGATCTGGAGGTTTCAGGGGTAATCATGCCGGTTCTTTTTCAGGAACAAGGCCTGGGATTTTATTCAAATCTATTCATTGTCCCAAAGAGAGAAAATTCATTCAGAACAGTTCTGGATCTGAAAATTTTGAATCGTTATGTACCAACTTTCAAGATGGTGACTATAAGGACTATTCTGCCTTTTGTTCAGCAAGGACATTATATGTCTACAATAGACTTGCAGGATGCTTACCTTCATATTCCGATTCATCCGGAACATTATCAGTTACTGAGATTCTCTTTTCTAGACAAGCATTACCAATTAGTTGCTCTTCCATTTGGCCTAGCAACAGCTCCAAGAATCTTTTCAAAGGTTCTGGGTGCCCTACTCTCTGTAATCAGAGAACAGGGTATTGCGGTGTTTCCTTATTTGGACGATATCTTGGTACTAGCTCAGTCTTTAAGCTCTGCAGAATCTCACACGAATAAACTTGTGTTGTTTCTTCGAAAACATGGTTGGAGGATCAATTTACCAAAAAGTTTTTTGATTCCTCAGACAAGGGTCACCTTTTTAGGTTTCCAGATAGATTCAGTGTTCATGACTCTGTCTCTAACAGACAAGAGACGTTTGAAATTGGTTGCAGCATGTCGGCACCTTCAGTCTCAGTAATTCCCTTCAGTGGCTATGTGCATGGAAGTTTTAGGCCTCATGACTGCAGCATCGGACGCAATTCCTTTTTGCTCGTTTTCACATGAGACCTCTCCAGCTTTGCATGCTGAATCAATGGTGCCGGGATTATACAAAGATATCACAATTAATATCCTTAAATCCCAATGTTCGACGCTCTCTGACGTGGTGCTTAAATCACCAGCGTTTAGTTCAAGGGGCCTCTCTTGTTCAGCCAACCTGGACTGTGATCACAACAGATGCGAGTCTTTCAGTTTGGGGAGCTGTCTGGGGATCTCTGACAGCACAAGGAGTTTGTAAATCTCAAGAGGCGAGATTACTAATCAATATTTTAGAACTCCGTGCAATTCTCAGAGCTCTTCAGTTTTGGCCTCTGTTGAAGAGAGAACCGTTAGTTTGTTTTCAGACAGACAATATCACAACGGTGGCATATGTCAATCATCAGGGTGGGACTCACAGTCCCCTAGCTATGAAAGAAGTATCTCGGAATCCAGCTCTTGTCTAATTTCTGCGGTTCATATCCCAGGTGTAGACAATTGGGAGGCGGATTATCTCAGCCGTCAGACTTTACATCCAGGGGAGTGGTCTCTCCATCCAGATGTGTTTTCTCAGATTGTTCAGATGTGGGGTCTTCCAGAAATAGATCTGATGGCCTCTCATCTAAACGATAAACTTCCCAGATACCTGTCCAGGTCCAGGGATTCTCAGGCGGAAGCAGTGGATGCGCTGACACTTCCTTGGTGTTATCAACCTGCTTATATCTTCCCGACTCTAGTTCTTCTTCCGAGAGTGATCTCCAAGATCATCATGGAACAATCGTTTGTGTTGCTGGTGGCTCCAGCTTGGCCCCACAGGTTTTGGTATGCGGATCTTATTCGGATATCCAGTTGCCAACCTTGGCCACTTCCGTTAAGGCCGAACCTACTGTCTCAAGGTCCGTTTTCTTTCATGTAATTAACAAGAGTCCATGAGCTAGTGACGTATGGGATATACATTCCTACCAGGAGGGGCAAAGTTTCCCAAACCTTAAAATGCCTATAAATACACCCCTCACCACACCCACAAATCAGTTTTACAAACTTTGCCTCCAAGGGAGGTGGTGAAGTAAGTTTGTGCTAGATTCTACGTTGATATGCGCTCCGCAGCAAGTTGGAGCCCGGTTTTCCTCTCAGCGTGCAGTGAATGTCAGAGGGATGTGAAGAGAGTATTGCCTATTGAATGCAGTGATCTCCTTCTACGGGGTCTATTTCATAAGGTTCTCTGTTATCGGTCGTAGAGATTCATCTCTTACCTCCCTTTTCAGATCGACGATATACTCTTATATTTACCATTTCCTCTACTGATTCTCGTTTCAGTACTGGTTTGGCTTTCTACAAACATGTAGATGAGTGTCCTGGGGTAAGTAAGTCTTATTTTCTGTGACACTCTAAGCTATGGTTGGGCACTTTATTTATAAAGTTCTAAATATATGTATTCAAACATTTATTTGCCTTGACTCAGAATGTTCAACTTTCCTTATTTCCAGACAGTCAGTTTCATATTTGGGATTATGCTTTAAATTATCATATTTTTTCTTACCTCAAAAATTTGACTTTTTTCCCTGTGGGCTGTTAGGCTCGCGGGGGCTGAAAATGCTTCATTTTATTGCGTCATTCTTGGCGCGGACTTTTTTGGCGCAAAAATTATTTTCCGTTTCCGGCGTCATACGTGTCGCCGGAAGTTGCGTCATTTTTGACGTTATTTTGCGCCAAAAATGTCGGCGTTCCGGATGTGGCGTCATTTTTGGCGCCAAAAGCATTTAGGCGCCAAATAATGTGGGCGTCTTATTTGGCGCCAAAAAATATGGGCGTCGCTTTTGTCTCCACATTATTTCCATCAGGATCTCAAATCATTAAATTTGAAGGTATGGAAATTGAACGCTTAGTATTAAGTCATAGAGGTTTCTCTGACTCAGTAATTAATACTATGTTATAAGCTCGTAAATCTGTCTCTAGGAAGATTTATTATCGAGTTTGGAAGATTTACATTTTCATGGTGTTCTTCTCATAAATTCTCTTGGCATTCTTTTAGAATTCCTAGAATTTTACAGTTTCTCCAGGATGGTTTGGATAGGGGTTTGTCTGCAAGTTCCTTGAAGGGACAAATCTCTGCTCTTTCTGTTTTATTTCACAGAAAGATTGCTAAACTTCCTGATATTTACTGTTTTGTACAGGCTTTAGTTCTTATTAAGCCTGTCATTAAATCAATTTCTCCTCCTTGGAGTCTTAATTTGGTTTTGAAGGCGTTACAGGCTCCTCCGTTTGAGCCTATACATTCTTTGGACATTAAACTACTTTCTTGGAAAGTGTTGTTCCTTTTGGCCATCTCTTCTGCTAGAAGAGTTTCTGAGCAATCTGCTCTTTCTTGTGAATCTCCTTTTCTGATTTTTCATCAGGATAATGGGGTTTTGTGGACTTCATTTGAATTTTTACCTAAGGTTGTGAATTCTAACAACATTAGTAGAGAAATTGTTGTCCTTTCCTTGTGTCCTAATCCTAAGAATCCTTTGGAAAGATCCTTACATTCTTTGGATGTGGTAAGTGTTTTTGGTAGAAAAGTTCTCCAGGCAGCTGTTTCAGTTTGATTCTTCTGCTGCTATTTTCAGTTTTTCTTTTCTTCATAAGAATAACTTATATTTGGGTTGTGGATTATTTTTTCAGCATTTGGCTGTTTATTTTTTATCCCTACCTCTCTAGTGACTCTTGCGTGGAGTTCCACATCTTGGATATTTGATATCCGATACGTCATTAGGTCATGGACTCTTGCCAATTACATGAAAGAAAACATAATTCATGTAAGAACTTACCTGATAAATTCATTTCTTTCATATTGGCAAGAGTCAATGAGGCCCACCCTTTTTATGGTGGTTATGATTTTTTGTATAAAGCACAATTATTCCAAATTTCTTTGATGCTTTTTACTTCCTTCTTTATCACCCCACTACTTTGCTATTTGTTAAACTGAATTGTGGGTGTGGTGAGGGGTGTATTTATAGGCATTTTGAGGTTTGGGAAACTTTGCCCCTCCTGGTAGGATTGTATATCTCATACGTCACTAGCTCATGGACTCTTGCCAATATGAAAGAAATTAATTTATCAGGTAAGTTCTTACATAAATTATGTTTATTTTACCTCTGGGAATACCTTGTTTCTAAGCCTCTTCTGACTGCCCCCTTATCTCAGTTCTTTTGACAGACTTGCTATTAAGCCAATTAGTGCTGACTCATAAATAACTGCATGGGAGTGAGCATAATATCTATATGGCACACATGAACTAGCACTGTCTAACTTAAACTGTAAAAATGTACTGAGATAAAAGGCAGCCTTCAAGGGCTTAGAAATTAGGATATGAGCCTTCCTAGGTTTAACTTTCAACAAAAAATACCAAGAAAACAAAGCAAATTTGATGATAAAAGTATATTGGAAAGTTGTTTAAAATTGCATGTCTGAATCATGAAAGTTTTTAATTTTGACTAGACTGTCCCTTTAACTACAAGCTGAAATCAAAATACAGAGGAGATAAAATTAACAGCAGGTTAAGTACACCTTTAAGTACAATTAACAGCAGGTTGAAGTACACCTTTCTTGATATCTTCTTTTTCTGTCTCTCAGGTTCATTCCATGTATCGTAGGACAGGAGCCAGCTTCCAGAGAGCACAGGAAGAATTTTCCCAAGGCATCCTCTCCAACCGTAATGTTCAAAATGCAGCTGCCGGAGCAGCCACATCTGCTGCCAGAGGAGCTTTCCAAGGAAACTGAGCTACAATACTTTCCCTTTCTCTCCGCATTCTGGCTGTTCTGAAGATCACCCCCTCCAGACTAAACAGCATTTTTGAGAGTAAAATCAGATCGTATCTCTCTTAAAGCACCTGATCTCCTTCTTAAGCCTCCAGTAGCAGACTCCAGCACTCCACATTTAAACCCCTCTCCTCCTCAAGCAAGGAACAAGAGACTATATAGAATTCTATATATATGTGTAAATATATATATATTCAAATAAGCTGAACTATTTGACTTGCTGTAGGCAGGGTATTTTTTTTTAGCTCCTGTGAGGATTGTGGTGGAAAAGGGGCAACTTAGTGAAGACTTTGGGGGTTATATTAAAGCTTTGAAATTTTTGAATTGTTACCTTTTTGAAAACACTGAATTGCATGTGGTATGAAGTATTTAATGCCTTTCTGCTAGGTCTGCATTACCCTGATCTAGAATTGTACAAAAAATATGTGCTGTATCTAAAATGAGGATGTTTGAATCTGTAATATAGTAGTCTTCATTGTCCCCTCCTTGTAAATCTGTTTAATCTTAAGTTGCCCTGCATTTAGCGTCTTGCTGAGGTGGGTGATGTAGCAACCATTTATACACTTTTTTTTTTTTTTTTTTCTTTTGTTTGCTTTTCTGTCACTGGAAACAAAAAGACGCCAGATTCCATCAAAATCTACTGATTTCATTTTGTTTTCTGAATTAATGTCTTAAACTAAAAAAAAGTAGTTGAACCTTTATCAATAATTTAGCAGCAGATAATTATCTTTAATTGATATAAAATCATTGTGGAAGGATACACTGTATATTTGTCATGGGGGGGAAATTAAGCATATTTTTTTAATATATACATAGTGTTTCACTATATAAAGGAGGGATTTAAATTTTGTTTTCCTGTATAATGACCGTTAAGTACGTGCCTGAGAGATGGCAAATTACTCTTGACAACTGCATATGATAACAGAGATAAGTGGACTAAAGATATATCTTTGTGGAATTAAATATGAATACATTGATGTTTTTCATAACTGCACCAGCTTTGTATGATGTTAAACTCCCCTCTAACTCAGGGGTAATAAGTAGAACTTAAAATAAATCTGTTTTCTATGATGATGTTTTTTTCTACAGCATTATGTCACATTGTTAACTTTTTGAAGGTTTTTAAAAAAAAAAATGATTTATGTAGTCTGTTAAACCTCAGCTAACCAAGACCAATACGCAGTTGCTTGTACATATCCAACTGGGGAAATCCTCTGTTCTTTGCCATGAGCTCCACCATTGCTTATATATATATATATATATATATATATATATATATATATATATATATATATATATATATATATATATATATATATATATTATGACATTTCCCACAACCCACTGCAAGCGAGTTTAAAGTGAATGTAAATTTTGATGCTAAAGTGCCCGGTTTTTAAAAATTCGATTAAAAACGGACACTTTAATTCATCAAAATTTACATTTCACTCGTGTTGTGAAAATACTTACCTTTTAATCCTGACAGCTGTTCCAGCTTCCCCGGTCGGTGAAAAACCATTTCTGACGTCAGAAATGATGGATCGGTCATCCTCTAATCACAGCTTCCCCCCCGGGGGAATCAGTGTCTGATTCAAAGCTGTGATTGGAGGAAGCCGGATTCCTCATTTTAGACTCAGGATGAGGCTTTGCGAAGGGCGGAGGAAGCTGGAGCGGCTGTCAAGATTAAAAGGTAAGTTGTTTTTTTTTCACAACAGGAGTGAAATGTAAATTTTGATGAATTAAAGTGCCCCTGTTTTTAATCGAATTTTTAAAAAACGGGCACTTTAGCATCAAAATATACATTCACTTTAACCACACTTCTGCTTGGTAATAACACAAAAATAAGTTGTTTGTGGATATATATCAACTGTCAAATCAAAGTGTTTCTCTTGCTGTTTAATAGTATGCCAGCCAACTCTTGATCACCATTTTGGTACTAATAATTTACAAATTAAAAAAAGTATGCTTGTTTTGTAATGATTTAAAAAAAAAAAAAAAAAATTAAACCTTTTGCTTAAATTATGCTAATAATATTTGCAAGATGATAAATTCAGGAAGGAAGTGCTTTTCAAAAAAAAAAAAAAAGATTTCATATATTGAAACTTGATACTAAGTTTGTAGATTACTTTACTTACTGGAGCAAAGAGATATAATCTTCCAGTTATAGGTCAGATATGATGTGTGGCATGTTTGTTCTCACTATCACCTAAGCTTTGCCTTCATGAAGACGGACAAGTGACTGTTTCTATGCTAGCAAAACATCTGTGATGATATGTAAGTTTTTAAAACCTCAGGCTACTGGGTTGTTTGCACTATTTCAACTAGTCTTGGACTCGTTTAAAAAAAAAAAAAAAGCATTTGAATATGAATATAGGCATTTTCCAGTTGTTAAAGGGACATAAAACAAGTAGGGATAGAGAAAAAATATATGTACTTTAATTACTTTACCTGCAAATGTATACTGCAGTGCCTTGCCATTAACCCTTTCTTTTTAGTTTTTGAATGGTAAAGCTCCAACTCCCCCACATATTTCCTTTCCTATGGCTGTATCTATATCTATCGTTGTTTTGGTAGAATGCAAAAATGCATAGGGATTATATGCTGGAGCATGCCTAAAAGCTGTGAACTCAGTTGAAATACAATGCCTGTGTCTAAACACTGATAAGGGGGGTGGAGTAGACTGCTCCAGACAGCATGGCTATTAAGTATGTTTGCTTATTTTTGAAGATTATTTTAAAATACTTGCCAGCAATTTTGTAACAATTTTTTCTGTGCAAACTATTTTTAACCCCTTAATGACCACAACACTTTTCCATTTTCTGTCCGTTTGGGACCAAGGCTATTTTTACATTTCTGCTGTGTTTGTGTTTAGCTGTAATTTTCCTCTTACTCATTTACTGTACCCACACATATTATATACCATTTTTCTCGCCATTAAATGGACTTTCTAAAGATACTATTATTTTCATCATATCTTATAATTTACTATAAAAAAAATTTATAAAATATGAGGAAAAAATTGAAAAAACATAATTTATGCTTACCTGATAAATTTATTTCTCTTGTAGTGTATCCAGTCCACGGATCATCCATTACTTGTGGGATATTCTCCTTCCCAACAGGAAGTTGCAAGAGGATCACCCACAGCAGAGCTGCTACATAGCTCCTCCCCTCACTGCCATATCCAGTCATTCGACCGAAACAAGCCGAGAAAGGAGAAACCATAGGGTGCAGTGGTGACTGTAGTTTAATTAAAAATTTAGACCTGCCTTAAAAGGACAGGGCGGGCCGTGGACTGGATACACTACAAGAGAAATAAATTTATCAGGTAAGCATAAATTATGTTTTCTCTTGTTAAGTGTATCCAGTCCACGGATCATCCATTACTTGTGGAATACCAATACCAAAGCTAAAGTACACGGATGATGGGAGGGACAAGGCAGGAACTTAAACGGAAGGAACCACTGCCTGTAGAACCTTTCTCCCAAAAACAGCCTCCGAAGAAGCAAAAGTATCAAATTTGGAAAAAGTATGAAGCGAAGACCAAGTTGCAGCCTTGCAAATCTGTTCAACAGAGGCCTCATTTTTAAAGGCCCAGGTGGAAGCCACAGCTCTAGTAGAATGAGCTGTAATCCTTTCAGGAGGCTGCTGTCCAGCAGTCTCATAGGCTAAACGGATTATACTCCGAAGCCAAAAAGAAAGAGAGGTTGCCGAGGCCTTCTGACCTCTCCTCTGTCCAGAGTAAACAACAAACAGGTTAGATGTTTGGCGAAAATCTTTAGTAGCCTGTAAGTAAAACTTCAAGGCACGGACTACGTCTAGATTATGCAAAAGACGTTCCTTCTTTGAAGAAGGATTAGGACATAATGCTGGAACAACAATCTCTTGATTGATATTCTTGTTAGAAACCACCTTAGGTAAAAACCCAGGCTTTGTACGCAGAACAACTTTATCTGAATGAAAGATCAGATAAGGAGAATCACAATGTAAGGCAGATAACTCTGAGACTCTTCGAGCCGAGGAAATGGCCATCGGAAAAAGAACTTTCCATGATAGAAGTTTGATATCAATAGAATGAAGGGGTTCAAACGGAACCCCTTGAAGAACTTTAAGAACCAAGTTTAAGCTCCATGGAGGAGCAACAGGTTTAAACACAGGCTTAATTCTAACTAAAGCCTGACAAAATGCCTGAACGTCTGGAACTTCTGCCAGACGCTTGTGTAAAAGAATAGACAGAGCAGAAATCTGTCCCTTTAAAGAACTAGCTGATAGTCCTTTGTACAAACCCTCTTGGAGGAAGGACAATATCCTAGGAATCCTAACCTTACTCCATGAGTAATTCTTGGATTCACACCAATGAAGATATTTACGCCATATCTTGTGGTAAATTCTCCTGGTGACAGGCTTTCATGCCTGTATTAAGGTATCAATTACTGACTCGGAGAAGCCACGCTTTGATAGGATCAAGCGTTCAATCTCCATGCAGTCAGTCTCAGAGAAAGCAGATTCGGATGATTGAAAGGACCTTGTATTAGAAGGTCTTGTCTCAGAGGCAGAGTCCATGGTGGAAAGGATGACATGTCCACTAGGTCTGCATACCAGGTCCTGCGTGGCCATGCAGGCGCTATCAATATCACCGATGCTCTCTCCTGTTTGATCTTGGCAATCAGACGAGGGAGCAGAGGAAACGGTGGAAACACATAAGCCAGGTTGAAGAACCAAGGCGCTGCTAGAGCATCTATCAGTGCCGCTTCTGGGTCCCTGGACCTGGATCCGTAACAAGGAAGCTTGGTGTTCTGGCGAGACGCCATGAGATCCAATTCTGGTTTGCCCCAACGGAGAACCAATTGAGCAAACACCTCCAGATGGAGTTCCCACTCCCCCGGATGAAAAGTCTGACGACTTAGAAAATCCACCTCCCAGTTCTCTACACCTGGGATATGGATCGCTGACAGGTGGAGTGAGTCTCTGCCCAGCGAATTATCTTGGAGACTTCTGACATCGCTAGGGAACTCCTGGTTCCCCCTTGATGGTTGATATAAGCCACAGTCGTGATGTTGTCCGACTGAAATCTGATGAACCTCAGTGTTGCTAACTGAGGCCAAGCTAGAAGAGCATTGAATATTGCTCTTAACTCCATGAACCCTGAGCCTTCAGGGAGTTCCAGACTGCACCCCAACCTAGAAGGCTGGCATCTGTTGTTACAATTGTCCAATCTGGTCTGCGAAAGGTCATACCCTTGGACAGATGGGCCCGAGATAACCACCAGAGAAGAGAATCTCTGGTTTCCTGATCCAGATTTAGTAGAGGGGACAATTCTGTGTAATCCCCATTCCACTGACTAAGCATACATAATTGCAGCGGTCTGAGATGGAGGCGCGCGAATGGCACTATGTCCATCGCCGCTACTATTAAGCCGATTACTTCCATGCACTGAGCCACCGTGGGGCGCGGAATGGAGTGAAGAACACGGCAAGCATTTAGAAGTTTTGATAACCTGGACTCCGTCAGGTAAATTTTCATTTCTACAGAATCTGTAAGAGTCCCTAGGAAGGAAACCTTTGTGAGAGGAGATAGAGAATTCTTTTCTTCGTTCACTCTCCACCCATGCGACCTCAGGAATGCCAGAACTATCTCTGTATGAGATTTGGCAATTTGAAAGCTTGACGCCTGTATCAGGATGTCGTCCAGGCAAGGAGCCACCGCTATGTCTCGCGGTCTTAGGACCGCCAGAAGAGAGCCCAGAACCTTTGTAAAAATTCGGAACTGATGATGATTCTTGTGAATCGGAATGTGAAGGTAGGCATCCTTTAAGTCCACTGTGGTCATGTACTGACCCTCTTGGATCATGGGTAAAATGGTTCAAATAGTTTCCATCTTGAATGACGGAACTCACAGGAATTTGTTTAGGATCTTTAAATCCAAAATTGGTCTGAAGGTTCCCTCTTTTTTTGTGAACCACAAACAGATTTGAATAAAACCCCTGTCCTTGTTCCGACTGCGGAACTGGATGGATCACTCCAATTACAAGGAGATCTTGTACGCAGCTTAGGAATGCCTCTTTCTTTATCTGGTTTGCAGATAATCTTGAAAGGTGAAATCTCCCTTGTGGAGGAGAAGCTTTGAAGTTCAGAAGATATCCCTGAGATATGATCTCCAACGCCCAGGGATCCTGAACATCTCTTGCCCATGCCTGGGCGAAGAGAGAGAGTCTGCCCCCTACTAGATCCGTTGTCGGATAGGGGGCCGCTCCTTCATGCTGTCTTAGAGGCAGCAGCAGGCTTTCTGGCCTGCTTGCCCTTGTTCCAGGACTGGTTAGGTTTCCAGGCCTGCTTGGATTGAGCAAAAGTTCCCTCTTGTTTTGAAGCAGAGGAAGTTGATGCTGCACCTGCCTTGAAATTTTTAAAGGCACGAAAATTAGACTGTTTGGCCTTTGATTTGGCCCTGTCCTGAGGAAGGGTATGACCCTTACCTCCAGTAATGTCAGCAATAATTTCTTTAAAACTAGGCCCGAATAAGGTCTGCCCCTTGAAAGGAATGTTGAGTAATTTAGACTTTGAAGTCACATCAGCTGACCAGGATTTGAGCCATAGCGCCCTACGCGCCTGGATGGCGAATCCGGAATTCTTAGCCGTTAGTTTAGTCAAATGAACAATGGCATCAGAAACAAATGAGTAAGCTAGCTTAAGATTTCTAAGCTTGTCAACAATTTCAGTCAATGTAGCTGTATGGATGGCCTCTTCCAGGGCCTTAAACCAGAATGCCGCCGCAGCAGTGACAGGCGCAATACATGCAAGGGGCTGTAAAATAAAACCTTGTTGAATAAACATTTTCTTAAGGTAACCCTCTAATTTTTTATCCATTGGATCTGAAAAAGCACAACTGTCCTCAAACGGGATAGTGGTACGCTTTGCTAAAGTAGAAACTGCTCCCTCCACCTTAGGGACTGTCTGCCATAAGTCCCGTGTAGTGGCATCTATTGGAAACATTTTTCTAAATATAGGAGGTGGGGAAAAGGGCACACTGGGCCTATCCCACTCCTTACTAATAATTTCTGTAAGCCTTTTAGGTATTGGAAAAACATCAGTACTCACCGGCACTGCATAGTATTTATCCAGCCTACACAATTTCTCTGGCACTGCAATTGTGTCACAGTCATTCAGAGCAGCTAATACCTCCCCAAGCAATACACGGAGGTTCTCAAGCTTACATTTAAAATTAGAAATCTCTGAATCAGGTCTCCCCGATTCAGAGACGTCACCCACAGACTGAAGCTCTCCGTCCTCAGGTTCTGCATATTGTGACGCAGTATCAGACATGGCTCTTACAGCATCTACGCGCTCTGTATCTCGTCTAACCCCAGAGCTATCGCGCTTGCCTCTCAATTCAGGCAATCTGGATAATACCTCTGACAGGGTATTATTCATGATTGCAGCCATGTCCTGCAAAGTAATCGCTATGGGCGTCCCTAATGTACTTGGCGCCATATTAGCGTGCATCCCTTGAGCGGGAGGCGAAGGGTCCGACACGTGGGGAGAGTTAGTCGGCATAACTTCCCCCTCGACAGACCCCTCTGGTGACAATTCTTTTATAGATAAAGACTGATCTTTACTGTTTAAGGTGAAATCAATACATTTAGTACACATTCTCCTATGGGGCTCCACCATGGCTTTTAAACATAATGAACAAGTATCCTCTGTTTCAGACATGTTTGTACAGACTAGCAATGAGACTAGCAAGCTTGGAAAACACTTTAAAGCAAGTTAACAAGCAATATAAAAAACGTTACTGTTCCTTTAAGAGAAACAAATTTTGACAAAATTTGAAATAACATTGAAAAAAGGCCGTTACACTAACGAAATTTTTACAGTGTATGTAACAAGTCAGCAGAGCATTGCACCCACTTGCAAATGGATGATTAACACCTTAATACCAAAAACGGAATAATAAATGACAAAAACGTTTTTTTAAACACAGTCACATCAACTGCTACAGTCTACTGTGGTTGTTACCCTCCTCAAACACGACTTTGAAGCCTTTTGAGCCCTTCAGAGATATCCTGTATCATGCAGAAGGAAGCAGAGTGTCTCAGTCTGTAATTCTAGCTGCACAGAAATAGGCCCCTCCCACACATATTACAACAGTGTGTTACTGCATTTCAACAAAAGATTCCAAGAAAAAAGCAATAGAAGTAAATTAGAAAGATTATTAAAATTGCTTGCTCTGTCTCTATGATGAAAGTTTAATTTTTGCTTTACTGTGTGTCCCTTACTGAGCTTTCAAATTAAATAAATAATAAATAAAATATCCAATGTCAAAAACAAGTTAAAGATGCAAAATTGGCATAGCTTTAATCTCCTGTTTGTATCATGTTTTACCTATGACTTCTAACTGTCCAATGACACAATCTGATTTGTGATGTCGCGAATTGTTCGCCGGCGAATAGTTCCCGGCGAACATAGCTTGTTCGCGTTCTCCGCGGCGGGCGAACATATGCGATGTTCGATCTGCCCCCTATTCGTCATCATTGAGTGAACTTTGACCCTGTATCTCACAGTCTGCAGACACATTTCAGCCATTCAGCAGCAGACACTCCCTCCCAGACCCACCCAGCTCCTGGACAGCAGCCATTTTAGATTCATTTGGAAGCTGCATTCTTAGGCCTAGATTTAGAGTTCGGCGTTAGCCGTGAAAACCAGCGTTAGAGGCTCCTAACGCTGGTTTTAGGCTACCACCGGTATTTGGAGTCAGTGATTAAAGGGTCTAACGCTCACTTTACAATCAAGCCAGCCATGTGGAAAAAACTAGGCCCCAATAAGTTTTGTCACCAAACATATATAAAAAACGATTAACATGCCAGCAAACGTTTTATATTACACCTTTATAAGAGTATGTATCTCTGTTAATAAGCCTGATACCAGTCGCTATCACTGCATTTAAGGCTTAACTTACATTAATCCGGTATCAGCAGCATTTTTCTAGCAAATTCCATCCCTAGAAATATGTTAACTGCACATACCTTATTGCAGGAAAACCTGCACGCCATTCCCCCTCTGAAGTTACCTCACTCCTCAGAATATGTGAGAACGGCAGTGGATCTTAGTTACTTCTGCTAAGATCATAGAAATCACAGGCAGATTCTTCTTCTAATGCTGCCTGAGATGAAACAGTACACTCTGGTACCATTTAAAAATAACAAACTTTTGATTGAAGTTAAAAAACTAACTATAATACACCACTCTCCTCTTACTACGTCCATCTTTGTTGAGAGTTGCAAGAGAATGACTGGATATGGCAGTGAGGGGAGGAGCTATGTAGCAGCTCTGTTGTGGGTGATCCTCTTGCAACTTCTTGTTGGGAAGGAGAATATCCCACAAGTAATGGATGATCCGTGGACTGGATACACTTAACAAGAGAAAAACACACTTTTTCTAACTATGACCCCCAAAATCTGTTTCACATCTACAACCACCAAAAAACACCCGTACTAAATTTCTAAATTTTGTCCTGAGTTTAGAAATACCCAATGTTTACATGTTCTTTGCTTTTTTTTGTAAGTTATAGGGCCATAAATACAAGTAGCACTTTGCTATTTCCAAACCATTATTTTTCAAAATTAGCGCTAGTTACATTAGAACACTAATATCTTTCAGGAATCTCTGAATATCCATTGACATGTATATATTTTTTTTAGTAGATATCCCAAAGTATTCATCTAGGCCCATTTTGGTATATTTCATGCCACCATTTCACCGCCAAATGCGATTAAATACAAAAAATCGTTCACTTTTTTACTAATTTTTTCACAAACTTTTGGTTTCTCACTGAAATTATTTACAAACAGCTTGTGCAATTATGGCTTAAATGGTTGTAAATTCTTCTCTGGGATCCCCTTTGTTCAGAAATAGCAGACATATATGGCTTTGGCGTTGCTTTTTAGTAATTAGAAGGCTGCTAAATGCCACTGCGCACTACACGTGTATTATGCCCAGCAGTGAAGGGGTTAATTATGGAGCATGTAGGGAGCTTTTAGGGATAATTTTAGCTTTAGTGTAGTGTAGTAGACAACCCCAAGTATTGATCTAGGCCAATTTTTGTATATTTCATGCCACCATTTCACCGCCAAATGCGATCAAATTAAAAAAAAAACGTTAAATTTTTCACAATTTTAGGTTTCTCACTGAAATCATTTACAAACAGCTTGTGCAATTATGGCACAAATGGTTGTAAATGCTTCTCTGGGATCCCCTTTGTTCAGAAATAGCAGACATATATGGCTTTGGCGTTGCTTTTTGGTAATTAGAAGGCCGCCAAATGCCGCTGCATTTCACACGTGTATTATGGCTAGCAGTGAAGGGGTTAATTATGTAGCTTGTAGGGAGCTTGCAGGGTTAATTTTAGCTTTTTTTGTAGAGCTCAGCCTCCCACCTGAAACATGAGACCCCCTGATCCCTCCCAAACAGCTCTCTTCCCTCCCCCACCCCACAATTGTCCCCGCCATCTTAAGTACTGGCAGAAACTCTGCCAGTACTAAAATAAAAGCTATATTTGGGCTTTTTTTTGTGTTTTTTTATATAGCATATTTACATATGCTGCTGTGTAGGATCCCCCCTTAGCCCCCAGCCTCACTGATCCCCCACCAAACAGCTCTCTAACCCTCCCCCTCTGCCTTAATGGGCTCTCTCTGCATCGGATGGCCAAGGGGGGTTATTGCAGGATTACTGCAATAACCGGAAAGCAGCTGGAAGCGAGCAGGATCACTTCCGGCTGCTTTCCAGACCAAGGACGTACGCCACACGTCCTCGGCCATTAACTGTATTTTTTTTTAGGACATGTGGCGTACGTCCTTGGTCATTAAGGGGTTAAGTAATTAGCCCTTTTAGGATATGCACAGATCTCAACCTGTTTTATGTCCCTTTAATATTGAGTGGACTAGCAAACCATAAATATATTTTTACACTCCCCTGGCATCATGCATCTAATTGCAAAATATTATTTCTTTCATGCAGGTGGTGAGAGTCCACAATCCATTATTCCCTGGCAATTACTTTTCGCTACCACTAGTAGGAGGCAAAGATTCCCAAACCCCAAAAGCTATATAAAACCCCTCCCACCTCATCAGTATCTCAGTCTTGTCTTTATCTCTGCTGGAATAGGTTGAAAATTTTAAGATGTGCATTTGAGTCTTCAGTGAGAGGGGCTCTCAGATTGAGTTGACCCCAATTTCCTCTGAGTACAGCACTGGTTTTCAAACCTGTTCTCAGGCCTCCCTAACAGGCCACATTTTGAGATTATCTGAACTAGAACACAGGTGAAATAATCAGCTGCTTAGTAAACATGGTTATTTTACCTACTCTCATCCAAGGTAATGCAGAAAACCTGGACCGTTGGGGAGGCCTGAGGACAGGCTTGAAAACCAGTGGAGTACAGTGAGTGTTAGAGGGATGTATTTGCATATTAGATCTTTGAATACATTAACACTGGAATGCAGTAAAAGCTAGATTTCAACGTGGTTGCACTCATGACTAGAGGGAGGTGGGGATTAACCTTAGTACTATGTTTACACAATGTATTTAGGCCTAGATTATGAGTATTATAAGTAAGGTGCAATGCGAACGCAACCTCGCATTCGCATTGCATGGAAGCTTTGTACTCACGAGAGCAAGCTTCCATAGGCTCTAATGGGAGCCTCATTCTGATACCGTCATACACGGCCCAGAACGCAGTGCAGCGAAGGGTGTTAAGTTGTGCAGTGATGGGCAGCAAACTTAAAATATATACGTATATGAATATATACATATATATTTGTGTTTATATGTATATTAACACATAAATATGTATGTATTTAAAGGGACATTCTAGTCAAAATTAAACTTTCATGATTCAGATAGGGCATGTCATTTTAAACAACTTTCCAATTTACTTCTATTATCTAATTTGCTCAATTCTTTAGATATCCTTTGTTGAAGAAATAGCAATGCACATGTGTGAGCCAATCACATGAGGCCTCTATGTGCAGCAACCAATCAGCAGCTACTAAGCATATCTAGATATGCTTTTCAGCAAGTGATATCAAGAGAATGAAGCAAATTAGATAATAGAAGTAAATTAGAAAGTTGTTTAAAATGACATGCTCTTTCTAAATCACGAAAGAAAAAATGTGGGTTTCATGTCACTTTAAGCATATACATATATACTTTCAGTTTAAACACAGTCCTCATAGACGGCTATGTAAAGGTACATTTTCTAACACCCCAC
Source organism: Bombina bombina (assembly GCF_027579735.1). Lineage (NCBI taxonomy): Eukaryota > Metazoa > Chordata > Amphibia > Anura > Bombinatoridae > Bombina > Bombina bombina. The sequence continues at coordinate 496,197,392 of NC_069504.1, forward strand.
ATCCCCTCACTTTAACCCCTTAAAACTGTTTATTAAAAAAAGGAACCGTGTGTTTAAACTGAAAGTATATATGTATATGCTTATATGGACATTGTCACTTTTTAATATATGCACAAATATAAAAGCAGTTAAAGGGACAGTCTAACCCATACTTATTGTTTAAAAAGATAGATAATCCCTTTATTACCCATTCCCCAATTTTGCTCACCCAACACTGTTCTATTAATATATTTTTTACCTCTGATTACCTTGTATCTAAGCCTCTGTAGACTGCTCCCTTATTTCACTTCTTTTGACAGACTTGCATTTTAGCCAATCAGTGCTCTCTCATAAGTCTACGGACGTGAGCACAATGTTATCTATATGGCACATATGAACCAATGCCCTCTAGCTGTGGAAAACTGTCAAATGCATTGAGATAAGGGGTGGCCTCAAGGGCTTAGAAATTAGCTCATGAGCCTACGTAGGTTTAGCTTTCAACTAAAAATACCAAGAGAACAAAGCAAAATTGATGTTAAAAGTAAATTGGAAAGTTGTTTAAAATTACATGCCCTATCTGAATTATGAAAATGTATTTTTCACTAGACTGTCCCCTTAATTTCTTTCAAGGTGGTGAGAGTCCATGAGACCCCACCCTTTGTTTTTGGATTTAGTACTTTATTTAGCACATATTTTTCCCTGTTCCTTTTATTGCTCTTATTTCTTTTTCTTATCACATTTTTGCTTGGCTTTACATTAGACTGAGGTATATGTGGGATGGGAGGGGTTTTATAGAGCTCTTATGGTTTTGGGAATCTTTGCCACCTCCTCCTAGTTGTAGGGAAGAGTAATTCCCAGGAGTAATGGATCATGGACTCTCACAACTATGAAATAAATGAATTTATCAGGTGAACATAAATTATGTTTTTAGGTCTGTATTATGCATTCCATCTTCTCTGGAGGAAGTGGTGGAAAAATGGTATATTAAAGTGAAAGGACAAAATAAATAATGAAAATATGTTGCAAAGATTTTTTTTTTTTAAATGGAAGTTTGTACATAATAGCATCCGCTGTGGTAAATTTACCAACAGGGCAGGATACAGTTAACAGAGCAAGTCACAGTCACATTGCACTGCTTTATGTTACTGATCATACGGTGCACCCATTCATAACTTTGGTGACAGAATCAAAACGTGGGCTCGGTATAGGATCTAATCCTTTATCTTACCTGCCCCATCACACTTGTGCAGCATCACTTGGAGCAAATAGCCATAGCAAACTGTGAACAGAGGACAGACTATCTATAGTGCTATTTTATTGTTGATCTATTATGTAGTGCAGTGGTTCCCAAACTTTTTCAGCTGAATTCCCCCTTGGTTCTATAAACTCACCATTGGCGCCCCCTTAAAGGGACAGTATACACCAATTTTCACATAACTACATGCAATACACACTACTATAATAAGAATATGCACAGATACTGATCAGTATAAAACCTTTTAAAAACTTACTTAGAAGCTCCCAGCTTAGCACTGTTGATGAGGTAGTCTGGGACACCCACTGAAAGGGGCTGGGTAAACAAAATGAGCAGACACTAAACACCTCCCCCCCCCTTTCCCTGCATATGAAAAGACAGATAACATAAACAGGAGCCAGCAGGAGTCTGTAAACGTGTGTATACGTCTAGCACTGTGGGGCTTGGTTAGGAGTCTGAAAATCAGCACAATGTTCTTAAAAAAAAAAAAATAAGCAAAACTATACATTTTTATAAAAATGCTACCAGATGGGCTATATAAATGGATCATCTACAAAACATTTATGTGAACAAAAAATCTAGTGTACAATGTCCCTTTAAAATAACCCATAAAATAACATTCAGACCAAGAGTACACAACCCTAATAAACATACTAAAACAATATAAAATAATTAGCAATTAAGCATTTTGAAATTATCACATTTTCTAAAAATTGTATGAAAACTGTATTATCTTCTGATACCAGCTTTTTTTTAAAGTTGATTGTAACTGCAAGAGTTATATTATCCATGTTTAGTAATTATTTAAGTGTTTGTCCAATCTCTTGTTTCATGTCTTTTAGTCTTAAAGAGACATAAAACTGCACAACTACAGTTGCATTATCACTAGTCACCATGCTATTGTTTTTCCTCCTGTGCCTGCGGCTGGAACCCCTTACAATTATCAGTTAGTGAAGCTCTGCATCTTCACACTGGGTGCCGCCATATTTGAGTTTATATTTATTATTTCATTTTTAAATACGTAATAAGGGAAACTGCGCATAGACTGAAAATGATTAGCCACTCCAGTTTATCTCCTTCCCTGATAAACTAAAGATTAATAAAAATAGCAAAAGAATAGTAGGAGGGTGCTGTAAGTTAAAGTCAATTACTATTTAATTTAAATAGCGATCATAGCAAATTCATTAACTTAAACATATTCAGTCAACAGAAGCAATAAATATAACAAGTATAATGAAAAGCAGTGAGCACAACTCTATGGGACATCTCCCATGAGCTATTGATTCTAAAAAGCTACAACCACCTTCAGAAAAAAATGTTTTAATGGAATGTGCACTTTTTGATTTTTTTTTAAAGGTGGTTGTAGCTCATAGGAGATGTCCCAGGGAGTTATTCTTTTGTTATTTAACTTGTAAACTATGTAAAAAAAACTGTGTAAATGTAACTCTTCTGCTCTCTATTATGTGAGCTAAACTGAAGTACAGCTGTCAAAAAGCAAATCTATGAAAGTGCACTGCTTTTGTCACAGTTTGCAACAATACCAAGCTACAAGATGGCGGCGCCCAGTATAAAATGCAGAGCTTTAGCAGCTGGATTCTGTAATGAGTTGAAATAAGAGAACTGCTTTAAAGAGAGCTGCATGTTCGTAAGGAAATGCAATAGTATGGTGAGTAGTAACCATGCTTATTTAGTTGTACACAGCAGTTTAATGTCCCTTTAAATATCATAGTAAGAGATCTGAATTGATTTCTTTTCTTGGAGGATAGTAGTAGTACTGCACCAATAAATCAACTTTATAGAAAGTGTATTCTACTTACCAAAGTGCTATGTAGTGCACCACCAGATAATTTCTGGTAACGATAACAGAAGACTTAAAAACCTGTTTGACTGTGTATAATGCTACTCAAACACAACAGGCCTTTGCTGCGTTTCCTGTTACTACACAATGATTCTAAACTGTGCAGTTAATGTTAATAATCTGTATACAATGTACATATTTGGCAAAACAAAGAATAAAGGTCTACACTACAAGTGGCTGCAATTTCTCGTAGTGGGGGAAAGTGTAAGTTACTGATAGACCTAAACTATCGATTCATAGAAGAAAAAGCCTTGACAAAGCGCAGTAAGCCCTCAAATTATACAAATTCAAATAGCAGAGGCTTACAAACACACTCCAGCATAGACTGCAATCAGTATTAAATGTAAACGTTGGTGTTTATTGATTGGATTAAAAAAAAAACAAAAGTAGAAATCAAATTGCAAATTGTAAATCCATAACGCAATGAGATTTTTGGAACATGTGAGATTTATTGAAGATCCTGATTCAGAGACACCTATAGCAAGACATTTTAGGGATATTCACAATTCAGATATTAACTTGTTATCCATAAAAGGTATAGATCATGTTCTACTCTGGAATAGGGGAAGAGATAGAGAGAACAGGTTAAATTTACGTGGTTTATTGGAATTTCACGTTGCAAACTACAGCTCTGCAGGACAGAAATATAGAAAGAGATTTGGATCTATATGTGTGAACTAGCAACAAGATTCTGATAAAAATTCCTATAAAATTCTAATTAAAATTAAATAGAAGGTGTACAAAAAGATATATAGATTATTAGAGCAGATATGAATACATCATTAAATCTTGTAGGTATAAATATGTATTATAATGCTTGTGGGATATTCCACTATCAGACCAAACTCGGCTAGTAGTCTTCATATCCCGGCGCTGAGCCGTAATGATAGGGAATATCCCAGAGCAGAGAAAGTTCTCAAGATGAGGTAAGCGGCTCTCGCCACAGGCAGGATAGTCTTTGGCGGCAACAGGCAGGCAATCAGAGAAAGGCAGTTCAGGGGTAAACCACTAGAATGGTCAGGCAGTCCAGAGGTAAACCACTAGAATGGTCAGGCAGGGTTTGGCAACAAAGAGGCAATCCAGAGCAATAGGGGTTGATCAAGTAGAGTAGTCAGACAGACAGGGTACATCAACAATAAGGCAATCCAGAGAATAACGATCTATCACACCCAGGAGCACACAAAGTAACACCTATACTTGGGCAGTGATAGATCGTTCTGAGCAACTTACAGGATTCGCGCCACAGGAATCCGGACCAGCATCAGAGAGAGGAGCGTGCGGCGATGACCCGACACAGCCCCTGACAACGAGCAGGGAAGGAGACGCCGCGCCCCTAGCAACAGCTAGAGCAGTGCGGCGTGACATATATTGTGAATTTACAAAGAAAATCTATTACAATATATATATAATTATTTTTTTGTAATGTTGTTATAATTGAATAAGTATGTTAATCGACAGAAAATGTAGATTAAGGACTGACCATCGGGCATAGCGGGCAAATGCCGCCTGTTCCCTTAGATCCACCCACCTATTTATTGCACCACATTCCTAGTTAAAGGGATAGGAAAGTCAAAATTAAACTTGCATGATTCTGATAGAGCAGGTAATTTTAAAACACTTTTAAATTAACTTCTATTTTCAAATGTGCTTTGTTGTCTTGGAATCCCTTGTTGAAAAAGAATATGCACATATCCTGCACTAGGGGGAGCTGCTGCTAATTGGTGCCTGCACACATTTGTCTTTTGTGATTGGCAGACTAGATGTGTTCATCTTGCTGCCAGTAGTGCAAGGCTGTTCCTTCAGCAAAGGATAGCAAGAGAACGGAAAAAAAATGATAATGGAAGTAAATTTGAAAGTTTTTAAAAATGGTATATTCTATCAAAATCCTGAAAGAAAATTTTGGAGTTTCCTGTCCATTTAAGATTATAAATTGGTTTATTTTGTGCGTGTGCGTATGTCTATATGCATGTGCTGTGTATATGTGTATGTGTGGTGTCTGCATGTATGTGTGTGTGTGATGTATACACAGGACTTGCTTTAGAAGGGTGTAGTAGTGGCAGGTATGCTAAAAACTATTTCCTCTACAGATATGTTGGCATCCTTCCTAAATAGTCAAATTACTCTTCTCTGAATAGCACAATTGTGTGTGTATATGTATGTATATTTACAGGTATACATGTATGTACATACACACACCCACAAACCCAGTACATTCTGTATGAATTTATGACTTTTAAGTCCAAGAGCATTGCTAATCTGGGCTAAAAAAATATGACTTATGTGTCATGTGCTTGCATATAAAAATTTGTAAGTGGGTGTATGCATGGTGTGCTTGGATATGAGTGTGTAAGTGTGTGTATGCATGGTGTGCTTGGATATGAGTGTGTAAGTGTGTGTATGCATGGTGCGCTTGGATATGAGTGTGTAAGTGTGTGTATGCATGGTGTGCTTGGATATGAGTGTGTAAGTGGGTGTATGCATGGTGCGCTTGGATATGAGTGTGTAAGTGGGTGTATGCATGGTGTGCTTGGATATGAGTGTGTAAGTGTGTGTATGCATGGTGTGCTTGGATATGAGTGTGTAAGTGGGTGTATGCATGGTGTGCTTGGATATGAGTGTGTAAGTGTGTGTATGCATGGTGTGCTTGGATATGAGTGTGTAAGTGGGTGTATGCATGGTGTGCTTGGATATGAGTGTGTAAGTGTGTGTATGCATGGTGCGCTTGGATATGAGTGTGTAAGTGTGTGTATGCATGGTGCGCTTGGATATGAGTGTGTAAGTGTGTGTATGCATGGTGCGCTTGGATATGAGTGTGTAAGTGTGTGTATGCATGGTGCGCTTGGATATGAGTGTGTAAGTGGGTGTATGCATGGTGTGCTTGGATATGAGTGTGTAAGTGTGTGTATGCATGGTGCGCTTGGATATGAGTGTGTAAGTGTGTGTATGCATGGTGTGCTTGGATATGAGTGTGTAAGTGGGTGTATGCATGGTGTGCTTGGATATGAGTGTGTAAGTGGGTGTATGCATGGTGTGCTTGGATATGAGTGTGTAAGTGGGTGTATGCATGGTGTGCTTGGATATGAGCGTGTAAGTGGGTGTATGCATGGTGTGCTTGGATATGAGCGTGTAAGTGTGTGTATGCATGGTGTGCTTGGATATGAGTGTGTAAGTGTGTGTATGCATGGTGTGCTTGGATATGAGCGTGTAAGTGTGTGTATGCATGGTGTGCTTGGATATGAGCGTGTAAGTGTGTGTATGTATGGTGTGCTTGGATATGAGCGTGTAAGTGGGTGTATGCATGGTGCGCTTGGATATGAGTGTGTAAGTGTGTGTATGCATGGTGTGCTTGGATATGAGCGTGTAAGTGTGTGTATGCATGGTGTGCTTGGATATGAGTGTGTAAGTGTGTGTATGCATGGTGTGCTTGGATATGAGCGTGTAAGCGTGTGTATGCATGGTGTGCTTGGATATGAGTGTGTAAGTGTGTGTATGTGTGATGTGCGTGCATAAAAGACTGTGTGTATGTTGGGTCTGCAAGTGTATTTCTGTAGTCACACAGTGGGGTGAATTTACCACCCCTAAAGGCGGACAGGTTTCATAGCAGGGTAAAGTTTAACATGACACAAGAGGATTCTTGTGCAATGCTGCCCCCTGCTCTGGTGCAACCAGTTGGGCTAGAGCACAGCATAACAATCACCCCAAAACAACTGTGGGGGGGCTGCTTTGCCTTAAAATGCCTGGGCCTATTTTTGGTCCCAGTCTGGCCCTGGCTCTGCCTGTGCTAGCTACAGAAACTTTTTGTTGTGTTGAGTTACTTAACACTTAAACAACTGTAAACGTTTTTATATTGGGTGATATGTGCAATGGTGTTACAGCCAGTACAGTTTACTGTTCTTTTTTTTATATTTTAAAGTTGCACTTCTGTTTGTTTATGAAACCTAGTTTTATTTAATTTTAAGTTTAATAAAGACGTTATATCACAACATCTAAATCTGTGTCTGTATTGCATGTTTAAACCTTAATAACATAAATCATAACAGGTGTTATGTTTACTCCTGGAGTTTATAGTGGGTTTGAAAATTATAAAGAAATGCTTAAATAATGCATTACACTTTAACTAAACCCCTTAGATTTTTTATTTTTTTAAATATTTTTTATTGAGGTAGCAATGACATACAAAAACAAGATCTTATAATTGTCATGGCAACATGCCTATCTTCATACATCAAGTCTCATGCATCTAATACAAGAGGCATGTCCTAGAGACCGTAAACAACATTAGATCCTAAACAATTAGAGATGTAATAAGCCATTAATGGCACCTCTTTTTATATGAACATTTTAATTTGGACAATAGAAAATAGATTAGCAAGTGATAATCATAAGACCTGTCGTGTGAAGACTCTAAAAGGGAAAAAGTAGGCCTTTGTGTGTCCACAGTATAAACAGCAGAACATAAATCAGTATATATATATATATAGTAAATACTGCTGCAGTGGAGCTTGCATATCAGAGGTTCATCTTTCAGAAATCCCAACTGGAATTTGCTCCAAGGGCAAAATTACAACCGGCCTAACTTAAAGTTCCCATCCTTCTATCTCAGTTTCAGGTGAAATAACCAGGACCAAGTCATTATTATGTGTTCTTATACAGGAAGACTGAGCATAACAATAGAACAGTTGCTAATAAGAGAACTGAAGAAAAATGCACCATCCCATATGAAAATCTTGTTAAAGCATTTGTACAGCCATTGGCATAAGTACCCACTGTTTTTAAGACAATTAGCCACCATTTTTAAAAGCATGTGCAGTACGTGTGTACAAAAAGCAGCCCCCTCAGCTGCATTTGTTTCACTGATATTATCCTTGGGGCATTTTTATTGTTTGTTGCCCCTACTCCCTGGATAAACGTCAGCAAAAACCAATAGAATATCCCAGGACTAAAAATGGAAAGTCCTTCCAGCATAAAATGTTGTATTATTTCCCTTAGCCTAAGACATGAAATAAACATTTGTAATTGCTTGGTTTTATTCTATAACCAGTAGCCTCCTGCACTTTATCTACAGCAGTTGGTGGTGATAAAATCACATAAGGCATATATGCCGCATATTACAAGACGTTGTTAAACGAAAGGGTAGGGGTTAGTTAAATAAAAACTCTCCCTATCGGCTTTTCTCTTACACCATACTCTTTTATAAATCTTTTCCTTTTTTAAAAACTATATTTTATCATCTCTATCTCATTTCTAAACTTGCTGTTCACTTTTCTTCTACCTATCCTCTCTCCCAATACAGCTTCTTCTCTAGCTTGATCAGCTGAGCTCTCAGCTTATATTTCGCTTGCGCTCTTCGGACCTCTCACCACTAGGAGTCCTACTTTCCGCTCTACAGTTTGAGCTGAGACTATCGCTTTAACAACAACCAGGAAGTGATTTGCGGTGTGACAGATCCATAACACACAGTGTCATAAACTCTCGTACACAAACAGTAATACAGTATATTCATCATCATTAGTGTGCTGCAGATATGTAGTTTAATAGACCCAGCAGTGACAGGCAGCGCATATACATACAGGTATATTGCTAGAACACACATCTCCACACAGCCGGGGGTTAAGTACTGTGATACACACACACACTGTATCAACAGCTGAGGGTAACAGTACAGTGATACACACACTGCTGGTGGATGGCAGGGGCAGAATGGCGGCGGCAGGATGGGCTCCACCTCGGTTGGATGACTTTATACTGACAGATAAACTGGGCAGTGGGACCTATGCTACAGTTTACAAGGCTTACAGAAAGGTAATGTGATAAGCACTGAGGGAGCAGTCACTATCAGTCACTTTACTGCCATATTTATGACAGATTAGTACATACATTTAAAGGGACAGTCTAGTCAAAATCAAACATTCCTTATTCAGATAGGGCATGCAATTAAAAAAAAAAAAATTCCAATTTACTTTTATCATCAAATTTGCTTTTTTCTTTTGGTATTTCTTGTTGAAAGCTAAACCTAGCTAGGTTCATATGCTAATTTCTAAGATTTTGAAGACCTCCTCATATCTGAATCAATTTGACAGTTTTTTTCACAGCTAGAGGGTGTTAGTTCTTTTGTGCCATATGTATAACATTGTGCTCATGCCCGTGGAGTTATTTATGAGGGCACTGATTGGCTAAAATGCAAGTCTGTCAAAGGAACTGAAATAAGGGGGCAGCTTTTAGAGCCTTAGATACAAGGTAATCAAAGAGGTAAAAAGTATATTAATATAACCGTGTTGGTTATGCAAAACTGGGGAATGGTTAATAAAGAGATTCTGGAGTAGACTGTCCCTCAAGTAATGTGTACTTTTAGATGAGTATTTGTGTGTTTTTTAATTTACTTTCTTCCATTTCAAAATTACAAGAAGTGCAATAAGATTGTGAAAAATACACAAAGGGCATTCGCTTTTTGGGCTATGTGGAGCAGGTTTGCATAAATGAGCCAGCTGCCACACATTTAAAGGGACAGTCTACAATATAATTTTTATTGTTTTAAAAGATAATCCCTTTATTACCCATTCCCCAGTTTTGCATAACCAACACTGTTATATTAATATACTTTTTACCTCTGTGATTACCTTGTATCCAAGCATCTTCTGAGAGCCCCCTGATCACATGACTTTTTATGTATTTATTATCTATCGACTTGCATTTAGTACTGTGTTGTGCTAACTCTTTTTTTTTTTTTTAATATTATTTTTATTAAGGCAAAAAGTGATAACAAATAAAAAAAAAAAACAGAAAAAAATGAATCCAAATACAGATCATACTTGATAAGAGTATCTATACATTTCTTTTACTAAAAGTGTACTTTGAACAAAAACATAAAGATACCAATATTACCATTTTAGTTACTAAGTCTAAGCCTGAACTACGGTGGTGGTAAATGGACACGAATAAGGACTTTTAGTTTAGACTGTAACAGGTTCAATGGTAAGAAAAATGAAATCTTAACAAGAATTATATCAGAAAGTCTGAGATGGGGGATCCTAAAATTTCGGGTACAATCATACGAAAAAGAAAATTCAATGTGGTCCATCCGTAAGAGCTCAACTGATAGACTATACACTTACATATTAAATAAATCCTATCTATTACTTTCCTTTGTCTTGTTTCTCAAAATATTTTCTAATCGAAGAAACATATTGGTACCCTCTTTATTGTGTTATCCTCTTTTTTTATATGTTCCCTTCCCTTGTCCTAAGGGATTGGGGAGTAACAAATGGCATGGTGGACTCACAAACACCCACAAGACAGAACCTAACAAACACACATACAAACAAACAAACAAAAACAAAAAAAAGGGGGGAAGAGAAACAAAAATAAGCCTCCTACTTCTACTCCTCTCCCGTAGCCCCTTCAAAACTTAATACCATTCTGATGGCAAATTAAAGATTCAAAATATTCTGTTCTACGAAGATTATATATAAGAGAGAATTGTATAGGCAATGGGTAAGATAGAATGACTCCATTTAGATTTTTTTTTTTCTTTTTTTTCTTATGTAAGGATGATGTATTCGCTTGTTCAAAAACCCACTGAGAGTAGATAGAATTTATAAAACATAGCAATGTAGGTGCCTTCTTGCTCTTCCAGTTTTTTTAATATCAGATTACGTCCTAAAGCAATTACAGTATTAATGAGATTAGTATTCATTCTGTTGGTATCTGTAGTTAGAAAGAAAAAAATGTCTTTGTATTTAATTTTCACTCTGTTTTCTAAATTTTTATTAAGCCAAAATTCAACCCTGCTCCAAAACTGTGCTATTTTGGGACAAGCCCAGAAACAATGTATTAAATCTGCCTTGCGGTTACTACATTTAGGGCAATTATTGGAGGAATTAATATTCCATTTAGATATCTTCCAGGGTGTCAGATACGCATTATTGAGTAGCTTTATGTGGGATTCTTTCCAAGTTGTGGGGATAGTAGCACTCTTAACCCATTTAAAGCTTGCACTTAATACTTCTATAGAAATATCATTGTAATGGGTACTCCATTTCCCTAGAAGTTGATTAGTTATTAATTGACCCTGCTTTGCAAGGATAATTTTATATAGCAACGCTATACTATGATTGCCAGTTTTATAGCTCACTATGTAGGATTTGATTTGCGCCCATCCAGTAGATTCTGCGTTAAATTTTTTAGTTCCTGTTGCAAAATGTCTTATCTGCAAGTAAGCAAAAAAGTTCTTATTGGATAAGCTAAATTCCCTGGCAACATCTCCGAAGGATCTTATTTGTTGCAAATGATTTAAGCATTGGTAAACATAAACCAATCCTTGTTGCAACCACCTATTGTAAATCTCACAGGATAGACCAGGTAAGAATTTTGGGTTCCCTTGGATCGGTAGATATGGAGACAATTCAAAATTTACTTCTAGCATTGTGTTCAATTTTTGCCATGCTTCAATAGTGTTTAGTATTATATTCATGCGTTTGATTTGGTTTGGCAAGTGTATAATCGGACAATGGAGCAAAGCTTTCAGTGAGTATGGAGCACATAGTTCCTCCTCCATTGATAGAAGTGTAAGATCACTAGCTTCATTTATCCAATCAAAAGCAGAACGAGCTAAGGTAGCAATATTGTACTTTTTAATATCTGGGAGGGACAGGTCACCGCTCTTCTAGTCTAAGTGTTAGTTTTGCAATAGATAGTAAGTGTCTCTTATTGCTCCATAAAAAAATAGCACACTCTCTATTAAATCTCTTAATATCTTGGTTCAGAATGAAGAGAGGAACATTTTGCATAATATACATCAACTGTGGAAATAAAATAGTTTTAATGATCATCACCTTAGCTGAGATAGAGATGGGAAAAGCACTCCACCGTTTAAGTTTTTCAGTTACCTTTCTGAAAAATACAGAGTAATTTAATCTGTTCCATTTATTTGGGTCAGTGTGAAGATAGATCCCCAAATACTTAATATTAAGAGATTCCTGGAAAGGGTGCTCTTGAATACTTTTTTTTATTTTTATGTATCCATAGAATTTCAGATTTATTGGCATTGATTTTATAACCGGAGAAGGTACTAAATATGTCAATGGTTTTTAAAGCCTTGGGTATATTTACCTTTGTATTTTTAATAAATAGTAGCAGATCATCTGCATAAAGTGATAATACTAGTTTTTGCTGCCTGATCTTAATACCTTGTAGTTCCTCTCGTAGAAAAATAGCAAGGGGCTCTATCGCCACATTGAATAGCAACGGGGAGAGTGGGCAACCTTGTCTCGTCCCCCTATATAGTAAAAAATTAGAAGTCTGGCTTCCATTTATTAATAAAGTAGACCTCGGGTGATCATATAAGGTAGACAAAAAGAAACAGAAAAAGAGTTGCACACTACTGGGTTAATAAATCACTTAAGAACAGGTGCTTCCTAGAAGAGTACATATGAAACAACATAGAAAAGAAAGTGGGACTTCCACAATAAGAAATTCCCAAAAGTCTAGGTAAATCCAGCACAACTGTAAAATTAAATAAATACACAAAAGCCTATATGTCAAAAACGATATAAATATATATTAGATTAAATTAACTATATGCACAAAACACACATTCACATTCATACAGTGGATCCCGCACAAAAAAGTGGTATAAAATACTGGCCAAAATTATTATTATCTGGTGCACCAGGGAAAATAGACAAAAGATAGTCCATTTAAGAATAGCAAATATTTTTGCAAAATGAATGCAGTTATACATTGCAAAATGAATGCAGTTATACAGTCCCCGGTGTATAGAGACCATGGTCTCTATACACCGGGGACTGTATAACTGCATTCATTTTGCATTAACGCTGCACCTGTTGGATTACAAAATATTTGCAAAAATATTTGCTATTCTTAAAGTGTATGTAAAGTCACGCTTTCTGCTGTTGCTTAATTTATTAATCGATTAAAATAAAGGTTAGTTTAATTCATGATTTTTTTCTAATCTAACTGTATTACTGTAACGAAGCATTTAAAACCCGAATTCTCTTACTTTAATCCTCCGCCCGCCATCTTGTCCCTCGTTTTGCATTTGATTGACAGACCGCAGTGACTAATTATAGATCGTACCCCGTGGCGTCCTGCCCCTTTTTCACTTACGTCACGCGATTGAACCGATGCAACTGCGCATGCGTGTCTTGACTGATCGTCATCCACATTCCGTGCTCGTTCTTGTTTAGCGCATGCGCTTTGGTCCCTAATCTTAAATTACATACGAATAACGGAACAAGGCACGCAAGCCTATATTGAAATCCTAAGAGAAACGCATGCGCAAAGTGATTTGCCCACGGGAGCGCGCTCCAGTCATACGTAAGCGAGCGTGAGGGAATTGTCTATAAGGAAAGGAGCTGTCAAGCCGGAAGTCATGGATGGGAGGAGTTCAAACTGAAATCGTAGATAAGTAGTAATAGAAAATATAACATAACAACATGAATTTAAAAAAAAATAATTATAGCGGTTTATATTGCAAGCATAGTGATAATCCAAAATGATGATTAGAAACCGGAAAATTGACATTCACTTTAAATGGACTATCTTTTGTCTATTTTCCCTGGTGCACCAGATAATAATAATTTTTGGCCAGTATTTTATACCACTTTTTTGTGCGGGATCCACTGTATGAATGTGAATGTGTGTTTTGTGCATATAGTTAATTTAATCTAATATATATTTATATCGTTTTTGACATATAGGCTTTTGTGTATTTATTTAAATTTACAGTTGTGCTGGATTTTCCTAGACTTTTGGGAATTTCTTATTGTGGAAGTCCCACTTTCTTTTCTATGTTGTTTCATATGATCATATAAGGTATTTACAAATTGGAGGAAATAACCTGAAAACCCAAATTTGCCTAATGCCTTAAATAGATGATCCCAGACCACGGAATCAATTGCCTTCTTGGCATCTATTGTAATTAGTGCAAAATCCTGGTTAGTTGTTGTTTTAATATGTAGTTTATTCCAGAAATATTCTAATACCAAGGATACTTTCCGTATATTTTTAGTTGAGGATCTTCGGAACATAAAGCCAGATTGATCTGGGTGAATAATGGGATCAAGACAAGGTTTCAGGCGGTTAGAAATAATGTGTGTCAGTAGCTTATAGTCTATATTAAGTAATGAGATAGGTCTGTAGGACTTGGGATCTAAGGGATGTTTACCTTTTTTAGAATCAAAGATATAATAGACTCAGAAAAAAAATATTTTGACATAGTTTGTCCCTTAATATAGTAGCTAATGAATAATTGAAGTAAAACGTCAACTAAATCTATTTTAAGTATTTTATATATCTCAGCTGGAATCTGGTCTGGGCCAGGGGCTTTATTACATTGGGCAATGTTTATGACTTCAACAACCTCCTCCCTGGTTATAGGTCTATTTAAGGCATCAAGCAAATCTCGAGGTATCTTAGGCAGTGAAATCTTATGCCAGAAGGACTCCTTGTTGTCTGTGTTAACTTCTTTGGCAGAGTTTAGTTTTTGGTAGTAATCCAAGAAAACATTTTTAATTTTTATTTGATCTTTAACTCTATTTACTCCATCGTTAACTGCTTCTATTATGTTTGCTTTTTTCCTGGCTTTATCTAGTCTCGATAGAAATTTAGCCGATTTACCATATTGGCCTTTGTATATAGCACTTATCTTTAGTTCTTCCCGTACTACCTTCTGTTTAAGAAAAATATCCCTTTCTGTTTTGGCTGTCCTATAGTTGTCCCTGGACCGTTTAGAGGGTTCATTTATGTAAATACAGGGAGTGCAGAATTATTAGGCAAGTTGTATTTTTGAGGATTAATTTTATTATTGAACAACAACCATGTTCTCAATGAACCCAAAAAACTCATTAATATCAAAGCTGAATAGTTTTGGAAGTAGTTTTTAGTTTGTTTTTAGTTATAGCTATTTTAGGGGGATATCTGTGTGTGCAGGTGACTATTACTGTGCATAATTATTAGGCAACTTAACAAAAAACAAATATATACCCATTTCAATTATTTATTTTTACCAGTGAAACCAATATAACATCTTAACATTCACAAATATACATTTCTGACATTCAAAAACAAAACAAAAACAAATCAGTGACCAATATAGCCACCTTTCTTTGCAAGGACACTCAAAAGCCTGCCATCCACGGATTCTGTCAGTGTTTTGATCTGTTCACCATCAACATTGCGTGCAGCAGCAACCACAGCCTCCCAGACACTGTTCAGAGAGGTGTACTGTTTACCCTCCTTGTAAATCTCACATTTGATGATGGACCACAGGTTCTCAATGGGGTTCAGATCAGGTGAACAAGGAGGCCATGTCATTAGATTCTCTTCTTTTATACCCTTTCTTGCCAGCCACGCTGTGGAGTACTTGGACGCGTGTGATGGAGCATTGTCCTGCATGAAAATCATGTTTTTCTTGAAGGATGCAGACTTCTTCCTGTACCACTGCTTGAAGAAGGTGTCTTCCAGAAACTGGCAGTAGGACTGGGAGTTGAGCTTGACTCCATCCTCAACCCGAAAAGGCCCCACAAGCTCATCTTTGATGATACCAGCCCAAACCAGTACTCCACCTCCACCTTGCTGGCGTCTGAGTCGGACTGGAGCTCTCTGCCCTTTACCAATCCAGCCACAGGCCCATCAAGACTCACTCTCATTTCACCAGTCCATAAAACCTTAGAAAAATCAGTCTTGAGATATTTCTTGTCCCAGTCTTGACGTTTCAGCTTGTGTGTCTTGTTCAGTGGTGGTCGTC
Organism: Bombina bombina; assembly: GCF_027579735.1. Taxonomy (NCBI): domain Eukaryota; kingdom Metazoa; phylum Chordata; class Amphibia; order Anura; family Bombinatoridae; genus Bombina; species Bombina bombina. Next base: position 496,213,250 of record NC_069504.1, read on the forward strand.
TTTCAGCCTTTCTTACCTTGGCCATGTCTCTGAGTATTGCACACCTTGTGCTTTTGGGCACTCCAGTGATGTTGCAGCTCTGAAATATGGCCAAACTGGTGGCAAGTGGCATCTTGGCAGCTGCACGCTTGACTTTTCTCAGTTCATGGGCAGTTATTTTGCGCCTTGGTTTTTCCACACGCTTCTTGCGACCCTGTTGACTATTTTGAATGAAACGCTTGATTGTTCGATGATCACGCTTCAGAAGCTTTGCAATTTTAAGAGTGCTGCATCCCTCTGCAAGATATCTCACTATTTTTGACTTTTCTGAGCCTGTCAAGTCCTTCTTTTGACCCATTTTGCCAAAGGAAAGGAAGTTGCCTAATAATTATGCACACCTGATATAGGGTGTTGATGTCATTAGACCACACCCCTTCTCATTACAGAGATGCACATCACCTAATATGCTTAATTGGTAGTAGGCTTTCGAGCCTATACAGCTTGGAGTAAGACAACATGCATAAAGAGGATGATGTGGTCAAAATACTAATTTGCCTAATAATTCTGCGCTCCCTGTACGGAATGAGTTCTGAACTTGCTTGGATAACTGGTTTTCTTTTTCCTGTAGTTTTCTTTTTTTGGTTATCATATAAGCTTTGATCTCGCCTCTTAAGAAGGCTTTAGCAGTTTCCCAAAAAAATTCTATTCTTTCTCTATATGATTTATTTAAATACGCAAATTCCCTCCATTTATTTTTTAACCAGTTACCAAATTCCAAGTCGTTAACTAAAAATTTTGGAAAATAGAAATTATTCCTTTCATTTCTCTGATGTGGTATTAGATATATATCTATTGAAATAATGGCATGGTCAGAGATAATGATGTCGTGTATCTTTGCCTTAACTTCTGATTTAATTAATGAACTAGATAATAAAAAAGATCTATCCTAGATAGAGAGCCATGTGATTTAGAGTCACAGATAAAAGTTTTCAAATCTGGGTATTGTAGGCGCCAGATATCATGGAGTTTCAGATTTTTACTTACTTGTTTAAATATTTCTGCCTTCTGTTTAGAGAATGCAGAATTTTTTGGACTATATTTATCCAGTGCTTCTGTTGGTGTCAAATTAAAATCGCCTGCCAAGATTACATTCTGGCCAATATATTTAGTTAACAAATAAATTAGGTTATTCCAGAAAGACGGATCCACTTTATTGGGACCATATACATTACAAATTATTACCTTAATCCCGCTTACTTGTAATTCCAAAACTGCCCATCTCTCTTGGGGGTCTAAAATTGTGTTAATAATATTGTATGATAGTTTTTTGTTTATCAGGAATGTAACTCCTCTCTTCCTTCTGAAGCAGGGAGTGGCTATCACCTCCCCAATCCATTTGCTTTTAAGTTTAGCAACTCCCTTCGCTTTTAAATGCGTTTCTTGTATTAAAGCTATATCAGGGTTATATTTACCCAATTCTTTGATTATAGTTTTCCAGGACAAACATCTAATACTTCCTTTCATAAAAAAGACAATATTTTTATCTAAAAAAAGGAGGCTGAGAAGGGGGGGGGGAAAGAAAAAACAAACAAACCACAACATACCGTCCAACCGGCCACAACATATACACAAAACATAATCCTTTTCTGCCATAGTGGTATAAAAAATTGTTTGCTTCAATTGTTTTTCTCTCATATTAGTCAACTCCTTTGGAAGTGTTAATTTCTTCTTAATTATATAATTTTCTCACATAAGTAACAGTTTATGTTCTGGCTTCCTGTATGTTATCTAATTTGACTGTACCCTCTTTCTCCTCTATAAGTATTCTTGCAGGGTATAATAATTTTGCTGTGTACCCGCTATGTATTAGTTTGGTACAAAAAGGGGGGCCATTTCTTTCCTCCTAGAAGCAGTGTCGGTGGAATAGTCTTGAAATAATACAATTTTGTTTTCTCCTATATGGAAATTCTCAGTTTTCCTATATAGTCGTAGAATATTTATTTTGTCTTGAAAATTAAGGAATTTTACTAAATTGGTCTGTGCATGTTTTTTCCATCAGGTCTGCTTCTAGGAGGTCCCAGCCTGTGTGCTCTTTCTACCATTAATGGTAGGCTCTTATGCTCCATACCTAAGGCTTTGGGCAGTGTATTTGTTGCAAATTGTAGTAGATCTTTAAACTCCTCTAACTCAGGAAGGCCTATTATTTTTAAGTTGTTCCGCCTTGAGCAGTCTTCAAGGTCATCTATCCTTGAAGTCATAGCCAATAATTTATTTTCTTGTTCAGACATTTTTTGTGAGTGATTATTAGATATGTCTTCGACAGCTGATATTCTGTCTTCTGCCTCTGTAAGCCTGTTAGCGAATTGTCTTAACTCTAGTGAAAAACTAGACATTTGATTTTTAAGCAACTCAAATTGAGGTAAAAAAAATGTCAGAAAGTTGGTTAACTAGTGGTTGAAGATCAGTTTTCAAATTAATTCCCTCATTGGGGCTCTCAGTAGTGACATCAGATGTGCGGGGCTTTCTATCTTTTATTTTAGCAGTGTTGTGCAAACTCTTAAATAACTCCTCGGGCGTGAACATAATTTTATCTATACGGCTCACATGAACTAGCAGTCTCCTGTTGTGAAAAGCAAATTAAAAAAGCATGTGATAAGAAGCTACCTGTAGTGGCTTAGAAACAGGCAGAAATTTAGAGATTTAAATGTTATGAAGTATTTAATATATCAATGTTGGTTGTGCAAAGCTGGGGAATGGGTATAAAGGCATTATCTATCTTTTTAAACAATAACAATTTTAGTGTAGACTGTCCCTTTAAGAAGCAGAACCTGATACAACTATACAAACACTTTATAGACAACAATGTCCATGTTGTTACATTGTATGAGTATATTTTCTGAAGTTTCAAGTGTAATTATAAATATTACACACATTCAACATCTGTTATAGATGGGGTGATAGGTGATGCCCAAACTGATCATTCACTTTTTATGACAAACCCCCTATATCCAGTGTATCCTAAGGTAGATCAGGATCTACCAGTAGACTTCTAAGTGCTGACCAGTAGATCACACTACTGTTGTGTGATTTCCCTTTGCCCTCTCAGCCATTAGTAATAATATGGGCTCAATTTAAAGGGCCATTATAGTGAAAAAATGTAATTCTCTCATTCGTCAGAACATGTCATTTTATCACAATCCTCCCTGAAAATCTATGTGTTATGGTGAATCACAGCTTGGGAACTGGAGAGAACTGCCTGTCCAGAGTGGAAATTGCCGCTGATTTAAAGGGATATCAAAACCAATTTTTGTCTTTCGTGAATCAGATAGAGCATGCAATTTTAAGCAACTTCTTAATTTACTTCTATTATCAATTTGTCTTCATTCTCTTGGTATCTTTATTTGAAAAGCAGGAATGTAAGCTTAGGAGCCGGCCCATTTTTGGTTCAGCACCTGGGTAACGCTTGGTAATTGGTGGCTACATGTAGCCACCAATCAGCAAGCTCTACCCCTTTAATCAGCATCACTAGTCGCACAATCCAACTGTACAATTAGTGCTGCTGATTGCATCAGTAGCCATTTCTTCTCAGTACCAGCAGTTTAAACACATAGATCTGCAGGGTTGATAGTGATAAAATTACATGTTATCATGTAAATAATGCACCTCTACAGTCACCACAACAACAACAAAAAAGGTTGATAAGAATGTTGGCCCCTGTGTTAAATGACGATTAGTTTCTCTGCAAGCTTAGATTTTCTTATGCTTAGCCTAGGCATATGAAGAAGATCAGACTGCAAACGTCACAAAAAAAGTAGATCTATCTCACTAAAGTTTGTTCTAGTCCTGATGCATATTAGTTGAGCATCACAGAATGATCACTGATTTTCTGCTTCCTAAAACACACCCTCTTACAATTCATTATAACTTACTCTGGTTGTTCAGTGTAAGACCCCTTCTTTCTACCCTATAAAACTCAGTTCACAAGAACAAGTTGGATTTTGGTTAGCTTGCAGGCATTGAGTATCTACATGTTTCATATGCAAATATTGTACAATCGGAAGAAGTGGAACAATAAAACAAACCATAAGGCTACATATTTAATCTCCCCTTTTAACTGTTAAGAAACAGGTTAGTGCCTCAATGTTGACAGATTTGTATGGTAGCCAGGCTTCATGTCACACTTGCTTTGCATAGAAAATTAGAGTCTCTACGGAACAGCAACAACTTTTTATGTGATTGAAAACAACACAAATGGTCCATTTATAGCGTCAAGTTACTAAAATGTATATAACATAACTTTGAAGCATTGGTAGATTTTGAAGTTTGTGTGCAGTAAAATAATATTGGTGTTATGTAAAACAAGTCTTTAATTGCATACCTGATTGCTATATGATATTCACAATGGTATAACAATGTGGTAGTGTACTTTTATTATCCAATACTTATTTAAGTTTTATATTCTGATACAGAAGAATACACGTGAAGTGGTCGCCATAAAGTGTGTTAGCAAGAAAAGCCTGAATAAAGTTTCAGTGGAAAATCTTCTGACTGAAATTGAGATTCTGAAGACTATTCATCACCCTCATATTCTTGAGCTGAAGGATTTCCAGGTCAGAGTGAAGTACATTCTAGGGCATACAGTATATAATATCACATATTATATATCTGAATATAAGTAAGTGGAAAGTAAATGATATAATTTTTCACATTTTATTATGTTGCAACCTTATGCTAAAAAGGCTTAAAATATTTTTTCCCCAGATCAATCTACACTCCACTCCATACCCCATAATAACAAAGCAACAAACAGATTTTTTTTATAATTTTGCACAAAACTGAAATATCATATTGATATAAGTATTCAGACCCTTTGCTGTGGCACTTGAAATTTAGCTCAGGTGCATTCTATTTCTCTGGTTCTTCTTTGAAATATTACTGCACTTTGATTGGCGTCCACCTGTGGCAAATTCAATTGATTGTACATGATTTGGAAAGGCACACACCTGTCTATATGAGGTGAAAATGCATATCTGAGGAAAAACGAAGCCATGAGGTCAAATGAACTGCCTGCAGAGGTCAGACAGGATTGTGTTGAGGCACAGAGCTGGGGAAAGCAAAAAAAATTAAAAGCCCCCAAGAGCACGTAGATATCCATAATTTTTAAATGGAAGAAGTTTGGAAAAACCAGGACTCAGAGTTGACCTCCCGTCCAAATTGAGCAATTGGGGGAGAAGGGACATGGTGAGAGAGATGACCAAGAACCCGATAGTCACTCTAGTGGAGCTCCAGAGATCATATGTGGAGATGGAAGAAACTCAGGACAACCATCACTGCAACACTTTACGGATCTGGGTTTTATGGCAGAGTGGTCTGATGGGAGCCTCTTCTCAGTGCAAGACAAATGAAATCCTGCTTGGAATTTGCAAAAAGCACCTAAAGGACTGTTAGACTGTGAGAAGCAAGATTCTCTGGTCAACTGAAGTTTGAGATGTTTGCCCTCAATTCCAAGTGTCATGGCACGGGGGAAACCAGGCACCACTCATCACCTGCGGTGGTGGAGGTAGCATCGTGCTATGAGGTATTCATTAGGGACAGGGGGACTGGTCAGGGTTGAGGGAAAGCTGAACGCATCAAAATACTGGGCCGAAGGTTCATCTTCATCTTCCAACTAGAGAATGACCCTAAGCAATCAGCCAAGACAATTCAAGAGTGGCTTAGGGACAACCCTGTGAATGTCCTTGAGTGGGACTCAAACCCAACTGAATATCTCTGGAGAGATCTGAAAATTACTGTTTATTGATGGTCCCCATCCAGCCTGACAGAGCTTGAGAGGATCTGCAGAGAAGAATGGCATACATTCCCCAAATCCAGGTGTGCAAAGCTTGTTGCATATACCCAAAAAGACTTGCGGCTGTAATTGGTGCCAAAGATGCTTCAACTAAGTACTGAGTTAAGTGTCTGAATACTTATGTCAAAGTGATATTTCAATTTTTTCTTTTTAATAAATTTGCAAAGTTATGAAAATTCTGTTTTTGCTTGAAATTATGAGGTATGCAGTGTAGATTGATGTGAAAATAAATGAAATTATTTGAGCATAAGGCTGCAAAATAACAAAAAAAAAAGTGGTGCAAGACTGGTATATATCATAGTATTTTAAACAAGGCTTAAATAGTTTTGTCTTCTGCAAAATATGTAAAAAAGATATACTCATACCCATAAGTTAGATACAGGTCACAAGCATACTTGTAAAAAGTATAGAAAAAATACTGCACTCATTAACCTTTTGCACAAAAAAAAAAACCCTGCTGCTCATCAGTATATAATAATGTGTTAAGAGGGGTCTGTCTCACCCTATCCCAGGCCCTAGTAATCTCTTCCTTTAGAGTACTCTCATTGGTAAAATCTATTAGCGAAATTATAAGCCTGGTCATCAAAATTGGAGGACAAAGAGCAGTTTTGTTTCATGCGGAAAAAAATACCAATTGGGATGGCATCTTTTAAACTAGGAAGGTGATGGCTATCTGCTTACAATAAAAAAATTGTTGCCGCTTCCTTCTGAAATGCATTAGTAGATAACTGTGAAACCATATTGCTAATTTGCAAATCTAGGAAGGAAATTTGTATTTCACACTGTAAGTGAGAAAGATATTGTATTCATTCTCATTCAAGAAACAAAGTCATCTAACTTGTTTTGTACCTTCCCATAACAGCAAGATATCATCCACTAAACGTAGCCGGAGGACGACCTGTGCATCCACCCACAGAACATGCTTAGAAAACTTCCTCATCTCCCAAAATCCAAGGTGGAGACGAGCATAGATGGGTGCACATGTCGCCCACATGGCCGGACCTCGTGATTGTTTGTTAAATTTGCCATCAAACATATGTTATTGGTCAGGACTTTTAAATGTTTTTTGTGTTTCTACATGGATGATTAAATGTGTGCATATCCCTTTTCTTCATGTACAGTTTCAGTAACCAAAAACATTTTTGCAAAAGGTTAAAGGGACAGTAAACTTACAGAATAATGTTATATCATTCTGCAAGTTTACTGTCCCTTTAATAAGTGCGGCATTGTTTTCTGTACTTGTATGTACAGGTATGCTTGTGACTTGTATCTATCTTTTGGGTATTAGATTATATATATATATACCAAAGAGAATGCATTCACAGGAATTTAAGGTATCAATAAGTCAAAAGTTTATTGACGTTTCGGGGACTTATATATTCCCTTCTTCAGAATAAATATAATGTGCCAAACAACACTCTTATATAGTGTGTACAGTGAAATAATCAATCCAAACCTGGTGTGAACAATCAATACAAACATGCTAATTTTTGTAGCTGGAATGTACGCCATGCGTTCCACAGTACCGGAAGTGACCTCACTTCCGGTTCTGGAATAACAAAAATATAACAAGACGATATGTACAAATTAAATAAACATAAAAAAACAAGTCAACACACATTGTGTAAATAGGCTCTAGTGTGTGTGGATTCAACCTTCTATGAATGTGGTGTATGGCGATATTCGCCGTGAGCCTGGCTGGAGGATCATTGGTTGCCATGGTAACCACAGACGCTTTCAAGTGCGAGTGCCTGTACACATGTCTGCACCAAAAGAACCTCATGCCCAGTTCTATGTGTACAATAAAACAGTTTAAATTACACAATATATACATACTTTCAGTGTTAGCTATATAAAGACTCACAAGAGTCCTCCAGCCAGGCTCACGGTGAATATCACCATACACCGCATTCATAGAAGGTTGAATCCACACACACTAGAGCCTATTTATACAATGTGTGTTGACATGTTTTTTAATGTCTATTTAATTTGTACATATCGTCTTGTTATATTTTTGTTATTCCGAAACCGGAAGTGAGGTCACTTCTGGTTCTGTGGAACGTATGGCGTGCGTTCCAGCTACGAATTTAGCATGTTTGTATCGATTGTTCACACCAGGTTTGGATTAATTGATTATTTCACTGTACACACTATATAAGAGTGTTGTTTGGCACATTATATTTATTCTGAAGAAGGGAATATATAAGTCCCCGAAACGTCAATAACTTTTGACTTATTGATACCTTAAATTCCAGTGAGTGCATTCTCTTTGACATTTATAATCTATATATTTGCATCCAGGTAGCTGACCCAGGAGGGTGGATTCACTTTTTTGAGTGTTTGTGTCTGTGTGTGTGTGTATGTGTGTGTGTGTGTGTATGTATATATATATATATATATATATATATATATATGTGTGTGTGTGCACAATATACACCACACATATATACATGCACAGTATATACCACACATATATACATATAATACGTACAAGCAGGACAGGATAATGTATCAAGCTGCAGTCTAGTTCTCGAGCAGATAAACTTTCCTCCTGCAATTGCCACTTGTGATGCACCATTGCTTGGCAAAATGTAAGATTACATACACTAGCTCTCTTGTGCAATCCTGCCCTCATGTGATTGGCCTGACATTCTCCCAAAATGAGCGACTTCTGGGAGAGTATAAGACACAGGGTCTGCTTCTTACATTTGTGGTTGCAGGATCACTTATGCAAGACTACACCACAAGGACTCAGAAACTATGAATGTACCTGGATAAACTTTCCAAAGGTTTCTAGCCAGTATAGAAAATGTTACTAGTCTGCTCAGTGTTAAAGAAAAAATCCTAACCACTTACTAGTCAGAGACTAGTGTGGAAATGTATCTGTGTGTCTGTCCAATATAAATAATTGTTCTTTAGTTCACCTTGTTTAACAGTCCATTCTTTTCTCTATTTTTTCTATTCTCTGTATCTTACATTTCCCCTCTCTTTCTCATACACAGTGGGACAAAGACAACATATTTCTGATCACAGAGTTCTGTGCAGGTGGTGACCTTTCTCGTTTCATCCGAGCACATAGAATATTACCAGAGAAGATAGCACAAAGCTTCTTGCAGCAGCTTGGTAAATCTATTTGTTTTCTCTCTCCCTTTTTATGTTACCTGTAGTCTTTTTTTAACTATTCAGTCTCTTCACACTTTATTTGTTTTGAAACATAATTTTTTATGAATGATTAAGCAGCACAGGCATGAAAAACAAGTATAAAAAGAGATGTACTTAAAATAAAGAGTTGCATGAATCAAATTTATATGAACAAACTATGAGATAACCAGATCTGGCAACATAGCTAAATAAGCTCTCAAAGTGGTATTGAAAACTAAATGCTCACTTCTTTAGGTATAACTTAAAGGGACATGACACCCACATTTTTTCTTTCATGATTTAGAAAGAGAATGCAATTTTAAACATCTTTCTAATTTACTTATATTATCTAATTTGTTTTATTCTCGTGATATTCTTTGTTGAAAAGCATATCTAGATATGCTCAGTAGCTGCTGATTGGTTGCTGCACATAGAAGCCTCGTGTGATTGGCTCAGCATGTGCATTGCTTTTTCTTCAACTAAGGATATCTAAAAAATGAAGCAAAATAAATAATGGAAGTAAATTGTAATGTTGTTTACATTTCTATTCTCTATCTGAATCATGAAAGAAAGATTTTGGGTTTAGTGGCCCTTTAACCTTTAGGAAGTTTTCAGCTGCAAAATAAAACCAGTGATTACAAATGTTTTCATGGTTTTACTGCATAATTTAAAGGAACGTGTGACCCACTTTTTTTCTTTTATGATTCAGATGTAACATACAATTTTAAACAACTTTCCAATTTACTTTTATTATCAAATTTGCTTCATTCTTTTGGTATCCTTTGTTGAAGGAGCAGCAACACACTTCTGGAAGCTAGCTGAACATACTGAGTGAGCCAACCAGAAGAGGCAAATATGTGCAACTACCAATCAGCAGCCAGCTCCCAGTAGTGCATTGCTGCTCCTGAGCCTACCTAGGTATGCTTTCCAACAAATGCTACCAAGAGAACAAAGTACATTAGATAATAGAAGTAAAGTAAAAAGTTCTCTAAATTGTATATTAGAGGAAAGATGAGTGGCCGCAAATTTGTAAGCCTGGTCAGAATCTGTTTAATCCATTCTTGTTTTAGGATTAGTAGTGGACAAAAGATGGCCACCACACAGGAATAACAAACACTAGAAATGAAAGGTCAAATCACTTACAACAGTTATTGGACTTTGGTTGCCCACAAGACTGGCAGCAGTCACTTCAACATTAAGCAGGGAGGAAGAGAGCACTTAGCCAGTCCAAGTGACGTGCAAGTAGTACAAATTGTGAAGGAGAGAGGAGCACTGCTCACAAAAAAGGGACAGAGCATTTAACCCCACTCCATGCTTTGTTTTCAGTTTTAGTTTTTTTTTATTAATTAGTTTTTGTCTCTTGGCTTTTCCCATTCATATGTTAGATAATTCTTTAATAATTATAATTTTATATATTATTAATTACATTTTTTCCATACATCCATTGCCGCCACCTCAAGTCTGCTGTCTTCTCTGTATTTCTCACACCCTTTCTGTTTTATCTCTAGCTAGTGCTCTGAAGTTCTTAAATGAGAAGAACATTTCCCATTTGGACCTTAAGCCTCAAAATATTCTTCTCAGCAGTCTGGACAGGCCGCACCTAAAACTGGCAGGTGAGTAGAAACATAGCTAAAAGGGAAATGAGTGAGAGAAGACCTGGAATACACACATGACCACCCATCTCATCTCCATCTAGATTTTGGTTTTGCTCAGCACATGTCCCGCCAGGATGAGGAACAGGACTTAAGAGGATCACCTCTTTACATGGCTCCTGAGATGGTGTGCAGCAAGCACTATGACGCACGGGTGGATCTGTGGTCGGTAGGGGTTATTTTGTATGGTGAGTTTGTAATTCCTTAGATAACCACAGTTTACTAATTTCTGTGATAAATTTAGAGTCAGATTACGAGTGGAGGGGAAATGAATGCTTCAGCTCGAGCGTTAATGGTGCTAGAAGTAAGCTTTTTGTTCTTGTTGGGTTGCGCTTATATTACGCGTTGAAAGTAAACTGTTTTCGCTCTCGCACTAACCCGACAAGTGCAAAAAGACGAAGTTAGAATATTGTGTGCGCCTTCACGTTATTCCCCCAGCAATGGAGAAACAAAAGTGGAAAAAGAACTATATTTCTACATATAGCTGATTGTTTTGGTAAAATATATATCTATACCTATATAGAGAGATGTGTATATATATATATATATGAATATCTATTTTAAAATGCAAAGAATATATTCTGCTATGTGCTGAACATTAGAATGTGGATTATTTACCTTAAATACATAGGTAAAACCTTTATTAAAAATGAATATTGCATAAATATGTTTTTATATGTTTTCATCTACTTAACACATAGGGCTCCAATGCACTTATATATTTGTCTATATGTATTTATGTGTTTATACGTGTTTATACTGTATATGTCTGTGAATACATATGTATACATATATAGACATATCTATATACATACATACATCTTTAGACATGTATGTATCTCAATGTTAAAGCCCTTTGTCTGCCTTTTTTTTCTTTAACACCTGAGACCTCATCATATCTTTGAGTCTTTTTTGTGCAATATTTTTAAAATATTTTTTATTAGATGGTGTTATTATGTGTGTAACTATACTTTGTAATGTATTTTTGATGAGTTTTGTGCAACTTTTATGTTTTGCAAAACCGTTAACCCGAGCTATGAAGGAGCAGTAATCATTCTAGCGTAAATCCCAATTGCGCTCAAGTGATCGCATTTACTTTCAACTTGAAACCCCTTTTTATTACTCGGGCGCAAACGTTTGCGCTCCACTTCTGGCCCTTAATTGTTTAGTTCCTCATATGTCCAATTTAAAGTAAGGAGCCAGACCTTTTTGGATTCTTACTTACAATACAATGCTGATAATTAACAATTGTATTACCATATATGTTAAATGTGATTGTTTTATTCAAAAAAACATTTTTATAGTGTTATCAAAAACTACTGTCTGGGCAGTATAAAGGGATTATGTTGCTTATACATATAATTGTCCTTTTTTGGAGGTAGTAATCATAATTTTAAATTCAAAATATTGTCCCTCTTCACTCCTGTTTTTTTATCATAGAGGCTTTGTTTGGGAAAGCTCCATTTGCATCCAGAACATTTTCTGAATTGGAAGAGAAAATCCGTAGCGACAGAACAATAGAGGTAATAACAGAAACAAAAGAGAGGGACATTAATATGAAGGCAGGGATAAAGAAGAGTAGAGGTGATGTGATTAACAGATGTAATGGGAAAACAAGTAATATGGTAAGAAGAAAAGAGTAATATGGAAAAGGTTAAAGAACCCAAACTACAGGACCAGGGCTTGACAAACCCAGGAGCCTAGGAGCCACTGGCTCCTAACTTTTTGGGTTATTATCCATATATCTATATACAAATACCACTGTCTGGCTCCTAAAAGTGTGCCTGGCTTCTAAATATTCTTAATGCCTAATACATTTTAAACATATTTGTCGACCCCTGTAGTAGATCACCAGCAGGCTAATGACAGTAAAGAAAAGCAAACATACCAGTGTAGTTTAACTTGGAACCTAAATTTAGTGCACAGTGTCCTACCCTATGGGGTCGATTTATGAAAGTCTTCGGCAGGCTTCGCACCCCTTATGACTTCAGGTCCTCATAAGAGAACCTGCAGTTTGTATTTAACAAGCAGCGGTCATCAGACCGTTGCTTTCCTAACCTATCGCCACCTCTTAGTTGTCGAATTTCAATCTCCCCAGTCTCATCCGACCGGGGAGGTTGACAGCTCCTGCTTGCACATGATTGACTGTGCGTTGGCAGGGAGTGGGATTGCACGTGAGCGTAAAATAGTGCTTGTGTGCAATGCTGAATTCCGGCAGCGGGATTTAGCCCGCCAGAGGCGAGCTGCGGTGCGTATGTGCGCCCCTGTCTGCCGCAGCTTGATAAATCGACCCCTATGTATAGATGTTATTTTATGTGTTCAAAAACACATTAGGAAAATTACTTTCACTCAGGTACTAAGGTCTTTTAAGTTATCTTATTGTGCTGTTTTTCCTGATATAACATAGCCAGTGAAAGAATGAGAAAATATGGAAGAACATAGTAGAGATCCATTTTATGGCCCCTTCTCTTGCTTGTGCATGTACAAATTTCTAGGTAACATTTTAGGCTTCTAGCTGTCTCTTTATTTTTGATTTCTCTTCCCAGGTTCCTGTTAGACCACGTGTGTCCCCTGAATGCAGAGATCTACTGCAGAGACTTCTCAAGAGAGATCCAGATCAGAGAATCTCATTCCCAGATTTTTTTGATCACCCATTTGTAGACCTGGAGCACATGCCTAGTGAGGAGAGCGTGCAGAAAGCAGTGAGCATTGAAATTGGGCTTTTTTCATATTGTCTCATACTAACTTTACATAGATAGCTTCCTTGTATATGCATTGTCTAACCCTCTCTTCTGCTTTTCACTAGTTATCACCCTTCATGCCTTTACTTCTCTGATTTGAGATCTTCTCTAAATCTTCTCATTTGATACCTAGGCGGCTTTAGTTACTGAGGCAGTAGAAAATGATACAGCTGGTGAGCACAGCACTGCACTCAAACTGTACTGTAAAGCCCTAGAATATTTCATACCTGCGTTGCACTGTGAGTATAATGAATACACTTTCATCATTCTGCAACAGAGCATCACTCATTATCACTTCATTACATTTATGTTGACTCTAATCCTTATGTGGATGACATCATCCTGTACAGATGTTTTGACGACATGGTCTTTGTCCTTAACCTTGATGGTGGGAAAATTCATAATTTCTTCCAGGATTTGCTTCATTATTTAAACAACAATCATTTAGGATTACAATTCACTGGAGAAGTGAATTTGACCACCATCAACTTCCTGGATCTTACACTTCAGGGTAACTCTAATAAAGGAATTATAGAGTCTAGGACATTCCGTAATACCATTCTACATGCCAAGTCTGCCCATCCTCCGCACCTGATTAGATCAATACCAAAAAGCCAAGTCATTAGGCTTAAAAGAAATACAAATTCAGATCTAACATATCAAATTCAGTCAGATGAGTTAAAGAATATGCTTTTGCAGAGGGATTACCCAAAGGAGCTTTTAGATAAAGCACAAGGTGAAGTCAGGCATATGTCTATTTCTAAACAATCCAAAAAATCCTTTAACAATGATACTGTTGTTTTTAGTACACCATACTCTCCTCAGTATAATAAAATTGTGGCCATCTTAAAAAATCATCTTAGCATGTTAGAGAATGACAATTTACTGGCACCATATGTAAAGAGCTGTAAATTCGTTTCCAAACGACCTGTGACTTTAGGGAATAAGTTGTCACCTAGCATGATTACAACTAAAGAAACAAACACAAACAGAACCACTTGGCTCTATTCTGAAGGAAATTTCAAGTGTACAAATTATAACTGTAAGTCATGTTCAGTTCTTACTACAGGCAAGGAATTAAAATCATCAGTAACGCAGCATATATTTAAGATAAATATGCACGCCACTTGTCGAGCTAAGTGGGTTATTTATATCATTACCTGTAACTTATGCCAGACCCAGTACGTTGGTCAGACTTGTCAAGAACTCTATACTAGAGTTTGTGAACATATGAGGGATGTGGAGAATTATAATAAGGATTCAGCATTTGCAAAACACTTTAATGGAATACACTTCAGTAATGTTTCAGATTTTGGGGTGAAAATCATATATAGGGTTAACAGACAACCCAGAGGGGGAGATCGCCATAAGTTTCTTACCAGAAGGGAACTTTTCTGGATATTAAAGTTAAAAACAAGATTCCCCTTGGGAATTCATTTCACTGGTTAGCCATTTACCAAAATATTGATATCCAATAATATACATTTGAGACTTTTACTTAAAATTCAAATTTATGTGCCATACATTTTTTACTTTTCAGTAGGTTTGGTTTTGTTGTCATTCTTTTGCCCTCCCCCTTGTTCTATCCCTTTCCCACCATTCTATTTACAAATTATCCTTAATACACATTAGCTTAACTTGCTGTTTTAATTTATTAGTGTTAGTTATTATTGCATAGTGTTTTTTTAAAACTCTATTAGTGTTTATGATCCGCCAATAAAGGTATATAATGAAGGGTTTATACTACAATAATAATCAAATTTATTCTTGTTAAACTTATACTATTGCTAAATATATCACATAACAGAATTTATGCTTACCTGATAAATTACTTTCTCCAACGGTGTGTCCGGTCCACGGCGTCATCCTTACTTGTGGGATATTCTCTTCCCCAACAGGAAATGGCAAAGAGCCCAGCAAAGCTGGTCACATGATCCCTCCTAGGCTCCGCCTACCCCAGTCATTCGACCGACGTACAGGAGGAAATATGCATAGGAGAAACCATATGATACCGTGGTGACTGTAGTTAGAGAAAATAATTCATCAGACCTGATTAAAAAAACCAGGGCGGGCCGTGGACCGGACACACCGTTGGAGAAAGTAATTTATCAGGTAAGCAAAAATTCTGTTTTCTCCAACATAGGTGTGTCCGGTCCACGGCGTCATCCTTACTTGTGGGAACCAATACCAAAGCTTTAGGACACGGATGAAGGGAGGGAGCAAATCAGGTCACCTAAATGGAAGGCACCACGGCTTGCAAAACCTTTCTCCCAAAAATAACCTCTGAAGAAGCAAAAGTATCAAATTTGTAAAATTTGGCAAAAGTGTGCAGTGAAGACCAAGTCGCTGCCTTACATATCTGGTCAACAGAAGCCTCGTTCTTGAAGGCCCATGTGGAAGCCACAGCCCTAGTGGAATGAGCTGTGATTCTTTCAGGAGGCTGCCGTCCGGCAGTCTCGTAAGCCAATCGGATAATGCTTTTAAGCCAAAAAGAAAGAGAGGTAGAAGTTGCTTTTTGACCTCTCCTTTTACCAGAATAAACAACAAACAAAGAAGATGTTTGTCTGAAATCTTTAGTGGCCTCTAAATAGAATTTTAGAGCACGGACTACGTCCAAATTGTGTAACAAACGTTCCTTCTTCGAAACTGGATTCGGACACAAAGAAGGTACAACTATCTCCTGGTTAATATTCTTGTTGGAAACAACTTTCGGAAGAAAACCAGGCTTAGTACGCAAAACCACCTTATCTGCATGGAACACCAGATAGGGCGGAGAACACTGCAGAGCAGATAACTCAGAAACTCTTCTAGCAGAAGAAATTGCAACCAAAAACAAAACTTTCCAAGATAATAACTTAATATCTACGGAATGTAAGGGTTCAAACGGAACCCCTTGAAGAACTGAAAGAACTAGATTAAGACTCCAGGGAGGAGTCAAAGGTCTGTAAACAGGCTTGATTCTAACCAGAGCCTGAACAAACGCTTGAACGTCTGGCACAGCTGCCAGCCTTTTGTGAAGTAAAACAGATAACGCAGAGATCTGTCCCTTCAGAGAACTTGTAGATAATCCTTTCTCCAAACCTTCTTGTAGAAAGGATAGAATCTTAGGAATTTTTATCTTGTTCCATGGGAATCCTTTAGATTCACACCAACAGATATATTTTTTCCATATCTTATGGTAAATTTTTCTAGTTACAGGCTTTCTAGCCTGAATCAGAGTATCTATTACAGAATCTGAAAACCCACGCTTTGATAAAATCAAGCGTTCAATCTCCAAGCAGTCAGTTGGAGGGAAACCAGATTCGGATGTTCGAATGGACCTTGAACAAGAAGGTCCTGTCTCAAAGGTAGCTTCCATGGTGGAGCCGATGACATATTCACCAGGTCTGCATACCAAGTCCTGCGTGGCCACGCAGGAGCTATCAAGATCACCGAAGCCCTCTCCTGGTTGATCCTGGCTACCAGCCTGGGAATGAGAGGAAACGGTGGGAATACATAAGCTAGGTTGAAGGTCCAAGGTGCTACTAGTGCATCTACTAGAGTCGCCTTGGGATCCCTGGATCTGGACCCGTAACAAGGAACCTTGAAGTTCTGACGAGAGGCCATCAGATCCATGTCTGGAATGCCCCATAATTGAGTTATTTGGGCAAAGATTTCCGGGTGGAGTTCCCACTCCCCCGGATGGAATGTCTGACGACTCAGAAAATCCGCTTCCCAATTTTCCACTCCTGGGATGTGGATTGCAGACAAGTGGCAGGAGTGATCCTCCGCCCATTGAATTATCTTGGTCACTTCCTCCATCGCCAGGGAACTCCTTGTTCCCCCCTGATGGTTGATATATGCAACTGTCGTCATGTTGTCTGATTGAAACCTTATGAATTTGGCCTTTGCTAGATGAGGCCAAGCTTTGAGAGCATTGAATATCGCTCTCAGTTCCAGAATGTTTATCGGGAGAAGAGATTCTTCCCGAGACCATAGACCCTGAGCTTTCAGGGGTTCCCAGACCGCGCCCCAGCCCACCAGACTGGCGTCGGTCGTGACAATGACCCACTCTGGTCTGCGGAAGCTCATTCCCTGTGACAGGTTGTCCAGGATTAGCCACCAACGGAGTGAATCTCTGGTCCTTTGATCTACTTGAATCGTCGGAGACAAGTCTGTATAATCCCCATTCCACTGTCTGAGCATGCACAGTTGTAATGGTCTTAGATGAATTTGTGCAAAAGGAACTATGTCCATTGCTGCAACCATCAATCCTATTACTTCCATGCACTGCGCTATGGAAGGACGAAGAACAGAATGAAGAATTTGACAAGAGCTTAGAAGTTTTGATTTTCTGACCTCTGTCAGAAAAATCCTCATTTCTAAGGAGTCTATTATTGTTCCCAAGAAGGGAACTCTTGTTGACGGGGAAAGAGAACTTTTTTCTATGTTCACTTTCCATCCGTGAGATCTGAGAAAGGCTAGGACGATGTCCGTATGAGCCTTTACTTTTGACAGAGACGACGCTTGAATCAGGATGTCGTCCAAGTACGGTACTACTGCAATGCCCCTTGGTCTTAGAACCGCTAGAAGGGACCCTAGTACCTTTGTGAAAATTCTCGGAGCAGTGGCTAATCCGAATGGAAGTGCCACAAACTGGAAATGCTTGTCCAGAAAAGCGAACCTTAGGAACTGATGATGTTCCTTGTGGATAGGAATATGTAGGTACGCATCCTTTAAATCCACCGTGGTCATAAATTGACCTTCCTGGATGGTAGGAAGGATCGTTCGAATGGTTTCCATTTTGAACGATGGAACCCTGAGAAATTTGTTTAGGATCTTGAGATCTAGAATTGGTCTGAATGTTCCCTCTTTTTTGGGAACTATGAACAGGTTGGAGTAAAACCCCATCCCTTGTTCTCCTATTGGAACTGGATGAATTACTCCCATCTTTAACAGGTCTTCTACACAATGTAAGAATGCCTGTCTTTTTATTTGGTTTGAAGATAATTGAGACCTGTGGAACCTTCCCCTTGGGGGTAGTTCCTTGAATTCCAGGAGATAACCTTGAGAAACTATTTCTAGTGCCCAAGGATCCTGAACATCTCTTGCCCAGGCCTGAGCAAAGAGAGAAAGTCTGCCCCCCACCAGATCCGGTCCCGGATCGGGGGCCATCCCTTCATGCTGTTTTGGTAGCAGTGGCAGGCTTCTTGGCCTGCTTACCCTTGTTCCAGCCTTGCATCGGTCTCCAGGCTGGTTTGGGTTGAGAAGTATTACCCTCTTGCTTAGAGGATGTAGAAGTAGAGGCTGGTCCGTTTCTGCGAAAGGGACGAAAATTAGGCTTATTTCTAGCCTTAAAAGACCCATCCTGAGGAAGGGCGTGGCCCTTTCCCCCGGTGATGTCTGAAATAATCTCTTTCAAATCCGGACCAAACAGTGTTTTACCCTTGAAAGGGATGTTAAGCAATTTTGTCTTGGAAGACACATCCGCTGACCAAGACTTTTGCCAGAGCGCTCTGCGCGCCACGATAGCAAACCCTGAATTTTTCGCCGCTAATCTAGCTAATTGCAAAGCGGCATCTAGAATAAAAGAGTTAGCCAATTTAAGTGCTTGAACTCTGTCCATAACCTCCTCATACGAAGATTCTTTATTGAGCGACTTTTCTAGTTCTTCGAACCAGAAACACGCTGCCGTAGTGACAGGAACAATGCATGAAATTGGTTGTAGAAGGTAACCTTGCTGAACAAACATCTTTTTAAGCAAACCCTCTAATTTTTTATCCATAGGATCTTTGAAAGCACAACTATCTTCTATGGGAATAGTAGTGCGTTTGTTTAGAGTAGAGACCGCCCCCTCGACCTTAGGGACTGTCTGCCATAAGTCCTTTCTGGGGTCGACTATAGGAAATAATTTCTTAAATATAGGGGGAGGAACAAAAGGTATGCCGGGCCTTTCCCATTCCTTATTTACTATGTCCGCCACCCGCTTGGGTATAGGAAAAACATCGGGGGGCACCGGAACCTCTAGGAACTTGTCCATCTTACATAATTTCTCTGGAATGACCAAATTGTCACAATCATCCAGAGTAGATAATACCTCCTTAAGCAGTGCGCGGAGATGTTCTAATTTAAATTTAAATGTTACAACATCAGGTTCAGCTTGTTGAGAAATTTTTCCTGAATCTGAAATTTCTCCCTCAGACAAAACCTCCCTCCTGGCCCCTTCAGATTGGTGTGAGGGTATGTCAGAAACGTTATCATCAGCGTCCTCTTGCTCTTCAGTGTTTAAAACAGAGCAATCGCGCTTTCTTTGATAAGTAGGCATTTTAGATAAAATATTTGCAATAGAATTATCCATAACAGCCGTTAATTGTTGCATAGTAATAAGTATTGGCGCACTAGATGTACTAGGGGCCTCTTGTGTGGGCAAAACTGGTGTAGACACAGAAGGGGGTGATGCAGTACCATGCTTACTCCCCTCATCTGAAGAATCATCTTGGGCACTATTATTATCTGTGGCATCATTGTCCCTACTTTGTTTGGACACTATGTCACAATTATCACATATATTTAAATGGGGAGACACATTGGCTTTCATACATATAGAACATCGCTTATCTGATGGTTCAGACATGTTAAACAGGCTTAAACTTGTCAACAAAGCACAAAAAACGTTTTAAAATAAAACCGTTACTGTCACTTTAAATTTTAAACAGAACACACTTTATTACTGAATATGCGAAAAAGCATGAAGCAATTGTTCAAAATTCACCAAAATTTCACCACAGTGTCTTAAAGCCTTAAAAGTATTGCACACCAAATTTGAAAGCTTTAACCCTTAAAATAACGGAACCGGAGCCGTTTTTACATTTAACCCTTATACAGTCCCAGGTATCTGCTTTGCTGAGACCCAACCAAGCCCAGGGGGGAATACGATACCAAATGACGCCTTCTATAAGCTTTTTCAGTGGTTCTTAGCTCCTCACACATGCATCTGCATGCCTTGCCTTCCAAAAACAACTGCGCATTAGTGGCGCGAAAATGAGGCTCTGCCTATGACTAGAGAAGGCCCCCATCTGAAAAAGGTGTCCATACAGTGCCTGCCGTCTTTTTAACAACAATCCCCAAGATTATAATAACTATAAAGAGTTATAATCTGTCAAATATGCTTAGCAAAGTAATCGTTTTAGCCCAGAAAAATGTCTACCAGTTTTTTAAGCCCTTATAAAGCCTTTTATTCTTTTGCTTAATCTAAGAAAATGGCTTACCGGTCCCCATAGGGAAAATGACAGCCTTCCAGCATTACAAAGTCTTGTTAGAAATGTGGCCAGTCATACCTCAGGCAGAAAAGTCTGCCAACTGCTTCCCCCAACTGAAGTTACTTCATCTCAACAGTCCTGTGTGGAAACAGCAATCGATTTTAGTAACGTTTGCTAAAATCATCTTCCTCTTACAAACAGAAATCTTCTTCTCTTTTCTGTTTCAGAGTAAATAGTACATACCAGCACTATTTTAAAATAACAAACACTTGATTGAAGAATAAAAACTACATTTAAACACCAAAAAACTCTTAGCCATCTCCGTGGAGATGTTGCCTGTGCAACGGCAAAGAGAATGACTGGGGTAGGCGGAGCCTAGGAGGGATCATGTGACCAGCTTTGCTGGGCTCTTTGCCATTTCCTGTTGGGGAAGAGAATATCCCACAAGTAAGGATGACGCCGTGGACCGGACACACCTATGTTGGAGAAATATACATTTTTTGCAGCCACTTTCCAACATTTTTCTTTTATTATTTCATTTTGTTTTAGAATTCTTTTTAGTCCACCTTAATGTAGGGAAAGAGACGGTCCGTACCAACTGTTGTGATTGGAGGGGCAGCCTTAAAGCGCCACTAAACCCAAAATCTTTCTTTCATGATTCAGATAGAACATACAAATTTAAACAACATTACAATTTACTTCTATTTATTTTGCTTCATTTTTTAGATATCCTTATTTGAAGAAAAAGCAATGCACATGGGTGAGCCAATCACATGAGGCTTCTATGTGCAGCAACCAATCAGCAGCTACTGAGCATATCTAGATATGATTTTCAGCAACGAATATCAAGAGAATAAAACAAATTAGATAATAGAAGTAAATTTGAAAGATGTTTAAAAATGCATTATCTTTCTAAATCATGAAAGAAAAAATGTGGGTATCATGGCCTTTAAATACCATGTGGTTTTCCATTGTAATCACCTATGATTAAGCGCTACACCAGCGCGAAACACGTCAGGGTTTACCTGCCTTGTCTACCTGCACTGAGATGTTTGCATTTTTAATAGTTTAATAAAAGCTACATTTTATAGTTTACCCTTGGAGTGCCCTGACCCCTTCTTTCGTTTCTCATCACTTATGTAAAGTCTGTTAGGTTTACTATCACTCATGTGCATTTCTCCTACAGATGAAAATGATGTCAGGAGGAAAGGAGTCCTGAGGGTAAAGGTAAGTCACATGCAGATATATACATATAATAGCAATTTGATGCTTGTTAAGAAAAATCAATGATATATATATATATATATATATAGATAGATAGATAGATAGATAGATAGATAGATATCAGATCAGAAAATATTATATTTTAACTCTAAATATTATATTTACGTGAACATTTATGAATTTAAACAAAATCCCAAAGGCAACTACTTTACTAACATAAACTATAGAGGGAAACCTTAAGAGATCATCTACAATATTGTGCACTGCTGAAGAGACAGTTTCCTCAAATGGGCATAAATAAACTAAAAGCTGAGCGAAGGAGTATAAATTGTGCTGTCTGTTAAAGACCTTTTGAATTTGAATGTTTATTTATGCAAAAAGTTATATCTTGTCTGGCTTATTTTAAGGTAATATTCTCACTACTCATTAAAATGAGGAATTGTTTTTTGTAACTAAAAATAAATGGTAGAGGCAAGTGGAGGCAACTAAGGGGTGTATCACAATATATTGCTTGATAATTACTGGCATCTGATCACAATCGGTCATTTTTCGTTGTTTATTGGAAGCACATTTTTCATATTGTTTCGGTTAAAAATTGTCCTATACTTAAAGGGACACTGAACTGAAATTTTTTCTTTCACAATTCAGATAAAGCATGCAATTTTAATTAACTTTCTTATTTACTCCTATTATCAATTTTTCTTTGTTCTCTTGCTATCTATATTTGAAAATCATGAATGTATATCTTAGCAGCCAGCCCATTTTAGGTTCAGCACTATGAATAGTGCTTGCTTATTGGAGGTTGACATTTACACACCAATAAGCAAGCATAACCCAGGTTCTCAACCAAAAATAGGCCGGCTCCTATGCATCACATTCCTGCTTTTTAAATAAAGATAGCAAGAGAACGAAGAAAAATTGATAATAGGAGTAAATTAGAAAGTTGCTTAAAATTGCATGATCTATCTGAATCATTAAAGAAACAAAATTTGCGTTTAGTGTCCCTTTAATATGTGTTAGTCTGGTTTTCCTGGTCATAATACAAATCATCCATGCGTAATGACACATTTACTAGACAGGTTTTCAGTTAAATCCCCAGACAACACTTTCCAACTTTCTACAAAAAGTTTTCAAATGTAACAGCGGTTTTTGCGTATGTGCAAAACACATTGACATTATACCTTCCATATTAGATGATAGTATGATGCAACAGACAGATAAAAAACGCTACCTGTTAAAACAATTAGAGTTAAAATAGGACTGATGAGCACTTTAACACTTGTAAAAATTAGCCAGATCAATAACTCAACAAACACAGATGCCCACTATACCATAATGCCTTATATCCAAAATCCATTAAAGAGATATGCACATATATGTTTATGGTTTTGCACTATAGGTTAATTGCACGTCACCTATGTGTACATTTGGTTTTTGGATTAAGAAATTGGAAGATTAGCAATAGAAAGCTTTCGGGAGGTAACAATTTCAAGCTTCAGGGATATTAGCAGCAGAAGCATTTTAGGATTGTGATCAGTGGAAAAATACACTGACAATACTGGCTGAAGTTCAGAAATCATTATCTACCTAAAAAAGGCATCATATTGCGAACAACCCCTAAACGTCTTGACCTAGTGGATAATTTAGACATGACGCTCTTTGCTCTCACACTCTGATCCCTGCAGATCTCTCAGTACGTCTCTAGGGCGGAGGAACTGAAGGTTTTGGTGTCATCTAGTAACAAGGCTCTTCTGATGCAGGGCAGGTCAGCAAGGGAACTTTTAATGGGTAAGCTTCAACATTTATTTTAATGATATTACCATACATGTATATATGTTTAAAATGTTTGTCTCTTTGTGCTGTACACGTATCTCTGTGCATTGATCTGTGTGTGTTCCCATTGGGTACAAAACCCTTTATCCAAACTGCTTGGGACAGGAAAAGCTTTGGATTTTAGAATATTTGCAAATTGCATCTGTAAAGTGGGGTTTGGGATCAAGTGTAAACAACAATATCTTTTGTCATTTAGGCAATATTTCCATGTCATAATACAGTTCACACATGCAACCTAAAGGTAGTTTTATATCATGTTTAATACTTTTGTATATATAGTACCATCAGAAAGATGGTATGGTACAGAAATAAAAGAAAGGTATTAGTTTTAAATAAATATAGCCTAGAATTTGCATTTTTGAGCTCTAAAAACTAACAAAAGATTCAGGCAGAGATCAGTGTGACCTACTGGCAGGGAAAATAGTAAATTTTAAAAAATATTAATGAAATGTCTAGATTATAGAATTATAATTGGATTTTGGAATTCTAGATTTGGGGGTTTGTACCTTTATCTGATATCCGTGTCTATGTAGCTCTGTTTATCCTATTAATCCCTTTGCTGTGAAGGACAACTTTGTGTCACCATCCCTGGAGGGGGTCCTTTTGGAGCTCATAGCTGCCCTCCCTGCACTTGCCGTAGCATCCATGGTGACCTAGTGGCCCGGCAATCGCATTAGCATGGTGGTGTCACAGGGCCCAGGAAACACAAATGTGCTGGGTTGCTGCAGAAAGCTTAAGGGAGCTGGATGGGCAAAGGAAGTATTTAAACCCCTTTATCCCAGCTCCCTTAAAGGGACACTGAACCCAATTTTTTTTCTTTAATGATTCAGATTGAACATGCAATTTTAAGCAACTTTCTAATTTACTCCTATTGTCAATTTTTTTTCGTTCTCTTGCTATCTTTATTTAAAAAGCAGGAATGTAAAGCTTAAGAGCCGGCCTATTTTTGGTTGAGAACCTGGGTTATGCTTGCTAATTGGTTTGCTAACTGTGTCCACCAATAAGCAAGCGCTATCCATGGTGCTGAACCTAAAATGGGCCGGCTACTAAGCTTTACATCTTTTAAATAAAGATGGCAAGAGAACAAATACAAATTGATAGTAGGAGTAAATTAGAAAGTTGCTTAAAACTGCATGATCTACCTGAATCATTAAATAAAACATTTGGGTTTAGTGTCCCTTTAACCCGTTTAGTGCTAAGCCCTTTCCAACCTGGGTGCTAAGGTGATTTAATGAGTTTTTTTTTTTTTAATTTTAATTTTTTTAAATTTAAATTTTTAAACTTTTGTATTTTTTTTTCAGATCCCCAATACTTACACCGTTGAAAAGGTTAGACGATTAAATTTCCAACGGTGGGTCTTGGGGGTCTGTAGCTGCTTAGATGCCTGAGATACAGGCCTCTAAGCATTACTTTGTATTGTAATTTTTTTAATAAAGTTGCACGGTGACGTCATCACATCACTGCGCAAAACCTAAAGCCACGGCGATGCCTGTCACTATGCAGGCCCGATCGCCGGGGTAGGAGCGGGTGAGAGCCCCCAGATCTCCCTCAAAGTGGGAGAGTGCTAGTGACGGCTTTGAGCCGTCGTTAGCACAAGAGTGGGAGACTCTGCAACAGCTCAGAGCAGTCATTAGCACTCAATGAGTTAAAGGGCCTTGATACCCAAATGGTGAAACACTTGAAAGTGCTGCAGCATAGCTGTAAAAAGCTGACTAGAAAATATCACCTGAACATATCTACGTAAAAAAGAAAGATATCTTACCTCAAAATGTCCTAAGTATTCAAATCCCATTGCAAAGGACTTTAAGCAGCAAATCAGTTTGCCTGTCCCGGGTCAGGCAGGGGACTGAGCCTCGTGCACACTCATATTTCCCTATTCAGTTTAAGGAAGTTTACTATGAAATCTCATGAGAATTAAGTGAAATCTCATGAGATCACAGTAAAAGAGTTCATGACCTCAGCACTGCTGATGCTGAATGGCTACAGTTCATTTCTTCATTTTTATTTTTTTTACCTGCAGCTGGGCAGTGACTGAAGTATAACGTTTTACACAGAACTTACTCTGCTGAGCTGAGGAAATTGTGAGGTAAAATCTTGTTTTTTACATAGAGATGCTCAGGTGATATTTCCCTGTCAGCTTTTTACAGTTATGCTGCATCAGTTTCAAGTGATTTAGCATATGAGTATTATGTCCCTTTAAACTTTAGAAACCTCCAAGACCCATAGTTCTAAAGACAATCACCCCCAGGACCCCTACATTTAAAGCCCAGAAGTGCATTTTTAAACACATGCAGCTATATAGCTTTAAATAGCCTGGTGATCACTTGTTCTCATGTGTGATGATATATACATAAAATGATGGTATAGTTTGAATCTGTTGGGTCAGCTGAAATAAACAATATATAATATGTGTGGGCTTCTGACTAAAATCAAACTAAAGTGGGGCTTAAATGTGTGAGCACCACCTAAAAATCCAAAACAACTCGGCACAGTAGGTGATTATGTCTCAGGAGTTAAAGAGCTCAGTGAATCTGCCTCTCATTATATTTAGTCCCTGTAACAAGGGGGATTGATCCCATAATGATGAATACACATATTTTCCAACCTCTGCAGTTTTTGAATATTTTATCAATATTGTTTTTTTCTTATGATTTGTGCCCCTACATTTTTATGTCTGATTTTAATAATGTTGTACAACATTTTTCTTTTATTGTATTCGGAAAAGGGTGTTTGATCCAATAATGACAAATCAACATAAGTATCGTTAAAGGGACGTGAAACTGCTAGGTGCAACCACCATTACAATTACCACCTCCATCTTGGAGCTTAGGTACTGCTTCACCACATTCAGAACAGTGATGATGCCAGCCTTTTTTTCAGCTGTATTGTGCACTTAGGGTTAGCACACAGTACAGTGCTGGAGGCTTACATTTGTTATACTTAGTTACATTGCATATATAGAAAACGACATGAATAATATAGAGCAATGCAGCCCCTTCAGAGATGTAAAAATGCAGGTCACTGATCTGTGAATGTGAGCCACTTTTTATAAAGGGTGGAACAATACCAAAGATCCAAGATGACGGTGCCCAGCACAAAGATGTGGAGCTTTGCCAACGGTTGTGGAACACTGCTTCTATCCTAGCCAAGAGTCACACAGCAGACATGAAAATATATTTATCAGTAGTCTTCCTCTGTATAGCACGCAGTCAGCGAGCAATCACGGCAGATGACTTGTTTCTAGTTACACACGAGGATGGTCTAATAATAATCATTTTTATAAGATTTTATACATTACCTTATACATAACTTATATAGTGATACAAATGTAGAGCATAAGCAGAACATGAGTACCAAAGTATGTTTTGCATAAGTAGGTGAGTAACTACTGATAATAGTAAGAGAAGTAGAGGGAAATGGGAAAACAATACAATTATTTTATACGTAACACCTAGATCCTGACAAAAGGCTTATTTCTGATTTCCAAGAGACAGCAACCATTTTGTTCTGGGGTAAGGTAAGGTTCAGTTAGTCTAAGTAACCTTTATAAGAGTATATATGTATAATAGTATAAGAAAATAATGGTACATTTTGTAGCACCAGTCAACATCAGTAAGTGGTTGAAATAGGAGAAAGGCTTTGAAAGCTGCAGGTACAGGAGGTAAACCGGAGTATGATGAGTGATAACCATACTATTGTAGTTTAATGTCCCTTTAATTCGACAATATCATTTTTTTACTGCAGATATTTTCTTGTGGTTTGTATACCAGTGTTTTTTTTATGGCTGATAATAATTTTATTGTACAACATTTGTCTTCCATTGTGTCCAGAAATGGCTAAGGACAAACCAAGGTTGTTTGCTGCTCTAGATGTGGCCTCAGCTGCAGTTGCCAAAGTAAGTTACTTAGAATAGACAAGTGTGTCCCTTCATTTGCCACCCATCCCTCTTTCCTTCCATCCAGTATGTTTTCTGTATCTCTCTTCACCTACCAGTTCTTTATATTCCTCTTTTGACCCATCTATTCCATTCTTTCCTCACTATTCTTTGTTCTAATTACCACTACCCATGCTTCCTTTGTGCTATTAAACCTTTTATTTCCTCTTCTTGTGCCCCTGTGTAACAATCTTCTCCCTGCCCTACTGATTACATCTGCAGGACGAAGAAGGCAGCGCTGTTGATGCTTTGGATCTGTACCAGCAGAGTTTGGGGGAGCTGTTGCTGATGTTATCTGGTAAGTAGCAACATAATTGCATTTAGATAGCACTTGAGAGCGACCTATAGTTCCTATTGTATAACTAATATCCTAAACTACATGGGCTTCTGTTATTATCTTTCTAACACTGACTCTTAATACCGTTTGTTTTCATGGCTTCATGAGCTATGTGTTAGAGAAGGACAAATAAAAGGACATAAAACCAAAGAAGTATGGTACTGACATGAAAAAGAACAAAGCACAATAACCATTGTTTAACAAGCTGGTAAAGATTTCCTTTTGTGCTATTCAGGGGAATTTGTTATTTAACTGTATCATACCTTCCTTACCCCAGAGGCAGAACTTTTTTCACTTTCTGCAATGAGATTTTTTTTAGTGAAACTTTTTCTGCAGGCCATTTTGAAATACAATTTTAAACTTAGGCTGTGACACTAAAGCATTGTATTAACTGGATAATACAGGTTTTTAGGAGTTTTATAATACGGTATATTGCAGCAGTTAAAATTGCTTTGCAAATTAGCTAAATAGAAAAAAATATATATAGTTTAAAGTTTTTAAAATGTCTCTTGAATAAATTTATTTCCTTTGCTCTTAGTCTAACATCACATAATTATAATACATTTTGCTCACAAAAGTCTTACATTCAGGAACAACAGCTTTGCAGATTGGAAAATGCTAGGGGGAGAGTTAATAATAATATCTGAGAACGAGTCATCAATCAATGCGCTGCCACTCTGCAGCACTGCTCCATATTTCACTGTTCTCTTCAAACAGTGCTTCACTCTGTTTGCACTTTGTTAACGAAAACTTACACAGTGCAGCCAGAGCACAGAGCTATTTGAAGAGAAGAGCAGCGCTGCAAAGCAAAAGCGCTAACAGTTCCTGTATTTGTCCCATTCTTTCTGCAGACATGCTGCATTTTCTGCAATGACATCTCAGATTACAGTATGTTCTGCCTTGGGGATCCTTACTAGGACTATTTTGAGTCAAAATATTAGCTGTGCTGCCTTTATGCACATCATTGTTTGATTCATTACAGACACTGAGCAAGAGATCCACAAGATGGCAGTATAGCTTTTCTTACACAGCTAGATATATTTTGTATTGTGTGCATTGTTACTATGAAAAGTAAACTATATTTTAATATAATTCCAAACTGGTTAGATACATATAATTCTGCAATTTCATTCCTTATCAATTTACCGGCAGTATATTATAACTTTGTAAACATATTTTCTTCTTCAATTTCAGTGGTATATCTCCTTTAAATTATAGACACATCCTGTTTTTCTTAAAACATGTTGTAGCATATGTTGATCTTGTAAATAGTACCCCCTTGGAAGCCACATGACATGACCGAATATGTTTCCACCCATCACATGAAATATATTGTTTGTATGCTTTAAATTGTTTGGTGCAATATTTGTCTTAGGGTTAGTTGCTATTGTTTATCATATTTATGTTTATATGTTCACAAATTCCTGGTCCATGACTTCATGTAATCTAGAGAAACTATGAAATGTATAATCTGAGTGGTCCTGCAGGGCCACTCTGTCTGTAAATAGAAACAAACCCTGAGCAAACACTTGATTAGCGTTAATTGCTAAATATACATATCACAATGTTTGACAATTATACTATTCAATTTTTCAAAAAGAATAATAAAAAAGCAAGAACTGTAACTGTTAAGCGTGTCTTATTTGCTGAATACAGTCTCTACATATATTTAAGTAATTCACACTTTAAAAAAAAAAAAAAAAAAAAAAAAGATACATAAATAAAAAGAATAAGAAAATATAAGTACAGATGCATATTTTAGATATCTGGCAAACCCTGTGAACTCTTTGTGATATATGTTCTTGCAGCAGAGCCAGTGGGAAGGAGGCGAGAACTACTGCATGCAGAGGTGAGTGTTAGGTTTAGGGTATATCAGTAACACACATTTGGTGACTTGCCTTGTGAGCTTGTTTCTTGTGCCTTACAGATTAAAACTTTAATGGGACGAGCAGAATTTCTAAAGGAACAGGTAAGGATGACCACATGTAAATGATCAATTGCTGTCTGAAGGGAATATAGCTTATTGTTAAGGTAATAATGCAGAATAAGCTAACATACAAAGTAAAGGCAATTGTTTAATGAATCATATGTTTAGAATATAGGGTAGTGCAAGGCTGATTCACAAGGGTGCTGAAGAGCAGAGGTCTGACTTGGGTGACCAGTGGTGACTCATATGCTTCCAACAGAGAGAGTTCTAGCTCATGTTCTTTAACAAAAAAAGTAAAGCGGGTATTCATGAAAAGGCCAGAGCTAGCATAAGTGTATGCTCAAGAGAGGATGAGATGGATGTTAGGACTTGAGATAGGTCAGATGTGTGTTTGTAAAGAGAATATTCAGAAACTCAGTTTTGATAAGAAAAAGGAAGGAACTACATTAAATAAATAATGAAAGTATATTGCAAATTTGTTTTACTACCTATAACTAAACATTTCATAATAAAATCTGTTGGTGTTTACTTTCCATGTAAGTACCAAGACTCTATTGAGAGGTAATGTAGGTGTCCAGTGTCCATGCAGAGATAGTTCTGGTGTTTAGTGTCATCAAAAGGTAGCTTAAGTGTTTCTGGTCAGGTATATCTAAAAGGTTACTCACTTTCAGCTAGATTACAAGTTGTGCGTTCATGTTTTATCGCTGAAAAAATGGTCATTTCAGCATTAAAACAGCAACGCAGGCATTACAAGTATTGTCGGTATAGCTGTACCGCAAGCCTTTTAACCTGTAACGCAAAGTCAGCCCTGCACTAAAAAAAAAATTACTTTTTTGAATGGGACTTGCATAGCGATGCCATTGCGAGTTTTGCGGGGAGGCTAAAAAGCTTGCGTTACACCCTATAACGGCAAGTTCCGTACCGCCATCTGAGAGCAGTAGTTATGAGTTTTACGCAACAAAACTGTTACAAAAAACTCATAACTAAAGTGTTACAAAGTACACTAAACACCCATAAACTACCTATTAACCCCTAAACCGAGACCCTCCCGCATCGCAAACACTAAATTAAATTTATTATCCCCTAATCTGCCGCTCCCGAAATCACAGCCACTAATAACATATATTAACCCCTATTCCGCCGCTCCCCGACATCGTCTCCACTATACTAAAGTTATTAACCCCTATTCCACCGCATACCAACATCGCCCACACTATAATAAAGATATTAACCCCTATTCCGCTGCTCCCCGACATCGCTGCCCAACTAAAGTTATTAACCCCTAAACCTCTGGCCTCCCACATCACTACCAGTAAATAAAGATTGAAAACAGAATAAATTGCGCTAAAGAATATATATATATGTATGTGACTGGTAAATATCCTTATTATGTCAAAATATATACACACATACATATCTTGCTAAAAATGCAACAAAAAAATCAATTCAGTGAGATAAAACACACAAGATAGAAAAATATAGATAGTTGCAAACAGTTGCAAATAAAAGAAACAAATCTCAGCCTATTTGCGTTATTCCTTTAAGCGGTATATGGTACCTTACAGTTACTGACTGTGTCCGTACAATCAAAAAATGTTCAGATTGAGTCCAGTTCAATTATATTCTTTTATTGGATGTTCCCAATGTAAAGGAAGAAGAGAAGGCGTATGTTGCTTTCCTTTGTTCTGAATAATTTCTTGGGTGGCTATTTCCGTGCTGCCTATGATCAGCTGGGCAATCCAATCCTCAGCTCCAATGCAATACCATGAAAAAGAAAAAAAGACAGAGGCGCACAGGGCCGACTCAAGTGAAATATTTTATTAACAGTGAAGTATACACATAAAAACTAACACTTACAAGATTCGTAAGTGCTAAAAAGCACATCAGTTGAGCACTGTGTAAGTACAGCTGCTGCTCCTCCACACCAGGTTTAAGATGGAAATTTTCAGGCACGGTATCCGGAACCCCTGCTCTGATGACCGTGGATAGGATTCTAGGACAGCTGGCCAGACGCTTGCTCTTTAGTAGCCTAACGCGTTTCCCCTGATCAGCGGCCGGGCTTCTTCATGAGGCAGTAGTGACGTATGTGTTTTGGAATTGCGCCTTTGTTATTTAAAGGAGAGACAGCCAATTATCATAGAGGGGTGTGTTGCTTGGCCAATCATGTTCATGGGTGTGTCTCATATCGCTCCACATACAAACTTTTAATGCGCTGCAGTGTAAATCATACCTTATCAAGCGTTCTTACATCAGATTGATAAAAACCACATTGATAAAAACCACATAGTTAATAATATATACAGAGAAATATTAATAGAACTAGTTAAAATTAGCGTACTAAATTGTCACAAAAAGATTTTATAAAAGGATATACATAATTATACTTTCAGATCTGGCCGCTACTCTATACAACAACGCCCTAAGCCCAAAGCATAATCGCATAGAGCGTGGTCAGAGTTAAAAACACATCTACATGCAGTAGGTATCCCCATATTATTCCTATTTCCCTGAAACAATATATCATGGCTGTTTGTCATGTTGCTATATTTGGGTTACTACAAAAGTTTGGTACTGTATTATAAATATTACGTGCTGTGTGCTAGCTGCATCGTTAAATAGAGTAAAGCAAAATATTGCAATAATGGTGATAATAAATAATAAAAATCATTTACTGTATCATATAAGAGTTTAGTATTTAGTATTTTGTCAGGACTGTAATTTGCTATGTTAACCTAAAATATTTTTATTTTTATTTCTAAAGACAAAAAATGCATAGTAAAGGATTAATAAATTATCTACAAAATGTATATTTTAAAATTATTTTAAAATTATTTTAAAAAAGGAAATAAGAATATATATAAAATTATCATGGTCTATTCTTATACGCTAAAACTAAAACTAAAACATAAAAAAAGGCTATAAATAAGTCAAATCACTGTTTATATTGCATAGTGATTCGCTTAGGATCTAATCTCCCTTAAAAAATTAATTGTCTGTAGATATCTGGAAAAAATTATATAAAATTCATTACCTATAAATAGCTAGGAAAAATTCATGGAATAATGGAAGAAATTCATGAAATAAAATTTATTGTCTATGAATGGCTCAAAAAGATTGACAAAAATTATTATTAACTGAGGAGGTATCCTAAATTTTCTGAATTTAAATATTAGCTACATGAATGCCGCTATGTCAATGTCTATATTGAGACCTAACGGTTGCAGGGTTTTTAATTTATAGATCCATTTAGTCTCTAATTTTCTTAGTGCTAATAGCCTATTTGGTTTGGATGAAGGAATATGATCTATAATTTGGATTTTTAGGGAACTAGGGTTGTTGCCATGATGTTCTAAAAAATGCTTAGGTACACTGTGTTTTACCAATTTTTCTTTTATATTTTAAAATATACATTTTTTAGATAATTTATTAATCCTTTACTATGCATTTTTTGTCTTTAGAAATAAAAATAAAAATATTTTAGGTTAACATAGCAAATTACAGTCCTGACAAAATACTAAATACTAAACTCTTATATGATACAGTAAATGATTTTTATTATTTATTATCACCATTATTGCAATATTTTGCTTTACTCTATTTAACGATGCAGCTAGCACACAGCACGTAATATTTATAATACAGTACCAAACTTTTGTAGTAACCCAAATATAGCAACATGACAAACAGCCATGATATATTGTTTCAGGGAAATAGGAATAATATGGGGATACCTACTGCATGTAGATGTGTTTTTAACTCTGACCACTCTCTATGCGATTATGCTTTGGGCTTAGGGCGTTGTTGTATAGAGTAGCGGCCAGATCTGAAAGTATAATTATGTATATCCTTTTATAAAATCTTTTTGTGACAATTTAGTACGCTAATTTTAACTAGTTCTATTAATATTTCTCTGTATATATTATTAACTATGTGGTTTTTATCAATGTGGTTTTTATCAATCTGATGTAAGAACGCTTGATAAGGTATGATTTACACTGCAGCGCATTAAAAGTTTGTATGTGGAGCGATATGAGACACACCCATGAACATGATTGGCCAAGCAACACACCCCTCTATGATAATTGGCTGTCTCTCCTTTAAATAACAAAGGCGCAATTCCAAAACACATACGTCACTACTGCCTCATGAAGAAGCCCGGCCGCTGATCGGGGGAAACTCGTTAGGCTACTAAAGAGCAAGCGTCTGGCCAGCTGTCCTAGAATCCTATC
The DNA here is from genome assembly GCF_027579735.1 of Bombina bombina. Lineage (NCBI taxonomy): Eukaryota > Metazoa > Chordata > Amphibia > Anura > Bombinatoridae > Bombina > Bombina bombina. The sequence goes on from NC_069504.1 coordinate 496,247,333, forward strand.
CACGGTCATCAGAGCAGGGGTTCCGGATAACGTGCCTGAAAATTTCCATCTTAAACCTGGTGTGGAGGAGCAGCAGCTGTACTTACACAGTGCTCAACTGATGTGCTTTTTAGCACTTACGAATCTTGTAAGTGTTAGTTTTTATGTGTATACTTCACTGTTAATAAAATATTTCACTTGAGTCGGCCCTGTGCGCCTCTGTCTTTTTTTCTTTTTCATGGTTCTACCAGTAAATAAACCTAATAACCCCTAAACTGCCAGCCCCCCCCACATCGCAGCAACCTAAATTAAACTATTAACCCCTAAACCTAACACCCCCTAACTTTAATATAATTAAAATAGAGATACATTTAAGTTACAATTATTAACTAAATAATACCTATTATTTAAAACTAAATACAAACTTACCTGTGAAATAAAACCTAAGCTAGCTGCAATATAACTAATAGTCATATTGTAGCTAGCTTAGGTTTTATTTTTATTTCACAGGTAAGTTTGTATTTATTTTAAATAGGTAGACTAGTTAGTAAATAGTTATTAACTATTTACTAACTACCTAGTTAAAATAAATACAAGCTTACCTGTGAAATAAAACCTAAGCTGCCTTACACTAAAACCTAACATTACAAAATAAAAAAACCTAACATTACAAAAAAAACAAAACACTAAAATTACAAAAAATAAAAAAAACTACCATTACAAAAATAAAAAACACTAAAATTACAAAAAAAATAAAAAACCTACCATTACAAAAAATAACAAACGAAATTATCCAAAACAATAAAAATTATTCCTATTCTAATACCCTGTTAAAAAAAGCAACAACAACAAAAAACACCCCAAAATAAAAACCCTAATCTATAATAAACTACCAAGGGTCTTTTGCCCTTAACCCCTTAATGACCACAGCACTTTTCCATTTTCTGTCCATTTTGGGACCAAGGCTATTTTTACATTTTTGTGGTGTTTGTGTTTAGCTGTAATTTTCCTCTTACTCATTTACTGTACCCACACATATACCGTTTTTCTCGCCATTAAATGGACTTATATCTTATAATTTACTATAAAAAAAATGATAAAATATGAGGAAAAAATGGAAAAATACACACTTTTTCTAACTTTGACCCCCAAATTCTGTTACACATCTACAACCACCAAAAAACATCCATGCTAAATATTTTCTAAATTTTGTCCTCAGTTTAGAAATACCCAATGTTTACATGTTCTTTGCTTTTTTTGCAAGTTATAGGGCCATAAATACAAGTAGCACTTTGCTATTTCCAAACCACTTTTTTTCAAAATTAGCGCTAGTTACATTGGGACACAGATTTCTTTCAGGAATCCCTGAATATCCCTTGACATGTATATATTTTTTTAGAAGACATCCCAAAGTATTGATCTAGGCCCATTTTGGTATATTTCATGCCACAATTTCACCGCCAAATGAGATAAAAAAAAAAAAATTGTTCACTTTTTCACAATTTTTTTCACAAACTTTAGGTTTCTCACTGAAATTATTTACAAACAACTTGTGCAATTATGGCATAAATGGTTGTAAACACTTCTCTGGTATCCCCTCGTTTTCTGAAATATCAAACATGTATGGCTTTGGCGTTGCTTTTTGGTAATTAGAAGGCCGATAAATGCCACTGCGCAACACACGTGTATTATGCCCAGCAGTGAAGGGGTTAATTAGGGAGCATGTAGGGAGCTTCTAGGGTTAATTTTAGCTTTAGTGTAGTGTAGTAGACAACCCTTAGTATTGATCTAGGCCCATCTTGGTATATTTATTGCCACCATTTCACCGCCAAATGCGATCAAATTAAAAAAAACTTAACATTTTTCACAATTTTAGGTTTCTCACTGAAATTATTTACAAACAGCTTGTGCAATTATGGCACAAATGGTTGTAAAAGCTTCTCTGGGATCCCCTTTGTTCAGAAATAGCAGACAGATATGGCTTTGGCGTTGCTTTTTGGTAATTAGAAGGCCGCTAAATGCAGCTGCGCACCACACGTGTATTATGCCCAGCAGTGAAGGGCTTAATTAGGGAACTTGTAGGGTTAATTTTAGCTTTAGTGTAGTGTAGTAGACAACCCAAAGTATTGATCTAGGCCCATTTTGGTATATTTCATGCCACTATTTCCCTGCCAAATGCGATCAAATAAAAAAAAAAAGTTCACTTTTTCACAAACTTTAGGTTTCTCACTGAAATTATTTACAAACAGCTTGTGCAATTATGGCACAAATGGTTGTAAATGCTTCTCTGGGATCCCCTTTGTTCAGAAATAGCAGACATATATGGCTTTGGCATTGCTTTTTGGTAATTAGAAGGCCGCTAAATGCCGCTGCGCATCACACGTGTATTATGTCTAGCAGTGAAGGGGTTAATTAAGTAGCTTGTATGGAGCTTGCAGGGTTAATTTTAGCTTTAGTGTAGAGATCAGCCTCCCATCTGACACACCAGACCCCCTGATCCCTCCCAAACAGCTCTCTTCCCTCCCCCACCCCACAATTGTCCCCGCCATCTTAAGTACTGGCAGAAAGTCTGCCAGTACTAAAATAAAATGTATCTTTTAATTATTTTTTTTTTAAGCATGTTTACATATGCTGATGTGTAGTATCCCCCCTTAGCCCCCAACCTCCCTGATCCCCCCAAACAGCTCTCTAACCCTCCCCCTCTACCTTATTGGGAGCCATCTTGGGTACTAGCAGCTGTTGGTCAGTTTTTTTTATTTTTTTTATTTTTTTCTGTAGTGTAGCTTCCCCCCCCAAAGACCAACCCTCACTCCCTCCCAGATCCCTTAGATCATTTTTTTAAATTAAATTTGACCCCACTCTATCCCACTTTTCATCAACATTTTTTCTGTAGTCTAGCCATTCCCACGTGCGCGTCCGTGTGCGGCCCTGGCGATCCGGCCCACGATCCCACCCACCTCAGCAGATGCATCGATGGCCGCCCACCTCCCAGACCGGCTCCCACCCACCAACGATACTGGCCATCGATGTCCGATGCAGAGAGGGCTACAGAGTGGCTCTCTCTGCATCGGATGGCCAATGAGGGTTCTTGCTGCATGCCTCGATATCGAGACATCACTGCAATAACCGGAAAGCGGCTGGAAGCGAGCAGGATCGCTTCCACCGCTTTCCAAGACCGATGACGTACAGGGTACGTCCTCGGTCGTTAACTGTATTTTTTTAGAGGACGTATCCTGCACGTCGTCGGTCATTAAGGGGTTAAAAGGGCATTCAGCTCTTTTTCTTGCCGTTAAAAGGGCATTCAGCTATTTTAAGAGTGCCTATCCTAATCTAAAAAGAAAAACACCTTAAAAAAACCTAACTCTAACCCCTCTTTAGGTACTCACAGTTGTTGAAGTCCCGCTTGAACGATCTTCATCCAGGCTGCATCTTCATCCAGGCGGCTCCATCTTCATGCATCGCGGGACCGGCATCTTCTTCATCCCTGTGGCGGCGGAGCGGCGATGCGCAGAGGTCCAGGCCGAAGTCCAGGAGGAGGTCCAGGCGGAGGCCAATAGAATGAGAGCTGCTTAAATCCTATTGGCTGATTTGAACAGCCAATAGGATTTTAGCATCCCTAATTCCTATTGGCTGATTCAAAATTTTCAGCCAATAGGAATGCAATGGCACCCCCAGTATAAAAGGGGTACCTTGCATTTCAATCCTCAGTGTGTGGCGGACGATCGCATGAAGAGGACCTCCACGTCGGATCGATGGACCTCCGCCTGGACCTACTCCTGGACCTCCGCCTCCGTGCATTGCCACTCCGCCTCTGCAGGGATGAAAAAGATGCCGGTCCCGCGTTGGATGAAGATGCCGCCTGTATGAAGATGGAGCCGCCGGGATGAAGATTATTCAAGCGGGACTTCAACAACTGTGATTACCTAAAGAGGGGTTGGAGTAATTTTTTTTTTTGGGGTGGGTTTTTCTTTTTAGATTAGGATGGGCACTCTTAAAAGAGCTGAATGCCCTTTTAAGGGCAATGCCCATACAAATGCCCTTTTCAGGTCAATGGGTAGATTAGGTTTTTTAGATAGTTTTTTTTATTTTGTGGGTTTGGGGGGTGGGGGTTTGTAATGTTAGTGGGTCTTTGTATTTATGTGTGAGCAAAAGAGCTGATTTCTTTAGGGCAATGCCCTACAAAAGGCCCTTTAAGGGCTATTGGTAGTTTATTATAGATTAGGTATTTTATTTTGGGGTGTTTTTTTTTTAAATGGGTTTTAGAATAGGAATATTTTTTATTATTTTTGATAATTTATTTGTTATTTTGTGTAATGTTTTTTTTTTCGTTTTGGGGTGTTTTTTTATTTTAGAATAGACATTTTTTATTTTTAATGGGCATCAAAAGAGCTGAATGCCCTTTTAAGGTCAATGCCCATACAAATGCCCTTTTCAGGGCAATGGGTAGATTAGGTTTTACTTTATTTTTATTTTGTGGGTTTGTATACTGTTAGAGGGTGTATGTTTTTTTATTTTGTAGAAAAAGAGCTGATATCTTTAGGGCAATGTCCTACAAAAGGCCCTTTTTTAAGGGCCCTTGGTAGTTTATTATAGATTAGTTTTTTTTTAACAGGGTATTAGAATACGAATAATATTTATTGTTTTGGATCATTTTGTTTGTTATTTTTTGTAATGGTAGTTTTTTTATTTTGTAATGTTAGGTTTTAGTGTAAGGCAGCTTAGGTTTTATTTCACAGGTAAGTTTGTATTTATTTTAACTAGGTAGTTAGTAAATAGTTAATAACTATTTACTAACTAGTTAAAATAAATACAAACTTACCTGTGAAATAAAATAAAAGCTAAGCTAGCTACAATATAACTATTAATTATATTGTAGCTATCTTAGATTTTATTTCACAGGTAAGTTTGTATTAAGTTTTAAATAGGTATTATTTAGTTAATAATTGTAACTTTTAATTTAGCTCTATTTTAATTATGTTAAAGTTAGAGGGTGTTTAGGTTTAGGAGGTTTAGGGTTATGGTTAGGTTTAGGGTTACGGTTAGGTTTAGGGGTTAATAGGTTAATTTAAGTTGTTGTGATGTGGGGGGCTGGCGGTTTAGGGGTTAATAGGTTTATTTAGTGGTAGTGATGTGGGAGGCCAGAGGTTTAGTGGCGGCGATGTCGGGGAGCGGCGGAATACGGGTTAATATCTTTATTATAGTGTGGGTGATATCGGGAGCAGCAGATTAGGGGTTAATAACTTTATGTAGGTGGCGGCGATGTCGGGGTCAGCAGATTAGGGGTGTTTAGACATGGGGTTTATGTTAGGGTGTTAGGTTTAAACGTAAAATTGTTTTCCCCATAGACATCAATGGGGCTGCGTTACAGAGCTTTTCATTCCGCACTTCAGGTGTTATTTTTTTTTCTAACACTCTCTCCCCATTGATGTCTATGGGGAAAGCGTGCACGAGCACGTCAAAGCAGCGCTTGTATTTTGTGCGGTATGGAGCTCAACACAACCATATCGCACACACAAGCCGGCTTTTCTAAAACTTGTTATGACAGCGCTATGGAGGGTGAAATAACGCAACTTTTGTTGCGTTCGTTAAATACCCTCTATAACGCAAAACTTGTAATCTAGATGTTACTCAGTGTCAGCTAAGCAGGAATTTAGTGGCGCAGTATAACTGTAGGAGGTAGTTTGATTGGTTTGTCTGTGAAGAGGTAGAGCAGTAGCTGAGTGTAAGAGGCATAGTAACGTGGCTGCTTAATGTTATAATAGATCTTGTGCTTAGTTTTATCTATTTGTTACATCACAGATCAAGTCATATCAATGGAAATCTGAAGCCCTGGGACAGGAGGAATTATCAGATTCTATGCGTAGCTGTAAGTGTGCTCTCGTATGCAGCTGTTTACTCCCCTTGTTTGTTTATTTATCTAGCCCCAGCTTCTCTTTTAACCCTTTTCACTTGTTTTCCTTCTCAACCAATCACTGGCTGAGATAATGTAAAACCCATAAGGGGTTTAACATGGTGGCCCTGACCCTTTGTATAACCTTTCTGTACAAATGCTCGGTGTAACCCGATTCAAACAGCACCTGATAGAGGGCGGGGCTTGCATTTGTCATCACCAACACAATATACGCTATTATTATTATTATTGGTTATTTGTAGAGCGCCAACAGATTCCGCAGCGCTAATATCTGAGCAGGTGCTGCGTTTGCACAGGGCATATGTACATATGCTGTCATTGAAACAGTGCTATATTGCAAAAAATGCCTCTGGAATGCCTTTAATTATGAATTGTATATCTCTTTAAGTTCTGCAGAGTTAAAAGACTTGTTGGGTACACTTAGTGCTGCAAGACAACACACTCAAAGAAAGCTTTGTTCTGTCAAAATGCTCACGCTGCATGAATAATATTACATAACAAATAATACAAAGTATTATCTTTTAAAAACACATTCTTACACAAATGCCTGTGCAAAGTGAAGAAATAATAAAGGCCTATATTTATAGTGTATTAAGTGAGTAAAGACATTTCACTGCACATTATTTATGCAACACAGAGGACGTTGCTTTCAAGGTTATTTTTTTCTCATAGTTTTGTATGATCTCTTGTATTCAGCCAAAGGAACTCTATTGTATGCAAACCACTGACTATTGTCTGATTCTTCTTTTTATTAAATTTATTCCTTCCGCAAATCTGAACTGTAATTTTTGTCTCCCTTGTTTGCAGCGTGTTCTCTACAATGATCCTGTCCCGTGTATATGGACCTGACTCTGTATGCAAGTATGCTCTTGTAAATCTGTTTTAGTTAAATGTGAATACAAATTAAATTATTTTCTATTCTCTATGAGTGTCTGTCATAGAACCATAAAACCCAACATACGAAAGATGCACATGCATACTATTGCACATGCACTGCTATTTACCTGCATAATGCTTATCTTAAAGGGATACAATACATTAGCCCTTACCTGTTTTAATATGATGTACAATAGTAATATTTTCCTCTATGTATTGAAATCATCCATGGTGTGGTTTCTCCTTTGGAAAACACAGCACAGCATTTCTTTTACATTAATTAATTAAATGATTATAAAATTAAAGATAATCACAGAGAGAAGAGAACAGTTACAATCATTAAAATGTCGCTACGGATATTTATATTGTCCGTGCTAAAGTTAGGTGTGATATGAAGAGGATGAAGCTGGATTGCATATAAGGGTGATGTGCTTGAACAAGTATTGCTGAGTTGCATATATTTCTGTAAGATTGGCTTGGAGCGGTGACATTCTAGCTGTACTCTCAGCAAGTTCTGAGACAGTGGGAAGAATAAGTGGCTGCAAGACCAAGTTGTGCTTTTAAAGGAATAACTTTTTCCATGGATTAGGAGAGAGATCCAGAATCAAGACTGAGAAACAAAGATATTTTTCAGAGGCATAACATCTGGATAAGTGTCAATTTAGCTGCAATTTTATCGTATTTCACACTGTTTTTTTTATACATGCAGCACGTGGTTTATTTATTTGCAATAAATACTATTTTAATGCATTCTGCCTCCTTTCTGTATATTTCCTTTGCCAGAGCTCTTCAGATCTTTTGCTATTGATTTCATCTAGAAGATTAGTATTATTTTGGTGTTCCTTGCATACAAATAACTGATGAAATTCACGTGCAGCAAAGATATAAGTACAATTGCTTGTGCTTGTTAAAGCAACACAAGAAACTATTTCCAGATCTGGATTTTCATAATGATTTTGGTTCCTGTTTTACTGTGCTGCCGTATAAAGTGGCCAATAAGACAACTAACAAAATGGAAGTCTTCTCTTGAGCTCATGCAGCATGTGGAATTTTTTTTTTTTAAACTTGAATGTGTTTGTAAAGACCATTGTGTAGTTATGAAAGATGGTCACCTATAACCCATGGAACTAACATATTAGCTCTGCCCTTAAATTATGAGACTGTTGACAGATTATATATGTTACAACTAAATGTCTAAGCAATTGTGTCAGTTTTCTATAACCTAGAGCACTTCACTATTCATATGGTTGCAAATAAAATATATATATACACTGTATGTATATATATATATATATATATCAGCTGATACAGGAAGCTGACTCATATCAAGTATGAAAATATAAAACATGCTCACATAAGAGCCCTCCAGATTCAATCTAAACAAAGAGTACACAACACAGTCATGATAAAATAAAATATCACATTTTAATTCAGTGCCTTCATTTACCTAAATCACTGTTTCTCAACACCAGTCCTCAAGTACCCCCACTAAGAAAGATTTTGAGCTTATTCCTATTTAGCCTGAAAAGTGTGTCAGTCATTGTGGTTATTTGACTTGCTGTCAGTAATTGAGCTATAGTGGGCTGCAGCTACACTAAACACTAAGTGCTAGATTACGAGTGGAGCCTCTTACACTAGAGCGCTAATTATGCTAGAAGTAAACTTTTTGCGCTCGTATTATGAGTTGAAAGTAAAATATTTATGCTCTCACGCTAACCCGACATGCACAAACAGGTTACGTCTAGCGCAAAAGATAACCTCTTCCCCCATAGAAGTCAATAAAGAAAAAAAAGTGGAAAAAAAACCTAGCACCGACTTGCACGCTAACCCGACATGAAAATATGAATATTTTATATTAGAATGTTCTGCACATTGCAGAATATGTTCTATTTATTCAAAAATAAATATTTCTATATACAGTATACATATCTGATGGAATTTTGGTAATATATATATATATTTATACATATACGTTTTTTCCGGATGTCGGGCTATGCCATCTGCCTGATAAACGACTGATCCATTTGATAAAGGTTCCAGTTAGGCACCGAAATGTCATGGGACCTTTTTTCTACTGAATTTCTACAATAAAAGCTAAGTGCTGTCTCATTGCAGGACTGTGGATGTTTCTCAATATCTGAGAATTGGAGTGGAGGCCCTCAAACCCTACACTATATATATATATATATATATATATATATATATATATATATATATATATATATATATATATATATATTATATATAGGTATAGATACACACATATATATATATATATATATATATATATATATATATATATATAAAAATATCTATTTAAAAATATTTAGAACATATTCCCCTTTGTGAAGAACATTGGAATGTGAAATTGCAAAGGGCCCCAATGCACTTCAATATATGTCTACATATGTATTTATGTGTTTATATGTGTATATATGTCTGTAAATACATATGTATACATACTTTAACATTGAGATACATACATATACATCTTTAAAGTCCTTAGCCTTTTATTAGATAGGGTTATTATTAGTATAAGTGTACTTTGTAATGTATTTTATTTGTTTTCTGTTACTTTTTAATTTCGCAAAACAGTTAACCACAGCTCTGAGATCGCGGTAATGATTCTAGTGTAAATTGCGATTGTGCAAATATGAGTGCAATTTAACCTATGCGCAAAGGATCGCGAAAACCCTGATGCAATCATTTGCACTAGCCCTAAATACATTTCATGTACAGTTGCATCTCCCTATAATCATGGATGCTGCCATTATGGTACTTGGGTTACACTGCAGGTATCTGAATGGGGAGTTGCTGATTATGTGCAAACAAGTCAGCACTGGTATGTACTGAAAGATTTCATTGTGGCAGCACCCATGACTATAGGTAGGTGGGGCGTAACCTCAGTACAATGCTTATAAAATGTATTTAGTGTTTAATGTCCCTTTAAGTTCAATCTATTAAAGGACCTCATAGGTTTGTATTATCTCACCTTATCGGAGCAAAGTAACTTTAATGTATCCAAGCTACTACCTCTTTTCTAATTCTCTGTTTCCATTTGTTTTGTTTTGTTCCTCTTACCTTATCTGTGGCCTTTGCTTCTTTTGCTTGCCGTATGTTCACTGCAATTGCCCTGTCCCATACACAGGTCACTAGTTTGTGTTTGTTATTCCTAGGCCGAGAGGAGACTAAGGGCTGAAGTAAAAAAAATGCATGATAGAAATGAACCAGTGAGAAACTGATATTGGCAGAGTACACATGATAATTCTCACATGAGTCTAATCTAAAAAAGATTTATAATGAATATGGTACCCACAATATAAACCGCTCAAAATATACTTCACCCTCTATATTGTCACAGTGTAAATGAGCTCTCTGTTCCCCTGTACAGCACATTTCTGCTAATCACCTATTTCTTCGTCAAAAAAGTGTCCAACACTAAATCTATGTAAGTTAAAAAAAGGATATAAGGGTAGTTTTGTCTGTGGCAAGAGAAATGTCCTTCTGGGCTGCATGTTTTCATAATTAGCATAACATTCATATCAGTCCATGGGAATGAAAGTGAAACTGAAACTTTAATGGCTCAGATAGATCATTTAAAGCGACACTAAAGTCAAAATGAAACGTTTATGATTCAGATAGAGCATGCAGTTTTAATAGGCTTTCCAATTTACTTCCATAATCACATTCACCTAGCGTTATGAGTCAAATAGCAGCGTTGTGGCCCATATCGCATCATTTTCCCTAACACAGCCATTACAAGTCTTGTCGGTGTAGGTGTACCGCAAGCCTTTTAGTCTGTACCGCAACGTCAGTACCGCACTCCTAAAAATGACGTTTTTTCATGGGATTCCCATAGCCCCGCTATTACGAGTTTTGCAGTGAGACTAAATAGCCAATATTACAGCATAAAATGACAAGATCCGTAACGCCATCTAAAGTCAGTAGTCATAAGTTTTATGCTACAAAGCTGTGACATGAAACTCATAACTAAAGTGTTAAAAAGTACACTAACACACATAAACTCCCTATTAACCCCTAAACCAAGGCCCTCCTGCATCACAAACACTATTTTAAAGTTTTTAACCCCTAATCTGCCGCTCCCGACATCGCTGCCACCAAAAACATTTATTAACCCCTATTCCGCCGCTCCCCGACATCGTCACCACTATAATAAACGTATTAACCCGTAAACCGCCGCCCGTATCAAAGACACTATTTAAATATTAACCCCGGAGTTGAAGTCCTAATCCAGGCGGCGAGAAGTCCTCATCCAAGCGGCAAGAAGTCTTCATAAGGCAGGTTAGGTTTTATTTCACAGGTAAGTTTGTATTTATTTTAACTAGGTAGTTATTAAATAGTTTATAACTATTACTAACTAGTCTACCTAGTTAAAATTAATACAAACTTACTAATTTAATAACATAATTTATGTAAGAACTTACCTGATAAATTAATTTCTTTCATATTAGCAAGAGTCCATGAGCTAGTGACGTATGGGATATACATTCCTACCAGGAGGGGCAAAGTTTCCCAAACCTCAAAATGCCTATAAATACACCCCTCACCACACCCACAAATCAGTTTAACGCATAGCCAAGAAGTGGGGTGATAAGACAAAAAGTGCAAAAGCATAAAAAATAAGGAATTGGAATAATTGTGCTTTATACAAAAAAATCATAACCACCACAAAAAGGGTGGGCCTCATGGACTCTTGCTAATATGAAAGAAATGAATTTATCAGGTAAGTTCTTACATAAATTATGTTTTCTTTCATGTAATTAGCAAGAGTCCATGAGTTAGTGACGTATGGGATAATGAATACCCAAGATGTGGATCTTCCACGCAAGAGTCACTAGAGAGGGAGGGATAAAATAAAGACAGCCAATTCCGCTGAAAATAATCCACACCCAAAATAAAGTTTAAATCTTATAATGAAAAAAACTGAAATTATAAGCAGAAGAATCAAACTGAAACAGCTGCCTGAAGAACTTTTCTACCAAAAACTGCTTCAGAAGAAGAAAACACATCAAAATGGTAGAATTTAGTAAAAGTATGCAAAGAAGACCAAGTTGCTGCTTTGCAAATCTGATCAACCGAAGCTTCATTCCTAAATGCCCAGGAAGTAGAAACTGACCTAGTAGAATGAGCTGTAATCCTTTGAGGCGGAGTTTTACCCGACTCGACATAAGCATGATGAATTAAAGATTTCAACCAAGACGCCAAAGAAATGGCCTTCTGACCTTTCCTAGAACCGGAAAAGATAACAAAAAGACTAGAAGTCTTTCGGAAATCCTTAGTAGCTTCAACATAATATTTCAAAGCTCTAACTACATCCAAAGAATGCAATGATCTCTCCTTAGAATTCTTAGGATTAGGACATAATGAAGGAACCACAATTTCTCTACTAATGTTGTTAGAATTCACAACCTTAGGTAAAAATTTAAAAGAAGTTCGCAGCACCGCCTTATCCTGATGAAAAATCAGAAAAGGAGACTCACAAGAAAGAGCAGATAATTCAGAAACTCTTCTAGCAGAAGAGATGGCCAAAAGAAACAAAACTTTCCAAGAAAGTAATTTAATGTCCAGTGAATGCATAGGTTCAAATGGAGGAGCTTAAAGAGCCCCCAGAACCAAATTCAAACTCCAAGGAGGAGAAATTGACTTAATAACAGGTTTTATACGAACCAAAGCTTGTACAAAACAATGAATATCAGGAAGATTAGCAATCTTTCTGTGAAAAAGAAAAGAAAGAGCAGAGATTTGTCCTTTCAAGGAACTTGCAGACAAACCTTTATCCAAACCATCCTGAAGAAACTGTAAAATTCTCGGAATTCTAAAAGAATGCCAGGAAAAATGATGAGAAAGACACCAAGAAATGTAAATCTTCCAGACTCGATAATATATCTTCCTAGATACAGATTTACGAGCCTGTAACATAGTATTAATCACAGAGTCAGAGAAACCTCTTTGACTGAGAATCAAGCGTTCAATCTCCATACCTTCAAATTTAAGGATTTGAGATCCTGATGGAAAAAAGGACCTTGTGACAGAAGGTCTGGTCTTAACGGAAGAGTCCACGGTTGGCAAGTGGCCATCCGGACAAGATCCGCATACCAAAACCTGTGAGGCCATGCTGGAGCTACCAGCAGAACAAACGAGCATTCCTTCAGAATCTTGGAAATTACTCTTGGAAGAAGAACTAGAGGCGGAAAGATATAGGCAGGATGATACTTCCAAGGAAGTGACAATGCATCCACTGCTTCCGCCTGGGGATCCCTGGATCTGGACAGATACCTGGGAAGCTTCTTGTTTAGATGAGAAGCCGTCAAATCTATTTCTGGAAGTCCCCACATTTGAACAATCTGAAGAAATACCTCTGGGTGAAGAGACCATTCGCCCGGATGTAACGTTTGGCGACTGAGATAATCCGCTTCCCAATTGTCTATACCTGGGATATGAACCGCAGAAATTAGACAGGAGCTGGATTCCGCCCATACCAGTATTCGAGATACTTCTTTCATAGCCAGAGGACTGTGAGTCCCTCCTTGATGATTGATATATGCCACAGTTGTGACATTGTCCGTCTGAAAACAAATGAACGATTCTCTCTTTAGAAGAGGCCATGACTGAAGAGCTCTGAAAATTGCACGGAGTTCCAAAATATTGATTGGTAATCTCACCTCCTGAGATTCCCAAACCCCTTGTGCTGTCAGAAACCCCCAAACAGCTCCCCAACCTGTCAGACTTGCATCTGTTGAAATCACAGTCCAGGTTGGAAGAACAAAAGAAGCCCCCTGAACTAGACGACGGTGATCTGTCCACCACGTCAGAGAGTGTCGTACAATCGGTTTTAAAGATATCAATTGAGATATCTTTGTATAATCCCTGCACCACTGGTTCAGCATACAAAGCTGAAGAGGTCGCATGTGAAAACGAGCAAAGGGGATCGCATCCGATGCAGCAGTCATAAGACCTAGAATTTCCATGCATAAGGCTACCGAAGGGAATGATTGAGACTGAAGGTTTAGACAAGCTGAAACCAATTTTAGACGTCTCTTGTCCGTCAGAGACGGAGTCATGGACACTGAATCTATCTGGAAACCTAAAAAGGTTACCCTTGTCTGAGGAATCAATGAACTTTTCGGCAAATTGATCATCCAACCATGATCTCGAAGAAACAATACAAGTCGATTCGTATGAGATTCTGCTAAATGTGAAGACTGAGCAAGTACCAAGATATCGTCCAAATAAGGAAATGCCAAAATACCCTGTTCTCTGATTACAGACAGAAGGGCACCGAGAGCCTTTGTAAAAATCCTTGGAGCTGTTGCTAGGCCAAACGGCAGAGCCACAAACTGGTAATGCTTGTCTAGGAAAGAGAATCTCAGAAACTGATAATGATCTGGATGAATCGGAATATGCAGATATGCATCCTGTAAATCTATTGTTGACATATAATGCCCTTGCTGAACAAAAGGCAGAATAGTCCTTATAGTTACCATTTTGAATGTTGGTATCCTTACATAATGATTCAATATTTTTAAATCCAGAACTGGTCTGAAGGAATTCTCCTTCTTTGGTACAATGAAGAGATTTGAGTAAAACCCCAGCCCCTGTTCCAGAACTGGAACTGGCATAATTACTCCAGCCAACTCTAGATCTGAAACACATTTCAGAAATGCTTGAGCCTTCGCTGGATTTACTGGGACACGGGAAAGAAAAAATCTTCTTGCAGGAGGCCTCATCTTGAAGCCTATTCTGTACCCTGCTGAAACAATGTTCTGAATCCAAAGATTGTGAATTGAATTGATCCAAATTTCTTTGAAAAAACGTAATCTGCCCCCTACCAGCTGGGCTGGAATGAGGACCGCACCTTCATGTGGACTTGGGAGCTGGCTTTGGCTTTCTAAAGGGCTTGGATTTATTCCAGACTGAAGATGGTTTCCAAACTGATACCGCTCCTGTAGGGGAAGGATCAGGCTTTTGTTCCTTATTGTGACGAAAGTAACGAAAACGATTATTAGACCTAAATTTACCTTTAGATTTTTTATCCTGTGGTAAAAAAGTTCCTTTCCCTCCAGTAACAGTTGAAATAATAGAATCCAACTGTGAACCAAATAATTTATTACCCTGGAAAGAAAGGGAAAGTAAAGTTGACTTAGAAGACATATCAGCATTCCAAGTTTTAAGCCATAAAGCTCTTCTAGCTAAAATAGCTAGAGACATATACCTGACATCAACCCTAATGATATTAAAGATGGCATCACAAATAAAATTATTAGCATGTTGAAGAAGATTAACAATGCTATGAGAATTATGATCTGTTACTTGTTGCGCTAAAGCTTCTAACCAAAAAGTTGAAGCTGCAGCAACATCCGCTAAAGATATAGCAGGTCTAAGAAGATTACCTGAACATAAGTAAGCTTTTCTTAGAAAGGATTCAATTTTGCTATCTAAAGGATCCTTAAAGGAAGTACTATCTGCCGTAGGAATAGTAGTACGCTTAGCAAGAGTAGAGATAGCCCCATCAACCTTAGGGATTTTGTCCCAAAACTCTAATCTGTCAGATGGCACAGGATATAATTGCTTAAAACGTTTAGAAGGAGTAAATGAATTACCCAAATTATTCCATTCCCTGGAGATTACTTCAGAAATAGCATCAGGGACAGGAAAAACTTATGGAATAACTACAGGAGATTTAAAAACCTTATTTAAACGTTTAGATTTAGTATCAAAAGGACCAGAATCCTCTATTTCTAATGCAATTAAGACTTCTTTAAGCAAAGAACGAATAAATTCCATTTTGAACAAATATGAAGATTTATCAGCATCAACCTCTGAAACAGAATCCTCTGAACCAGAGGAATCATTATCAGAATCAGAATGACGATGTTCATTTAAAAATTCACCTGAAAAATGAGAAGTTTTAAAAGACCTTTTACGTTTACTAGAAGGAGGGATAACAGACATAGCCTTCTTAATGGATTTAGAAACAAAATCTCTTATGTTAACAGGAACACTCTGAGTATTAGATGTTGATGGAACCACAACAGGTAATGTAACATTACTAAAGGAAATATTATCTGCATTAACAAGTTTGTCATGACATTCATTACAAACAACAGCTGGAGGAACAGATACCATAAGTTTACAGCAAATACACTTGGTAGACCCAGCATCAGGCAGTGATTTTCCAGAAGTATCTTCTGACTCAGGGTCAATCTGGGACATCTTGCAATATGTAATAGAAAAAACAACATATAAAGCAAAATTGGTCAAACTCCTTAAATGATGTTTCAGGAATGGGAAAAAATGCCAGTGAACAAGCTTCTAGCAACCAGAAGCAGTAAACAGAAGCAATAAACAATGAGAGTTAAAATAATGTGGAGACAATAATGACGCCCATATTTTTTAGCGCCAAAAAAGACGCCCACATTATTTGGCGCCTAAATGATTTTGGCCCCAAAAATAACGCCACATCCGGTAACGCCGACACTTTTTTTTTGCGCCAAAATGAATGACGCAATAAAATGAAGCATTTTCAGCCCCCGCGAGCCTAACAGCCCACAGGGAAAAAAGTCAAATTTTAAGGTAAGAAAAAAATTGATTATTCAAATGCATTATCCCAAATAATGAAACTGACTGTCTGAAATAAGGAATATTGAACATCCTGAATCAAGGCAAATAAATGTTTAAATACAAATATTTAGAACTTTATATAAAAGTGCCCAACCATAGCTTAGAGTGTCACAAAAATAAGACTTACTTACCCCAGGACACTCATCTACATGTAGTAGAAAGCCAAACCAGTACTGAAACGAGAATCAGTAGAGGTAATGGTATATATAAGAGTATATCGTCAATCTGAAAAGGGAGGTAAGAGATGAATCTCTACGACCGATAACAGAGAACCTATGAAATAGACCCCGTAGAAGGAGATCATTGCATTCAAATAGGCAATACTCTCTTTACATCCCTCTGACATTCACTGCATGCTGAGAGGAAAACCGGGCTCCAACCTGCTGCGGAGCGCATATCAACGTAGAATCTAGCACAAACTTACTTCACCAGTTTGTAAAACTGATTTGTGGGTGTGGTGAGGGGTGTATTTATAGGCATTTTGAGGTTTGGGAAACTTTGCCCCTCCTGGTAGGAATGTATATCCCATACGTCACTAGCTCATGGACTCTTGCTAATTACATGAAAGAAAGGTTTATTTAGTGGTAGTGATGTGGGAGGCCAGAGGTTTAGGGTTAATAACTTTGCAGCAATGTTGGGGAGTGGCGGAATAGGGGTTAATAACTTTAATATAGTTGCGGCGATGTTGGGGAGCGGAGGAATAGGGGTTAATAACTTTAATATAGTTGCGGCGATGTTGGGGTGTGGCGGAATAGGGGTTAATAACTTTAGTATAGTGGCGGCGATATCGGGAGCGGCAGATTAGGCGTTAATACCTTTATTTAGGTGATGGCGATTTTGGGAGCGGCAGATTAGGGGTTAATAACTGTAGGCAGGCATCGGCGATGTCGGGGGCAGCAGATTAGGGGTATTTAGACTCGGGGGTTTATGTTAGGGTGTTAGGTTTAAACTGTATTTTATTTTTCCCCATAGACATCAATAGGGCTGCGTTACGAAGCTTTTGTTTCCTCGATCGCAGGTGTTAGACTTTTTTTTTGCCGGCTCTCCCCATTGATGTCTATGAGGAAAGCGTGCACAAGCACGTCAAAACACCGCTTGTTTTGTGTGCGGTATGGAGCTTAACTTCTCCATATCGCCTGCGCAAGCCGGGTTTTTCAAAACTTGTAATGGCAGCGCTATAGGGAATTAAAAAACGCCACTTTTGCATTCTTTACTTTCCCTATAGCGCTCAAAACTCGTAATCTAGGTGATTGTTCACTGTCTTTTTTTATGCACACTTTCTGAGGCACCAGCTACTACTGAGCATGCGCAAGTGTTCACAGTGTATATGAATGTTTGTGATTCGCTGATGGATGTCACGTAATACAGGGAGACAGCAAATTTAAGTATATTTTGAAATGTGTCAGCTAGTGATTGGTGGTTACACACATATGCCTCTTGTCATTGACTCACAAGATGTGTTTAGCTTGGTACTTGTATTGCATTGCTGCTCTGGAGCTGACCTTAGCTTTGGGTTAAGCACATAGATATATGCCAGGAATAGTATAATAATACAATGCTCTTAACCCATTAAAGCATTCTCTTTGTCTACTTTTATGTCCCTTTAAGTTAATGTTGCTTATCTACCTGTGCTTGGCTTGATGGGATCTAAAAACAAAAAGTTGTCCCTGATTTCTCTGTGACGGTGTTTGCAAATGGCAGGAACTCATCTCTAAGGTTAATCCCCTATTGTAATTTAACACAAAAGCACCTTACTCCTTCCATATGGTCTGGGATCATTAAATTAAGAGCAAATTAACAGCCATGTTGTCCTTTTATAATAATAAACTTAGTTCCACTTGTTTTTCCTTCACACTGACACCTTCGTCTTATTAATAAGATTAAGCATCATAACATTAGCAAATTGCTGTGAATTATGCACTGTTATTATTTTCTAACAAAGAAAGCTTTTTTTAATGTTGTGTAATTTGCTTAAAGGGCCATAATTCCCAAATGTTTAAACACTTTAAAGTGCTGCAGCATAGCTGTAAAAAGCTGACTAGAAAATATCTCTTGAACATCTCTATGTAAAAAAGAAAGATATTTTACCACAAAAGTTCCTCAGTAGCCACCTCCCATTGTAAAGGATTTCTAAGTAGCATTTTAGTATGTCTGTCCTGGGACAGATGAAAGGCTGAGCCTCGTGAACTCTCATATTATTTCACCAATCAGGTAAAGGAAGCTTACTATGAAATCTCATGAGAGTTAAGTCAAATCTCATGAGATCACAGTAAGAGTTCATGACCTTAGCACTGCTGATGCTGATTGGCTGCTGTTCATTTCTTCATTTTTTTTTTTTTACCTGCAGCTGGGAGCAGGTGAAGTATAACTTTTTACACAGAACTTACTCTGCTGAGCTGAGAAGATTGTGAGGTAAAATATCTTCCTTTTTTACATAGAGATGCTCAGGTTATATTTTTCCTGTCAGCTTTTTACAGTTATACTGCATCAGTTTCAAGTGATTTAGCATATGAGTATTATGTCCCTTTAAGAATAAACATATT
The DNA here is from genome assembly GCF_027579735.1 of Bombina bombina. Classification (NCBI taxonomy): domain Eukaryota; kingdom Metazoa; phylum Chordata; class Amphibia; order Anura; family Bombinatoridae; genus Bombina; species Bombina bombina. The sequence goes on from NC_069504.1 coordinate 496,266,284, forward strand.
ACTCTAGTACATTCATAAAATAAGAGTAGGCTTAGACTCCAATTTCTTTTTTTTTTTTTTGCTTTTAGACAAAAAAGGTAAAGGAAACTGTATTTAAAAGGTCACTGAGACTAACCCATCAAGGTTATGTTACTAAACTAAAAAAAATATTTAAAAAAAAAAAGTGAGATACTTTGCAATGAGGAGCCTAGAGGTATTCCAATGCATCAAAATGCATATGGCAGCAGTTCTCAGGTGGCTGTTGGAGTTATTTAAATCTTGCCTTTCACAGTTAAACTTCAGCATGCCTTGTTCACATTTTAACAAATGCTATAAATAATGTGTAAAAAAAAAGGACCAAAACACACCTTTAAACTATGAAACAAATAAAATATAATCATGTGGATGTTCATTGTGTGTTGTTTTTTTTAAATATGAACGCAAACTGATACCAAAGGGTTAATTGCGGACATGCCATAATTATGTTTGAAAAAAAGTCTTTAGTAGTCAGTAATAATGGATACATTTATTTATGACATTAGCCTTTCCTGCTTATATTTTTGTGTCCATGTTGGTCTGCAAAAAGCCAAACCATGAAAGGTCAAGATGGAAAAAATACTCTCATAAGGTGGTGAGAGTCCACAAGTCTTGACATGCATGTGGGATTTAATTCCTGTCACTAGGAGGAGGCAAAGATAACCCAAACACCAAGAGCTTTTGAACTATCCCACCTCCCCGTACAAGAAGATTTGAGGTGCTTTAGATTCCACATTGACAGGGGTGATTCTAAGACATATGTGAGAACCGTTACCCCTCTGAATCAGCAAACCTTGGATTCAGGGGTGGTGGGTACTGGGTAGTGACACCACAATATTTCCCTTAGTTACAAGCCTTCCAAAGGTGTTGTGGGCACCTGCCCTTAGCCTCCTCCTGCAGGGTCTTCGTACTCCACTTCATTATCCTCTGCTGTTACTTTCACAGCACTGGATGGGTTCTCTACTGGAAACAACTTTTCCTTTCAACTGGTAAATTCAGTGGTGGGGGTGCCGTTCAGGTAAGTACAGTGCACTCACATAGCACGCTAGTTCTTTGCAGATACATGTTCATGTATAGCATAGCCATGGGGCAATTATGCTTAATACAGTCAGCTTAAATGCTACTCACTTAGGGCTAAGTGTTTGTTTTTTAACAATTTTTTATATTACAGTGTAACGGCTGAATGTAAGGTGTCCTCTGGAGTGGAGCTGGACTCTTCATGAGAGCTTGCTTTAAGTTTCAGCTCTCTTGGTAGATAGGAGGCAGTTATCGGACGGTCTGTAGTGTTGCTATTCTTTGTCAAGTAGCTGGTATATGATTTTTTCCAGCTTCTCAAATTGTTGTTCGAGTCGTTGTTGTAGGTTTGTTTCCCATGTGGTGGCCATCTTAATTATATTCTTATTAGATATGCAGGTGATTCTTTTACCCCTGTAAATTTGATGCCTCATAGACCCTTTTTTGCTCTTAAAGGTGTTTGGGTGTATTCAATATTTTCGGGTTCGGTACCAGAATGTTCAATTAGAACAGTTTACCTCTGCGTTCTGAGGGGGTGGCACTGCCTATGCTTGGCCCCTGCCTTAGACCTTTGACGTTTGATCTAGGGCTCAGGTATAAAAAATACAGTGAAAAATTAGATATTCAGTGTGCCACCAGCTTGTGTAGCAATATGATGAGGGGTTAGAGTACGATCAATGTAGGATGTCTCCAGAAATCGGCGGATTGTCGGTAATTCAGCCAGAGCTCATAGAGAGTCCAACCACTCAGGATCGCTGTTCGGAACGTCCCCAGGGCTAAGTGTTTTTAAAGCCCCTTCTACAATCATAGCAGAGGTTTCTGTTTGGGACACAGACTATGTGTCTAATTTGCAAAACTGGTCCAGTTTGTCCTCCATCTGAACTATGTAGTGTATGTGTGATCCATATAATGTATTCTGGTCCGTCTACTAATGTTTTTTCTACTAAGAATGTCCTACACCTATGTGTATTTCACAGGGAGCTTCTATGGACTTTTCTCCATAGTTTACAAATGATCTTCACTCAACTGTAACTGAAGTTTTAGCTGCTATGCCTCCGCTAAGTAAGCGTAAGCACACTATTGCAGTCTCTTAAGTCTCTAATGCAGACATCCTCAAACTTAGCACTACAGAGGTTTTGGAACTACATTTCCCATGATGCTCAGCCAGTATATCAGCTTTGAGGATGACTGCTCTAATGAATATAGAGAGATTCCTGATATTTTGCAGGATGGGGGGCTGAGCTGAACACTGAAGGGATAGGTCGCATGGACGGAGAGCTCCTGCAATTGTTTTCTAATATTAAGACTTTTCATATACAAAAAGTGTATTGCCTTCAGATGATGCCTAATATATAAGAAGTCACAGGCTTATAGCATGCTTTGACGAGTCCTAAAACTCCAACTAAGATCATAGCAACTACTTTTGTGCCTTTCTGACACCACGAGGAAGATCCGGTGGCTATTAACCATTAACCATTATAACCATTAACCATTATAGTCGCGCTACTAAGGGATATAGGTTTCCTGCTGAAGCAATACCAAGAGGCCTTCGCTTTATCACTTACAGCAGTGGATTACTTGCCCGTTCCTACCGTCGCTCCCAAGATCGCCGGAGGTGGTGACGTCGATGATACCCTAGTGAGCGGTGGTTTTGGACCCCAGCGGTCGCCATCTTTCCTTTTACCGGATCTTCTACCACGGAACTTTCCCAGTCCCTCTTTGATGGAGCCCGGCTGTCCGGTTATTACCATTCTATCGGATGAGGGTGTCGCTGCGCTAGAGCCTACTGCCTTTCACAGCGCCGATGTGAGCCCTCGAGCGAAGAGGTTTCTTGACCCTGGGTGGCAGCATGATGTGGAAGTGACAAGGACTCTGGAAGAGATTCCCCTGAAGCTGCATGTTGGTGGACAGAGTGATATCAAACAGGGAGCAACAGAATTGCAGCGAGTGTCGAAGGCCTGTTTGTGTGTGAACCTTACTGTTACAGGAAGAATTATGGAGAGACGTCATGCTTTGTCCATGACTTTTGGCTAACCAGTTACTATTCAACCGTTGAGTTCTGCAGATCCGGAATTGGATAAGTATTAGAGACATTAATTTGACAATACGGTTGCAGCTTCATATAAGCCATCTATCTTGGTTTTAATGTTTATTGAGTCCCATAGTTACCACTTGTTTGAAATGTTTTTGCTGTTTGTTTGTTTTTTTCTGTGTGGAAGGTGTTACGGTTGCCTCCAGGCTGGCTGGAAGTTGGACCGTAGAAAAGGATGCTCCTAGCGCTCACCAAAGGAGCAGCAGCACCGTAGACTCTATAACTGCTGCGTAGCCACCATAAGTAATGCAGACTCTATGAACCACCGCTGCTGGGCTGGTATCTCGCCGTCTGCTCTGCGCCCTGGACCTATGACCAGGCTCCAGTAGGTGAACCTCTTCCTTCTGTAGCAATCCCTGTAGCTAAGGGAGTATGAAGAGCATAGCAATCCCTGTAATGATTATAAGCTGTATCCTACAAACATGAGTCAAAGCTTCAAGTTAGAGGGTCAACAATAGGTCTGATGTGCTGGAGCACACAGCCTCCTTTTTATTGAGGTTACATGCAAACAGGACACTCTCAGGGGGAGGCATAAAATCCCCCATCACACATTTGATATTAGATAGAGAGACACTCCCTTTGACAGGCCACAACATTTACTTCAGCAGATAACATTACACACAATAAAACAATGCAGTCCACCTTATCAATACTAGAAGTCTGATTAGACAATGGAAAAGTTGATCACTAAACCTAATTAGAGCTAATCCCAGCAGACTTGTATTTAGAATAGGTTTCTTGAAGCTGAACAAAATTTAACTCTTAATGGCACACAATGAAACTGAACCAAGTGGGAGAAAGCCAGGGACAAGTCATTTCACAGGTCTGGGGACATAGTCTTAAAGGGGCATTGTTCATCAAAGTCACAATATGTCCCCAGATGGTTCTTAAAGGGCCATACACACCCAATAAAAGTTAATATGTTCTCAGGGGCACAATCTTCCAGGGGCCATAGTCATGAGGAAGGAGGCTGGCAAATAGGCTTCTCCAAAATCCAGGGAAGCAGGGCAATTTTCCATTTAAAGGGCCAGTTACAAACAGCAGTTTGTAACATATCTCCCCTTTTGGAGGGAGACTAACCAGGCACCTGACCTTCTGTCGGTCAGTGCCTAAGTTAGTCTCGCAACCCACCCACAAATAAACATTAGCAGCACAGTAGCCCCCCCCAAATAAGTAGTACTGACCTGTAGGTTCCAGGTTATAGGATGAAAGGGTAGCATCCTCTGCCTTCCTGGCGCAGCTGGGCAAATAGCTGATGGTACTTGGGGGGCAGAGGCCAGCGGCACTCTGCCCTGGTGCCAGCGCTTCTGCTGGGGTGAGGGGTTTGCAGGCCAGTCCTGTAACAAGGGGGTCTGTAGGGCAGAGGCCAGCAGCGCTCTGTCCTGATGCCAGCTCTTCTGCTGGGGGAATTGGGGCATAGTCCTGCCCGGTGGCAAAGGGAACGTGGGGGTCAGTGGGGGTTAACATCTCCACTGTTAACCCTGGGCCCAAGTTAGGAGTTAGCTGGGGAGGGGGAGATTGGCTTACCTCCTCCTCCTGATACTCCGGTGGCCGTTGGGAAGGGAGGTCGATGCTCTCCGCTTCCTGTGGAACATGCTGCGCTGGGGAGAGAGACCGGTTGTCTCCTCTCCCTGGAAGGCACACTCCGGCTGGGGAGGGAGGTCGATGCTCTCCCCTCCCTGTAGCTGGGTCTGTCGCTGGGGATCTGGGCCGCCTGCCCAGCATCCCTGTAGGGCCGGTAGAGAGACTGCGGTCCCATCTCCACCTGCCTGCTGGGGGTCCTCCCAGGACCAGTCTATGAGGCCTGCTGCCTCTGGTATCTCTGGTTGGGGAAGGAGACTGGTTGTCTCTTCCCTCTGCACAGTATACTGCCGCTGGGGAGGGAGGTCGCTGCTCTCCTCTCCCTGTGGAACATGCTGCGGCTGGGGAGAGAGACCAGGTGTCCATACCCTCAAACTCCACAGTTGGCGCTCAAAGGCTCGTGCCGCTTCGTTCTCAGTAGCCAATTCCCGGATGAGGCGACTGACTACCTCCTGTGCAGGGTCTGGACCATATCGGACTAGCCGCCTCTTTACCTCTGGAACGAAATCAGCGCCCTCATAGCGACGGATCAGGTTGAGGTGCTCTTCACAGGGTTCTGACCAGTATCTTGTCAGCTCCATGCTGCTGTAGGTAGGGACGCTGCGCAGTGGCTAGCGTTGCCCTCAATAACTTTCCTACGATACCAGTGCTGTTGTGGTGCTGCTCCTTGCGCTAGGACGCCAATCCCACCGCTGCCGCCAAATGTTACGGTTGCCTCCAGGCTGGCTGGAAGTTGGACCGTAGAAAAGGATGCTCCTAGCGCTCACCAAAGGAGCAGCAGCACCGTAGACTCTATAACTGCTGCGTAGCCACCATAAGTAATGCAGACTCTATGAACCACCGCTGCTGGGCTGGTATCTCGCCGTCTGCTCTGCGCCCTGGACCTATGACCAGGCTCCAGTAGGTGAACCTCTTCCTTCTGTAGCAATCCCTGTAGCTAAGGGAGTATGAAGAGCATAGCAATCCCTGTAATGATTATAAGCTGTATCCTACAAGCATGAGTCAAAGCTTCAAGTTAGAGGGTCAACAATAGGTCTGATGTGCTGGAGCACACAGCCTCCTTTTTATTGAGGTTACATGCAAACAGGACACTCTCAGGGGGAGGCATAAAATCCCCCATCACACATTTGATATTAGATAGAGAGACACTCCCTTTGACAGGCCACAACATTTACTTCAGCAGATAACATTACACACAATAAAACAATGCAGTCCACCTTATCAATACTAGAAGTCTGATTAGACAATGGGAAAGTTGATCACTAAACCTAATTAGAGCTAATCCCAGCAGACTTGTATTTAGAATAGGTTTCTTGAAGCTGAACAAAATTTAACTCTTAATGGCACACAATGAAACTGAACCAAGTGGGAGAAAGCCAGGGACAAGTCATTTCACAGGTCTGGGGACATAGTCTTAAAGGGGCATTGTTCATCAAAGTCACAATATGTCCCCAGATGGTTCTTAAAGGGCCATACACACCCAATAAAAGTTAATATGTTCTCAGGGGCACAATCTTCCAGGGGCCATAGTCATGAGGAAGGAGGCTGGCAAATAGGCTTCTCCAAAATCCAGGGAAGCAGGGCAATTTTCCATTTAAAGGGCCAGTTACAAACAGCAGTTTGTAACAGAAGGGAATGTTTGATTACTCTTGCATTGCTAGTACAGGATTTTTCTGTTTATATGAATATTCCACTGTCTTATCTGTTAGTGAACTAGGTCACAGTTACATTATACCTATGTAGGCTCTCACTACTGAACGTTTGCTGAACATACTTTTACACCACCTATATTGTTAGTTCTAGTTATCCCAACCTATACACAGCTTTACTATATTAATGCTACCCTTTGCCTAATGCATTATTAAGGTTTTATCTAGGGGCTTTGGAGTGCTAATCTCAAGCAGAATTTCTTGCCTTGGTTATTAAGTTAGCTATATCACAGAGCGTATAGATTTATATTATGTTCTCCTATACTTTATTTATGTATACTTAGGACTCTTAACTATTAACCTATCGCTATAAACACAACTATGGGAGTTATGGCTTGATTAGAGAATTGCTATTCGGCTAAATGTTCTGGGTGCTGCCCCTCGAAATAACACTCTCTTATATTTAGAACAGGCTCCTGTTGTGGGGTATAGGGCCCGTACCCTGACAGCAGGTCCAATAAATTCATATTGAGACTACACCACCCTGTTTTGAGGGAGCTCTAGCCCTATATTGCATCTCGAAATTACACATATTTTGATTTTATAAACCTGCACGCAGATATGGCATAACTAATCCACCAGTATCTCTTGTTTTAAAATAGAAAATAAAAATTGGATGTCGTGGAGATAAATACCAATGTTTTTTCATACTGAGGCAACACTACCCTGTTTTAAGGAAACTCTAGCCCTATATTATTTCTCGAGAATATACATATTATGATTTTATTAATCTGTACACAGATATAGCACAACAAATCCACCAGTATCTTTTGTTTGTGTGGGACCTACAGGAGTTGTTTTTTTTTCTCAGCCTTGTAAAACTAGCTCTATATTTCTTCCTCTCCAAGCGTATGTCACACTGATAAGTTCAATCTCAAGTAAGTCTTACTCTAACCTAGCTGCAAAATTAGTCCATGCTTTTTCTTATCCCTACAAATTACCACGACTAATTTACACCCCTCCCTCCCCCACACGTAATGAGTCCCCTAGTAATAGGAGAACTAAATATCCGGTTTCTCTTGCCCATACCGCAACTTTCACTACTCCCTTAGCACTCACTCTCTTTTACACAACGCCACAGTCTGGGATCCATCCTTTCTACTCGGATCAGCAGGTCTGACCATCAGTACCTACCATCTAAGCCCCCCAATCATTTTTCAGGGGCCTCCTTTAAGACCACAGAGAATAGAGCAAAGCCTGTAAGTGCCTCCACTTGTTAGTTTGAAGGCTATCCTATGGATCACATATATCACTAGGGGAGTTCATATCTTATCCTACTATATTATACAGAATTCATTACATCCTACATTGCATATTATATCTTGTATTTTTTCTTTAGCTTCATGGATGGTTAAACTTATTTGTTAAAGTTAAGAAAAATTGAGGCTGATTTAGCAATATCTTGTTATATGTGCACTACTATAATTTGAACATCTTACACTGCTGTGACTCTAATGACCATTTGTATTTTTATTATTTGTTTTATACTGGCTGTTTATGCAGCAACACTGTAGTGCTTTCATTTTCTTCTTCCTCAATAAAAATATTGTAAAAAAAAAAATTAACGTCAGATGATCAGGAGTCTATCTCTGATCTGGAATCAGATTACTCTTATGTTCAGGGTGGACCATTTACTTTGTGAGGTCCTTTAAACCTGCTTATGAAAAACGATTAATCAACTGGATTTGATTTCCAGTTCCTGAATTAATCTCAGAAATTTCCAATTAATGGATAAGCTTAGTATCCATTTTGCTACGTCCTCTACGTTTTAATTTTTTTTATCTTTTACCTGCTAAGAATATTGATCTTTGGGAATCTATTCCAAAGGTTGGAGGAGCAATTTCTACTCTAGCCAGGCCTACTACCATTCCATTAGAGGATAGTACATACTTTAGGGATCCTATGAATCACAAATTAGAGGCTTTATTTCAGAACGTTATTCCTTCAGACAGGTTATCTCTTTAAGCCAGTCAGCTGGAATAGCGTATGTGGCAGTAGCTGCAGCCTTATGCTGTGATTCTTTGTCTGATCTTATTTCTGATCTATCCTCTGTGGAAGAATTACAAAGATGCATTAAATTACTTTGCACCACTAACTCTTTTATCTGTGATGCAGTGATGGATATCATTCGGATTAATGTGAAAAACATGTCTTTTGCTGTCTTGACAGAAGGGCCTTATGGCTTAAGTCTTGGTCTGCAGATATGGTTACCAAAAACAGATTATTTGTTATTCCTTTTCAAGGAAAGATTGTTTTTGGATTAGGCCTGGACTTAATCATTTCCTCTGTTTTTTGAGGTAAGGATGCCTTCCTCCCTCAGGATAAGAGATCTAAGAGTAAAAACAGATCAGGTAATCATTTTTGTTCTTCCAAAGCTTAGAAGTTGTCTTCTTCCCAGAAGCACAAGTCCTCTAAGCCATCATGGAAACCAGGTTCCTCTTGGTCCAAATCCAAACAAATCAAGAAATCCAATTCTGCATAAAGGTGCGGCCTCCAAACCAGATTCAGTTCTGATAGGGGGCAGGTTGAGCCGCTTCCAGGAGGCTTGGTTTCAATTAGTTCAGGACTCTTGGGTTTTAAACATTTTATCTCAAGGTTACAGGATAGTTTCTTCTGTTTTATGTCCCAAATGATTCTTCGAAGGAGGCTTTCTTTCTCCAATGTGTTCAGGATTTAGAACGGATGGGGGTTATTCAACCTGTTCCTGTTTTACTTAAATCTCTTTATTGTCCCAAAAAAGAAGGGAATGTTCAGACCTATCCTGGCTTTAAAGATTCTTGAGACTTTCAGTTCACTGCCCTTCATTTTGGGGTGGCTACTGCTCCCCAGAATATCCACGAAGGTTTTGGGAGCTGTATTGGCAGTAATCAGATCTCAGGGTATTTCAGTAGCTCCTTACCTTGACAACATTCTTGTTCAGGCTCCATCCCTGCCTTTGATGATTTCTCACACTCAGAAACATTTGATTTTCTATGCAGTGACGATTGAAAAATCAAGGTGCCAAAGAGTTCTCTGTCTCCCAGTACCAAGGTCTGTTTTCTGGGAGTATATATTGATTTTGTGTCTTCAAGAGCCTGTGTCAATCTTCTTTCCACTATCAATCCCACAGTAGCAAAATGTATGGAGGTTGTTGGTCTGATGGTAGCAACCTCAGACACGGTTCCTTTTATATGTTTTCACTTACGCCCTCTTAAACTTTTTATGCTTAATCATTGGACAGGGAATTACTCTCGTCTCGTTTAGGAGATTGTTCTAGACTCCAAAGTAAAGCAATCTGTATCTCGGTGGATAGACCACCATTCTTTTGCTCTTGGGATTCCTTTCTTCTGCTATCTTGGTTAATTGTCACTACAGATGCCAATCTTTCGAGCTGGGGCACAGTTTGGGGAGATTAGAGAGTGAAAAGAGTTTGGTCTCCTTAGGAGACAAGGTTACGAATCTTGTAACTCTGGACGATTTCTCTGGCTATCCAGTCGTGGCCTTTCCTGAAACTTATATTCCCTTCCAGTCAGACAATGTAATGGCTCTGGCATACATCAGTCATCAAGGTGGGACTCAAAGTCTTTTAGCAATGAAAGAAGTAGCTTGGATCTTGACTTGGGCATAACTCACTTTCACATTGCAGGGGTCAACAGTTAGGAAGCAGACTACTTCAGTCATCAGTATCTGTACCCGGGGGTGTGGTCTCTCAATCAGGAGAGTTTTAATCACATTGTTGGCAAATGGGCCCTCCGGAGATAGACCTGATCCCATCTCAATTTCAAACTTCCCAGGTACTGTGCCAGATCCAGGGACTCAATAGCAGAACTGATAGATGCTCTAGTGAATCTATGGCCCTGTTGCCTGTCCTAGCCTATATATTTCCTCTGTCATTCTACCAAGAATAATCGCTTGGAAGAGAAGACCTCAGTAATTCTGATTGCTCTGGCCTGATCCTGCAGGGCCTGGTATGCATATCTAATTCAAATGTCCAGCTTTCCACCTTGGACTCTCCCACAGCTTCAGCATTTATTGTCTCAAGGTCCTCTATTTTACCAAGATCTACAATCTCTTAATTTGACGGTGTGGAGATGAACACCTAATTTTAAAACAAAGGGGATTTTCCGATGCTGTGGTTGATACTCTTCTTCAGGCTAGGAAGTGTGTAACTAGGAAAATGTATCGCATGGCTTGGACAATCTTTCTTAGTGTGAGGGTAATGGGTTTTGTTGGCACTCTTTTAGGATTCTGAGGATTCTTCAGTTTCTTCAAGATGGTTTAGAAAAGGATTTGTCAGCCAGTACATTAAAGTGCCAAATATCGTCTCTTTCTGTTCTTTATCACAGGAAGATAGCCAGGTTTCCAGATGTTCAAGCTTTCATTTAGGCTTTGGTTAAAATCAAGCATGTTAAGTATATTTCTACTACATGGATTTTAAATTTAGTCCTCTCTGTTTTGCAAGCTCCTCCCTTTGAACTCTTGCATGGTATTGACATTCAACTTCTGTCATTAAAAGTTTTATTTCTCCTAGTGATTTCCCCAGCTAGGAAAGTTTCGGAGTTGTCAGCACTATCTTGTGTTTTGTGAACTCAATATGGTTTTCTACTGCAGGTATTTTCTACCAAGAACATAAACAAGAGATTGTAGTTCCTTCTTTAGGTCCAAATCCTGCGAACTCTAAGGAGAGACTACTGCATAACCTGGATGTTGTTAGGGCTTTAAAATTTTATCTCCAGGAAACTAAAGATTTCAGACAAAGTTCAATGTTTTTGTCCATTTTTCTGGTCTTAGTAAAGGACAAAAGGCTTCTGCTATTACTATAGGTTCTTGGTTAAAACAGGTGATTCACACACAAGGCTTACTTGGTGGTGGGAAGGTCACCCCCTAAAGGTATTACAGCTCATTCGACTCAGTTTCTACTTCTTGGGCCCTGAAATGAGGCTTCTGCTGAACAGATTTGCAAAGCTACAACCTGATCTTAATTACACACATTTACTACATTTTATCATTTTGATGTCTTTACTTCCTCTGAGGCTTTTTTTTTTTTGCAGGAAAGTCCCTCAGGCCACAGTGTCTAGCAAATGGGAACTTTCTTTATTCTTTTGTCCCACCCATTTTCTTGTGGACTCCACACGTCAAGGCTCATGGACTCTCACCACCTTATGAAAGAAAACATAATCTATGCTTACCTGATACATTCCTTCCTTTCATGGTGGTGAGAGTCCACAAGGCCCACCTCTTTATAACCTGCTTTGCCTTTCCTACCTTTCTGTTAACCTCTTCTCTACTTGGTTATAAGATAAGAGTTGTACATGGAGGTGGGAGTGTTCAAAAGCTCTTGGTGTTTGGAGTATCTTTGCCTCCTCCTAGTGGCAAGAATTCAATTCCACAAGTAAATAAAAGAAAGGAATTACCTTGTATCTAAGCCTTTGCAATCTGCCACTTACTTCAGTTCTTTTGACAGACTTGCATTTTACCAATCAGTGCTGACTCATAAGTAACTCCACAGGAGTGAGCACAATATTATCTATATGACACACATGAACTAGTGCTTAAAAACTGTCAAAATGCACTGAGATAAGAGGCGGCTCTCAAGGGCTTTCAACAAAGCATACCAGGAGAACAAAGCAAATTAGATTATAAAATTGTTTAAAATTGCATGCACTATCTGAATCACAAAAGTTTAATATTAACTTGACTGTCCCTTTAAGATTCCTATGAATACAGCCAAGTTCCTGTCCATTTAATAAAGTTAAGACTAGCGTACCAAGTTGTTTGCAAAATGTTTCAAAGAGCAGGTAAAAGGACATTATGGTCAGACATACCGCTTGGAGAAATAAATAAAAAAAACAAAACAAAAAACAAACAGAAAATGTACCTTTTATTGCCAAAATACTGTAGCTGTACACATGTATTAGCCATGGACTGTGCATTCTGCTTCACGCTTACACAGTGAGATCCAGCATTGCTGCAGATATATTAGGGACATAGGGGTCTATTTATGATAGTGCGGACGGACCTCATGTCCGCTGCACATCGATAAATGCCGACAGCGTACGCTGTCGGCATTTTTCATTGCACCAGCAGTGCTTGTGAACTGCTTGTGCAATGCCTCCCCCTGCAGATTATCGCCGGGTGTCAATCAACCCGATCGTATTCGATCGGGTTGATTTCTGTCCGCTGCCTCAGAGCAGGCGGACAGGTTATGGAGCAGCGGTCCAGAAACACGGGCCTTCAAGCTCCATACGGAGCTTGATAAATAGGCCCCATAAAATAATTTGACTATATTGTCCTTTTACATCTGTTAAAAAAATATATTTTTTTTTCTTGGAATTCAAATTAGGTGCAGCTATTTAAATTGAAGCTTGCAAAAAATATGTTACATACCTAGGGATTCATTCTCACTTGCTTATAAGAACAACTCCCAAATTTGTGGAGAGGCAATAATTTGCATAAACCCCACATAAAAAAAATATATTTTATGCTTACAATTCATTTCTTTCATGGTGGGGAGAGTCCACGAGCCATTGCTCCTGGAAATTCCACTCCTGGACACTAGGAAGAGGCAAAGATTCCAAAAACTCCAAGAGCCTTTTAAAAACCCTTCCACCTCACTGCTAAACCAGTCTGATGTGTAGCCAAGCAGAAGAAGAAGGAAAGGACAAGAGCAATAAAAAAAGGAGCAGGGGAAAAAAAGAGGTGCACACACTGGGGCCTAGTTATCAAGCCGTCAACCTCAAATACGCTGGAATTCCGCAGCGTATTTGTGGCGAGGCTGATACGCCTTAGTTATCAAAGGCTCGAGACCGGCAAAAGTAGAATTTTGTGACGTAAGCATCGATCCGCCGGACTCAGTCCGACACAGATCGATTCTTACGTCACTCCAGATGTTCCGCACACAAGTGCGGCACATTCTCACTACTTTTGCTAGTTATCAAAAAACTAGCAGGTACACTCGGCACTTTTACGGCCCAGCGTACCTGGTTTTCAATCCGCCACCCCTGGAGGCGGCGGATCCCATAGGAATCAATGGGAGTCTGACCATAGCGAAAGTACAAGTTCGCTGCTGACAGACATCCCATTGATTTCTATGGGAGCTGTCTACACCTAACACCCTAACATGTACCCCGAGTCTAAACACCACTAATCTGTCCCCCCCTACACCGCCGCAACTAAATAAATGTATTACCCCCTAAACCGCCACTCCCGGAGCCCACCGCAAGCTATAATAAATATGTTAACCCCTAAACCGCCACTCCCGGTCCGCGCCGCAACTATAATATATGTATTAACCCCTAAACCGCCGCTCCCGGAGCCCACCGCAAGCTACTCTATACATATGAACCCCTAAACCGCTGCTCCCGGAGCCCACCGCAACTATAATAAATGTATTAACCCCTAAACCGCTGCTCCCTGAACCCGCCACAACCTATATTAAATGTATTAACCCCTATCCTGCCCCCCCTACACCGTCGCCACCTATAATAAATTTATTAACCCCTAATCTGCCCCCCCTACACCGTCGCCACCTATAATAAATTTATTAACCCCTATCCTGCCCCCCACTACGCCGCCGCCACTGTAATAAAATTATTAACCCCTAAACCTAAGTCTAACCCTAACGCCCCCCTAACTTAAATATTAATTAAATAAATCTAAATAAATTAACTCTTATTAACTAAATGAATCCTATTTAAAACTAAATACTTACCTTTAAAATAAACCCTAATATAGCTACAATATAAATAATAATTATATTCTAGCTATCTTAGGATTTATTTGTATTTTACAGGCAACTTTCAATTTATTTTAACCAGGTACAATAGCTATTAAATAGTTATTAACTATTTAATAGCTTACCTAGCTAAAATAAAGAGAAATGTACCTGTTAAATAAATCCTAACCTAAGTTACAATTACACCTAACACTACACTATACTTTAATAAATTATTCCTATTTAAAAATAAATACTTACCTGTAAAATAAACCCTAAGATAGCTACAATATAATTAATAATTATATTATAGCTATCTTAGGATTTATATTTATTTTACAGGTAACTTTGTATTTATTTTAGCTAGTTAGAATAGTTATTAAATAGTTATTAACTATTTAATAACTACCTAGCTAAAAGAAATTCAAAATTACCTGTAAAATAAATCCTAACTTAAGTTACAATTAAACCTAATACTACACTATCATTAAATTAATTAAATAAACTACCTACAAATAACTACAATTAAATACAATTACATAAACTAACTAAAGTACAAAAAATAAAAAAAGCTAAGTTACAAAAAATAAAAAAATAAGTTACAAACATGTTAAAAATATTACAACAATTTTAAGCTACTTACACCTAATCTAAGCCCCCTAATAAAATAACAAACCCCCCCAAAATAAAAAAAATGCCCTACCCTATTCTAAATTAAATACATTTCAAAGCTCTTTTACCTTACCAGCCCTTAAAATTGCCATTTGTGGGGGCATGCCCCAAAGAAAACAGCTCTTTTGCCTGTAAAAGAAAAATACAACCCCCCCAACATTAAAACCCACCACCCACATACCCCTAATCTAACCCAAACCCCCCTTACAAAAACCTAACACTAATCCCCTGAAGATCATCCTACCTTTAGTTGTCTTCACTCAGCCGAGCCACCGATGGAACTGAAGAGGACATCCGGAGCGGAAGAAGTTAATCCTCCAAGCGGCGCTGAAGAAATCTTCCATCCGATGAAGTCATCATCCAGGCGGCGCTGAAGAAAAGTCTTCGATCCGGCCGATGTCATCTTCAAAGAGGCGCTGAAGAGGTCTTCTATCCGGGCGAAGTCATCTTCCAAGCCGGGTCTTGAATCTTCCTTCCGCCGACGCGGAACCACCTTCTTCACCGACGGACTACGACGAATGACGGCTCCTTTAAGGGACGTCATCCAAGATGGCGTCCCCTCAATTCCGATTGGCTGATAGGATTCTATCAGCCAATCGGAATTAAGGTAGGAAAAATCTGATTGGCTGATGGAATCAGCCAATCAGATTGAGCTCGCATTCTATTGGCTTTTCCGATCAGCCAATAGAATGCGAGCTCAATCTGATTGGCTGATTGGATCAGCCAATCGGATTGAACTTGAATCTGATTGGCTGATTCCATCAGCCAATCAGAATTTTCCTACCTTAATTCCGATTGGCTGATAGAATCCTATCAGCCAATCGGAATTGAGGGGACGCCATCTTGGATGACGTCCCTTAAAGGAGCCGTCATTCGTCGTAGTCCGTCGGTGAAGAAGGTGGTTCCGCGTCGGCGGAAGGAAGATTCAAAACCCGGCTTGGAAGATGACTTCGCCCGGATAGAAGACCTCTTCAGCGCCTCTTTGAAGATGACATCGGCCGGATCGAAGACTTTTCTTCAGCGCCGCCTGGATGATGACTTCATCGGATGGAAGATTTCTTCAGCGCCGCTTGGAGGATTAACTTCTTCCGCTCCGGATGTCCTCTTCAGTTCCATCGGTGGCTCGGCTGAGTGAAGACAACTAAAGGTAGGATGATCTTCAGGGGATTAGTGTTAGGTTTTTGTAAGGGAGGTTTGGGTTAGATTAGGGGTATGTGGGTGGTGGGTTTTAATGTTGGGGGGGTTGTATTTTTCTTTTACAGGCAAAAGAGCTGTTTTCTTTGGGGCATGCCCCCACAAATGGCCCTTTTAAGGGCTGGTAAGGTAAAAGAGCTTTGAAATGTATTTAATTTAGAATAGTGTAGGGCATTTTTTTATTTTGGGGGGTTTGTTATTTTATTAGGGGGCTTAGATTAGGTGTAAGTAGCTTAAAATTGTTGTAATATTTTTAACATGTTTGTAACTTATTTTTTTATTTTTTGTAACTTAGCTTTTTTATTTTTTGTACTTTAGTTAGTTTATGTAATTGTATTTAATTGTAGTTATTTGTAGGTAGTTTATTTAATTAATTTAATGATAGTGTAGTATTAGGTTTAATTGTAACTTAAGTTAGGATTTATTTTACAGGTAATTTTGTATTTCTTTTAGCTAGGTAGTTATTAAATAGTTAATAACTATTTAATAACTATTCTAACTAGCTAAAATAAATACAAAGTTACCTGTAAAATAAATATAAATCCTAAGATAGCTATAATATAATTATTAATTATATTGTAGCTATCTTAGGGTTTATTTTACAGGTAAGTATTTATTTTTAAATAGGAATAATTTATTAAAGTATAGTGTAGTGTTAGGTGTAATTGTAACTTAGGTTAGGATTTATTTAACAGGTACATTTCTCTTTATTTTAGCTAGGTAAGCTATTAAATAGTTAATAACTATTTAATAGCTATTGTACCTGGTTAAAATAAATTGAAAGTTGCCTGTAAAATACAAATAAATCCTAAGATAGCTAGAATATAATTATTATTTATATTGTAGCTATATTAGGGTTTATTTTAAAGATAAGTATTTAGTTTTAAATAGGATTCATTTAGTTAATAAGAGTTAATTTATTTAGATTTATTTAATTAATATTTAAGTTAGGGGGGCGTTAGGGTTAGACTTAGGTTTAGGGGTTAATAATTTTATTACAGTGGCGGCGGTGTAGTGGGGGGCAGATTAGGGGTTAATAAATTTATTATAGGTGGCGACGGTGTAGGGGGGGCAGATTAGGGGTTATTAAATTTATTATAGGTGGCGACGGTGTAGGGGGGGCAGGATAGGGGTTAATAGGTTTAATATAGGTTGCGGCGGGTTCAGGGAGAGGCGGTTTAGGGGTTAAACTATTTATTTAGTTGCGGAGAGGTGCGGGATCAGCAGGATAGGGGTTAATAATTTTATAATAGAGGGCGACGGTGTAGGGGGGGCAGGATAGGGGTTACTAGGTATACTGTAGGTGGCAGCGGTGTCCGGGAGCGGCGGTTTAGGGGTTAATACATTTATCAGAGTTGCGAGAGGGTCTAGGAGCGGCGGTTTAGGGGTTAATAACTTGATTTAGTTGCGGGGGCTCCGGGGGCGCCGGTATAGGGATAGAACAGTGTAGTTTAGTGGGAGTGCTTAGTGATAGGCTAGCAATAAAGCTGGGAAAAAGCCGAAGGGCAGTGAGATCGGATGAGTGATAACTGTCACAGTCCGCTGCTCATCGACCGGCGGCTTTTTGACAGCTTTATTTGATAACTTAGGCGTACTTTTTCAGGTCCGCTGCGGCGATGTGAGGCGAGCTTAGGCGGGCGTATTGGGCCGGCGAAGCCAGAAAAGTAGACGGCTTGATAACTACCCCCCCTTAAACTGTTGTCAGAAAAAATATAATTAAAATCTAGCAAAAAATGGGAGGGTCTTGTGGACTCTCACCACCATGAAAGAAATTACTTTATCAGGTAAACATAAATTATATTTTATTTCATAAAGTTGGTGAGACTCCACGAGCCATTACTCCTGGGAAACAAATACCCAAGCTTTGGAGTCCATGAGTAATTAGCAAGAAATTAAATATTTTTAATTATATATATATATATATATATATATATATATATATATATATCCTTTATATCAAAACCCTCTTTTTTTAATATCTAATTTCAGAAACTACTGCTTGAAGGACTTTCCTACCAAAAGTCACTTCAGAAAAAAGCAAGAACATAAAAAGGAAGAATTTGGAAATATATGTAAATAAGAACCAGCACCCATAACTGTGCTCAAACGTGCAGCCTTCAGCGTGTAAAGCAGATACACTGAAAGCTAGACAACCCTGGTCTGGTCATAAGTAGCTGCACTGAAAGTTTAATCAAAAGAAGCCTCATTCTGAAAAGCCCAGGAAAAAGCAACTGACCTAGTAGAATGGGAAGTAAGATGGAGGAGGCTAAACGACCTCCAAAAAAGCTTATGAATCAAAAGATTCAATCAGGAAGACAACAAAACAGTTGTTGATATCTAACCTCTTCCAAAACCAGAAAAAAGAACAAACAAACTAAAGGATTGTCTAAATTCCTTAGTAACCTGCAAATAGAATTTCAAAGCCCTAAAAACATCCAAAATAAGAAGAAGCTTCTCCTTAGAATCTTTTGGATTAGGACAAAAAGTAAGAACAACAAACTCATGACTAAAATTATCTAAAGACAATCCCTTAAGGCAAGAAATCAAACTAGCTCTCAAAACCACCTTATCCTGATGGCAAACCAGACAAAACAGAAAGTCTACAGGAAATGCTAAAAGAAACAAAACCTACCAAGACAAAGGCTGAGTGTCCAAATAGTGCATAGAAACTTAGCAATCTTCCTGAGAAACAAAACTAAAAAAGCTGAAATTTGGCACATTAAAAAACAGGTGGATAAACCATAATCCAAACCATCCTGAAGAAACTAAAGAATTCAAGGAATTTTAATCAAGTGCCAGCTAAAACCCATACTTCACATACCAAGAAATAACGGTCTTCCAAATCCTAATAAAAAAAAAACTTTCTTGTCACAGGATTACAGGCTTGAATCAAGGTCTTAATAACAGAACTGAAAAAAACTTTTTGTCTAAAAACTAAGCATTCAATCGAGAACCTGATGAAAAAAACAGCCTTTGAAACAGAAGGTTGTGGGACAAACGAAAAGGCCACGGAGGAGGCCACGGAAGACAAATGGACATCTGAACCAGATCTGCAAGATAAAATCTGTGAGGCCAAGCTGGAGGAATCAGAGTTACTGATGATACTCCCTGCTTGATCCTGACTATCACTCTTGGTAACAGAACAATAGATGGAAAGATGTAAGCCAGACAAAACAACCAAGGAGCTGCTAGAACAACCAAAAAATCCCTAAACCTCTCAAAATATCTTGGGAGAGATTAGTCTCTGCCCAGAACAAAGTCGAGGACACCTCCCTCATTGCCAGGAAACTGTTCCTTCTTGATGATGGAAGTAAGTCACCACTATGACATTGTCTGATTAGAACACTAACAGAAGCCATCTCTGACGAGCCCTGAAGAATGCAATATGTTCCAGAACATTTATAGGTACCCTCGCTTCCTGAGGAGACAAAATGGCTGCTCTCTCCAAGAACCCCAAACTGCACTGCAACCTGAAAGACCTAGTGTTTGTTAAGATCACAGTCCAATTTGGATGAACAAGAATGCCCCTAAAACAATGCACTGATGATTAATCCACCAAAAGAATGTCTTGCTTAAAAATCTAGAAGTATTTTCTGAGAAAGCTGAGAATGATCCTTGCATCACTGATGAAGCTGAAAAGGCCTCGTGTAAAACCGAGCAAATGGAATAGCATCTGATACTGCTATCATCAGACCTAATACCTCCATGCAAAGAAGGGAAATAAACAGAAGATTAGAACAATCTCAAAGTAACTTCTGTCTCCTATGGCAGTGATTTGCAACCTTTTTTTTGCCATGGCACACTTTTTTACATTAAAAAATCCTGCAGCACACCACCATCCTAAAATTTTACAAAATCACACATTGTAGCCTAATACAGGATATATATATACAGTATATATACACATTGTACTGTGCTGTCATGCCATGCCTCCTACAAACTATACATGACATATTGACATTCATTCACAAACAATCATAATGATTGTCTGTGAATGAATGTCAATGTCATGGTTGTAAATGATGCCTGATGAGCCTGTCACATACCTCCCAATATTTCAAAATTTGAAAGAGGGACACCCCCGCACTGTTGTCAGTCTGCCGTGGCACACCTGACGATCTCTCACGGCACACTAGTGGGCCACGGCACACTGGTTGAAAAACACTGTCCTATGGTATGTCAAAGATAGTCTCATAGAGATAGAGTCTATAATGACACGTAGGAATATAATCCTGGTATGAAGAGAGAGTGATTTGGAAAATTGATTCTCCAACCATGCTCTTAAAGGAAACAATAAGAGTCTGTTGTTAAGAAAATGAAACATTTATGTACTATGAGCTCTTATTACAGACATGAGCATTCCCAGAACTTTCTAAAGCAGTAGCCAGGCCAAACGAAAGAACAGTAGCCAGGCCAAACGGACGAACAACAAACTGAAAATGCTTGTCTAGGAATGTAAATCTTAGAAACTGAAGATGATCCCTGTGGACAGAGATATGAAAAAAAACATCCATTAAATCTTTTGTAGATATAAACTTCCCTTGTAGAACAAGAGGTAGAATAGTACAAATTGTCTCAATTTTAAAAGAAAGAACCCTGAGAAACTTGTTTAAAGTCTTAAAATCCAGAACTGGCCTATAGGCCCTCACATTGGGAACAATGAAAAGGTTGTACTAAAACACCTGGGGGCATATTTATCAAGCTCCATATGGAGCTTGATGCCCCGTGTTTCTGGCGAGCCTGTAGGCTCGCCAGAAACAGCAGTTATGAAGCAGCGGTCACAAAGACCGCTGCTCCATAACCTGTCCGCCTGCTCTGAGCAGGCGGACAGACATTGACGGAAATCAACCAGATCGAGTACGATCGGGTTGATTGACACCCCCTGCTGGCGGACCATTGGCCGCGAGTCTGCAGGGGGCAGCGTTGCATCAGCAGCTCTTGCCGTATTCAGCGAGATCTGGCGGACCTGACCCGTACTGTCGGATCAGGTCTGCCAGACTTTCATAAATAGGGGCCCTGGCCTTGTTCCAACCTTGGAACTGAGACAATTATTCCCATAGATTTCAGATCTAAGACTAAGTGAAAGAAGGTTCTTGCTTTACAGGATTCTTAGGAACATGAAACAGAAGAAACCTTCCCATGGGAGGCATACATTTGAAACCAAATCTGTATCCCTGGGAAACTATATTCACAACCTATGAATCTTGATCCAAAACCCCTAAAAAACAGGCTTAATCTGTCCCTACCAGAAGTTCTGGATTGGGGCTGTACCCTCATACTGACTAACTAGATAAGGGAGATTTCTTAGACTATTTAGACTTGATCAAATTTAAATTTGGCTTCCAGGAAAAATCCCTAATTATGAATGACAGAGGACTTTTGCTTCCTAGATTGACAAAGGAAAGAAAACGGATAGAAGCCCTGATCTTACCCTTAGACTTCTTGTGACTTCCAGTCACAGAAAGAAATAACAGCATCCAGATCAGCCTCAAACAAAATGTTTCTATGAAAAGAAGCCTAGACTTAGAAACCATGTCCTATTAGAAATCAGCAACCTTGGCAGTATTTCAATCCTCAACCCACTGGTTGCTAGGGGGCGGTGCTAACCACTGGGCTACAATGAACTGCTAATGCCATATTTTTGGCATTAATCTTAATAATGTCAACAACCACGTCACAAATGAAAGCATTAGCTGACATTAAAAGTCTTAATTGATTCTAAAATATTTCACCAGCAGAATTCATATGAAAGCTGCTCAGATAAGCTATCACACCAAAGAGTAAAGGTTGCAGCAACACAAGCAATACCAATTGCTGGCCTAGAAAACAACAACTTTTTGATGAAAAGCCTTCCTATTGAAAGACTTTTAACTTCCTATTCAGTCTAGTAAAATAAGTACTATCCTCAAGATAAATTGTACCATATTTAGCAAACGTTGAAATAGCCTTATCTACCGTAGGGATAGTTCCCATAGCTCTTTATTAGAATCAAGTAAAGCAAAACACCCTTTAAAATATTAAAGCTGGATTAAAGGGTTTACCTAACTGGATTAAAGTGTATACCAGGCTTAAACCACTCTATGGAGATTAGTTCTTAGATAGCATCAGGAAACTGAAAAATCTCCAGTGACTAAGTAGTAGGTTTAAAATCAAAATTGTTTAACAGACCTTTCCTCAGGAACCCTAGGATACTTGTTAAAGTCTAAACAGAAAGGAGGATGATTCTGTATCTTGTTTAGAGACCAACTCCCGATCATCTAAAAATACCTCACTTGCTGATGAAAATCAGATGAACCTTGCAAACAACACACTTAATATTCGTAGGAAAGTGAAAGACATAAGGGGTAAGTAATAAAAATGTACGTTCCTGCAGCCCAAATTCCCATACTGAACATATAAGGAAAAATGCCTGTCATAATAGTCCTCTGCTATGATGTTCAACACTGAGTACCTACTAATAGCCTAAAGGCTATGTGAGTGCCCACATAAATAAACTACATACTTACCTGATAACCACCTACACTACTGGACTTATCTATAGAAAAACTGCTTCCAGTAGATAGCCAATCCAGTGCTGTACGTGTGACAGCAGAGGATCTGAGTATGTGAAGTATAACAACGATCCAACAGGAGGAGGCTAGGGACCAGTCCCGATGACACCTGTGCAGACCTGTAACTAACTCCCACTGGGTGTAATAGTACCACTACTCAAATCTCCATAAACTTCCCTCTGTCCGAACAGTAGCTCTCTGAGGGAATAATGGGCCTAAATCTGAGAACCCCTGTCACAAAAGAACACCTAGAGCACCTCCATTTTTCCCCTTCCTCATGCCAAGGCAAATATAAGACTGGTTTGCCAGTGAGATGGGAGGGTTTTTAAGGGCTCTTGGAGCTTTGCCTCCTCCTAGTGGCTAGGAATGGAATTCCCAGGAGTTAATGGCTCGTGGACTCTCACCACCTTTATGAAAGAAAGTATCTTTAGCACAAAAACATTTATTTTTGTTAAACAAAAAAAAGTGATATTTTTTTATACCTTCTTTTTTTAGATGGTACAAATAAATAAATAGTATATAGCGTATATATTGTATATAGCGTCCCTTTAAATAAACACACATAAAAAGTGTATACACCATGTAAACAAAGGTCCTGGATACTATGCTGTCTGTATGTACAAGCTGTGTTTTGCATATGAACTTTCAGGTATACAACGTTTTGAATCTATTAAACATTCATACAATGTGTTTCTCTACACTGCACTAAAAAAATTTCACTGAATATTATGTAGTGGACCAATAAACTGTAGGATTGTTTCTTTATTTATAAAGATATTCATAAGTTATTTTTAAAAAAACACATTGACAAAAGAAAACAAGAAGCACCAAATGAACTGGAATTTATTCCCAGCTACACTATAACCCACAACAACAGAGACCAAATGACAAAAAAAGACTTTACTTCACCAATGCTAAGAACTCATTCTGTGCATCTAAATGGGTCCTTGCTTTCAAGTCTTTCATCCCCAGGAATTATTTCTGCAGGCAGAGAATGTCCCTCAAATCCAGGTCTTTCTTTTTCCAAAAATGAAGTCATGGAAAGGTAATTTAATCAGAGGTCTTAGCAACCACATCTTTCTGAGGCATATGCTATTGTAGAAATGTAATTTATGTTTATAGTTCAGATTTATGTTATATTAAAGTGAAAGTAAATTATTCCTCATTGCAATATATCATAATAATCTATAGGTGAAATATAACATTTTCGCATGTTTTTTTCCCCGTTTACTTCAATCTAATTGTTTATATTTCTATTATTTATTTCCCTACCGTTCTTGGCTTTACTCCTCCCACCCTCTTCTTCCTGGATTTTGTATTCATTACGTATAGAGCGGTCCCACCCGCTCTACACGTAGGCTTGAAAGCTCGTTCACGATTTTGTGATCTATTGCGCATGCGCTAATCGGCGATCGGCGTACAAATGCGCATGCGAACTTTCTCATCCCCTACTGAAAACGCGCATGCGTCAAACTGTTTGGCTAGGACGCTGAAAATCTTGGCAGCAAATGATCGTCAGGAATGCGCATGCACGAATTGTAAACGCGCGACTGACATCACCGTGCTTATATTGGACTCCGCGCATGCACATTCGATGCAAGCAGGCTGTGACGTAGCTTTCTGGCCGCCGATCGGCCAGAAAGTCAATTGGTAACTGAAAAAAACGTGACCAGGAAATAAACTGACTCATCTGCAACGGGCTGAATTGAAGATGCCAAAAATATGCGGTTAAATGCGACGAAAAGGGTATTTATGTACACAATTAAAAATATCATGAATGAAAGTGCTGTTGTTTTTTAAGGATTTATGTAAATCTGCAGAGCTGAAGAGCTAAGTTTACTTTCACTTTAAGTATCCATTAAAAATTAACATGGGATTTCCTGTTTAATTTTATCTATACAAATCCGGTGATGTAATTGTACTTACATTATAACTACGTTCAAATTCATTTTTAATACATGATATTTGAACAGTAAGGCAGGTAATAAAACAACTCTACAAATAACCGATAATAATAAAAATAATAATAAATACTTGGAAACCAGCTTAAAGATACCTTGGAGAGCATGTGAAAATTTAATTTGAAGAGAAACTTAAGCATTTTTTAACTATATCAAATAAACTTAATAATAATAAATAAAAATATATAAATGTAGTCATTTAAAATCTAGAAGCTAATTTCATGTTACAGATTTATATAAACACCTAAATAACCATAATTCCTAGAGGATGTCATTTGTATCTACAATAAGATTACAACATAATAGGCTTCAATCTACTTGAGGACAGTGAGAAGCACCGCAGGGGTGGGACTTACATTACATAAAATGGCAACTAGCAGTTATTTTATTGGAGTATTAGCCTCTATTATTTTCTTACTTGGAATACTTTGCCTTTCTTCTAAAAAGTTAATATACTCAATTTACTGCTCACTTTCAGCTGCAGATTATTTAAAAGTACTGTGCTGGGAATGTTGTCAAAGACTTCACCTTTAATACATTACTGAATCTGTTTGTATTATAGCAAAAAATACAAAAAGTTGTTGGCGACATGTAATGCAAGAAAAACACACATAATACAAAATCTAATTGATAAAACAAAGTGCCTTTTAAGTTTTAAACAAAAGGTTTAACCAGAATATGATAAAATATGTTCCTAGAGATACTGTGCTATCCACACCGCTGCAAGACCCAAACACCTTAAAGAGTTGACATTGAAAGTTTACAGCGTTGATTTTTTTATTATAATTACACAAGAATAATTTGTGATCTGGGAAACTGTAGTTGTGGGACTTACTAGATCTTACAACATGAGTTTTAAACGGACAGTAAACACCTTGTAATTATAAGTAATTTCTGTTGCGTTGCTATAGAATAACATATCAGCCAAGTCTTAATGTTTTTAACATCCTTTTAACTGCAATTATATTTTTATTGCCAAACTCCACCTTATTTAGAGGAGCCAATCCAGACTTTAGTCCACAGACAACAAGGATAGTCACTGTCATAATGTTATTATAAAATGCATTATTTTACAGTTGTTATCTGATAATACCAGTTAGGGACAGATATGTATAGGTACAGATATGTAGCAGGCTTAGCCTTGAAAAGTCAGCAGGGTGTATTTTACATTCTGAGAATTAGAAATTGATCAATTTGCAGAGCTAAATTACATAAAAAGGGAACAAAATAAATAATGAAACAATATTGCAAAGTAATTTAATTACTCATAACTAAACATTTTATCTAAACATCTTAAGGTGTTTACTGTTCCTTTAAGTAAAATAATTTAGACATTTTTAGAATGATGCAGCTTTAGATATCTGCATATGCATTAGGGTAAAATTTGTGTTTTCAGGGATACAATGCTGTAAGGTAAGTTTCCCCTTTGAAGTCAATAGAAAATCATCAATGTATATCTCATTGAAACCACTTGCTCATTATAATTTCACCTTTCCATCTTTTCAGCCTGAGGTTAAACAATATGGACTAGGCCTAGGTTGCTCTTGACGATTATAGAGTTAGGAAATGGTTAACTCCACAAGGTCCCAAGTCCAAACCTTTTAAATTAATGTTGGGGTAAAACTGTCACGTGGTTTGTACCTGAATGTAGACTGGTCAGAGATCAACATCAGTTGACACTCACTTAAAAAGTTGAAGAAACCTCTCGGTATTTCCTCAGATCTTAAAGGCCTGACATTGGGACACAATAACCTTTAGCTAACTTAGGTCGGATGATTTAAGGTGAGGGAAGATAAAAAGGATCACATGACAGAACACTTCTCAGCTGATTGTTTTAGATCATCAAGAGTGGACTGAGCTTTTCCTTTGATTGAATCCAGGTCAAGGTTCGGGATGCTGCTTAGCTGACTGATTACAGATGCTTTTCCTTCCTCCTCTTCATTATCTTCCTCTATCATCTTGGCCAATTCTTTGGGTAACTCAACATCTCCCCCAGCAAGCTGAATTTGTGCATCATCCATTTCATTCTATAGAGAGATGGATACACAGAAGGCAATTAGATAATACATGATTTAGTAATTGGTTTATCATACTTGTTGTTTATAAAAAAATCTGTACGCTCATTAGATCAAAGACAATATATCACTGTGAAACAGACAGTCTGCTCCAGCATTTGTGTTGTTTAAAAAGATAGATAATCCCTTTATTATCCATTCCCCAGTTTTACATAACCAACACGGTTATATTAATATACTTTTTACCTCTGTGATTACCTTGTATCTAAGCCTTTGCAGACTGCCCCCTTATTTCAGTTCTTTTGACAGACATGCATATTAGCCAATCAGTGCTGACTCATAAGTAACATCACAGGAGTGAGCACAATGTTATCTGTATGGCACACATGAACTAGCGCTGTCTAGCTGTGAAAAACTGTCAAAATGCACTGAGATAAAGAGGGGCCTTTAAGGGCTTAGAAATTAGCATATAAACCTACCTTGGTTTAGCTTTCAACAAAGAATACCAAGTGAATAAAGCAAATTTGCTGATAAAATTTAATTGGAAAGTTGTTTAAAGGGACAGTCTACTCCAGAATTGTTATTGTTTAAAAAGATAGATAATCCCTTTATTTCCATTTTATCATATTTACCATTCCCCAGTTTTGCATACCCAACAGTTATAATAATATATTTCTTACCTCTGTGATTACCTCATATCTAAGCCTCTGCAGACTGCCCCCTTATTTCAGTTCTTTTGACAGACTTTTAGCATTAGCACAATATTAACTATATGGCACACGTGAACTAACGCCTTCTAGCTGTGAAAAACTGTCAAAATGTATTCAGTTAAGAGGCGGCCTTCAAGGATTTAGAAATAAGCATATGAGCCTACCTAGGTTTAGCTTTCAACAAAAAATACCAAGAGAAAAAAGTAAATTTGATGATACATGTAAATTAGAAAGTTGTTTTAAATTACATGCCCTATCAAAATCATGAAAGTTTAATTCTGACTATACTGTCCCTTTAAAATTGCATGCCCTATCTGAATCATGCAAGTTTTATTTTGACTAGATTTTCCATTTTGTTGCCCCCCCACCCCCCCGAGACAGAAATAATTTGGTATATTACTATTTGTTGTTTCATCTTCAAATCTCTGTTTAACACTATCTTTCAATCACAATTTGAGGTCATTACATACACTTAAAAGTATTTAAAACATTACAGTGATTTTTTGCTTCTTATTAATACATTTACAAAGTTCCTGTTTGTTTTACTACTTTTCAATTTAAGTCTAGAAAATATACCTTGTTCTTTGAATAACATTTGTTAAAAAGCATATCTAGATAGGCTCAGGAGCATCAACACACTGTTGGGAGCTAGCTGGCAATTGGCACAGTATATGGGCAGTAAATCTTAATAGATAATTAACAAAAATAGTACTTGCCAAACCTGATAACCTACATAATTCATAGGGAAGTGCCCTAGAAGAGTTCAGTCGGGCATACTTAAAGGGACAGTGTACTGTAAAATTGTTTTTTCCTTAAAGGGACATTAAACACATGCTAGATAGAATGATGCATTTAAAGAAAAGATTAGTCTGAGAATAACATGTAGATGTATTTTTTAACGTTTCATCAGCTGTTTAAATATTGACAAAATAAGTGTAAAATTTTAATGTCTTTAAAACAATGGGAGCTGCCATGTTGTAACTTGGGTTACCTTCTCTGCTGTGGCCAATTAGGGACAGTTATAAACAAGTCACCAAAGTGTGCAGCCAATGGCTTTGTGGAATATAACAGTGTTCTGCCCTTCCATTTCCAACAGGAATTGAAAAGCTCAGAATTTCAGAATGGAATTACAGGAAAAAATAAATAATGAAAGTATATTGCAGACTTTATATATATTATCATTTTATATTACCATCTCAAATTGTTTAATGTCCCTTTAATATTTTTCCCATTACTACCAGCTGCAGTGTTTAAAATGTATGGGAAATTGTTTTTTTGTGTGTATATTTTTGTGTATAAAATAGCTGTTCCTGCTAACTGAAACAACAACCTAATACAATGGGCTGATCTTGTAGGGAGAGAATGCCTCATTATCTTATCTGTCTAATTATTTTTACAAAGTTATACTTATCTACATTATTACTGTTTATTCAAATGCCAATGCTTAGAGATAATAATGGGAAATTGACATTCTAGTACCTCTCTGTCACAACCTCCACTTGGGGCATTATTTTATCTAAACATTCTTGGTTACATTTTTTTTTTTTTTTTTTTAACCAGAACTTAAGTTCATAAATGTTCAGTTTGGGTGGGGATACAATAGGCTATTTCAAATGAGAAAATTAATTTGAAGAAGATATTTGTAAACAATTGAATCCACTCAAGTAGGTAAAATGGATAATTGGGAACACATTAAAGAGGAGAAATAATAGAGTACACTGTCCATTTAAATGTTACAATAGAGAAGACTGATAGGCATTGTGAGGGTTTATGTTGACAGGATTATTACACTCCCTCTAGAGAACTATCCTAACAACATGTATACCAGGGTTCATGCATTTGCTTAATAATTTCCCTTCGCAATCGCGTGATTTCAATGGTGGGATCGGGTCAGGGAGGAGTGCCTATGACGCTAGGCACGCCCTCCAGCCCGCAATTTCATTTAGGAAGCCTCTATGGCTTCAGGACAGCCAAACGGCTAAGACGTTCCATGCCATCCTAACGGCGCTAAAAACCCAGCTCAGTTAGGACAGCATGGAACGTCCTAAGGGTGTGAAGGGTTTAATTGAAGATTATGTGATAATGAAAAACCTAAAAAAAAAAAAAAAAAATGAAAACAAATTTGGAAAAACTACAATTCTCAGATTTAAATTCTAATGAATGTACATTACAAAGTTTTTTGTATTATGTAGAAGACTGGTTTTCAAACCTGACTTCAAGCCATCCTGAACAGGCCAGATTTTCAGGATTACCTTGTATGAGAGCAGTTAAAATAACCATGTTTACTAATAAGCTGATTATTTCACCTGTGTTCCAGTTAAGATATTCTCAAAATGTGGGCTGTAAGGGACGCCTGAAGACAGGTTTGAAAACCAGTGATGTAGAATGAAAAATTTTATGGGTTTAGTTTAACCCCTTCGCTACGGGACTATCAGGGAAGAACTTGCCCAAAAACATAATTTATGTAAGAACTTACCTGATAAATTAATTTCTTTCATAGTGGCAAGAGTCCATGAGCTAGTGACGTATAGGATATACATTCCTACCAGGAAGGGGCAAAGTTTTCCAAACCTCAAAATGCCTATAAATACACCTCCCACCTCACTTATACCTTGGTTTAACGTGTAGCCAAGAAGTGGGGTGTAAAAGAAGGCATAAAAAGCATACAAAAAGTGGAACTGAAAAAATAAAGTGCTTTATGCAAAAAATCATAACCACAAAAAATAGGGTCTCATGTACTTTTGCCACTATGAAAGAAATGAATTTATTAGGTAAGTTCTCACATAAATTATGTTTTCTTTCATGTAAGTGGCAAGAGTCCCCGAGCTAGTGATAAATGGGATATAATACCCAAGATGTGAAAATTCACGAGTCACTAGAGAGGAAGGGATAAAATAACAACAGCTAAATCCGCTGAGAAATGAAATCCAAAAAAATAATTGTTTTCTTTTAAAATTTCCCAAAAAAACCCTCAAATCAAAGGCACTAGAATCAAACTGAGACAACTGCCTGAAGAACTTTTCTACCAAAGGCTGCTTCCGAAGAAGCAAACACATCAAAATGGTAAAATTTAGTAAAATTATGCAAAGATGACCAATTTGCTGCTTTGCAAATTTGATCAACTGAAGCTTCATTTTTAAAAGCCCAAGAAGTGGCAACTGATCAAGTAGAATGAGCTGTAATTCTCTGAGGCTGCCCTGCTTCCAAATAAGCTTTGTGAATCAAAAGTTTCAACCAAGATGCCAGAGAAATGGCAGAGGCTTTCTGACCTTTCCTGGAGCCAGAAAAAATAAAAAATAGACTAGAAGTCTTTCTGAATATTTCAAAGCTCTTACCACATCCAAAGAATGTAAAGACCTGTCAGCATTTACCTGTGACCCGCTTTGGAGACATTTACATCATCTTGGAGGAGAGTTTGGCCAAACTCGTGAAAAGTTTTTTTCTGCAAATCGGTACACATTCGAATTCAGGAACACAGCAAAAAGTAATTCCAAAGAGAAAAAAGGCCTTTGGGGTTCGCAATTAAGGATAAGAATTTCTACAAGGACAATTAAGCTAAAGGTAACCCGCATCATCTATTATTTATGGAAGGGTGAGTACCGTACATTTTAAAGAAACAAAGTTACTGATAAATATCACAACATTGAACTGTGAGTTGAAGCAATTAACAGCATACAGATAAGCACTGTGAATAACAGCACAAATGAATGCATTGATACATTTGCCACAGTAAACTGAAATATCCAATCCGGTAACCTATATAGACATTTCAAGACTGGAACTTTAAGCTCTAATATTGAACTTTATATATTATATATATACCCTATGCCTGATACGTATAGCATGCTGGTTTAAATTCAATAGTGAGAACGTCAAATTCCGGTATCATCTGGAATTACCTGTTTGTATCAGTTTTTAATATTTTGTACCAACTCTG
The DNA here is from genome assembly GCF_027579735.1 of Bombina bombina. NCBI lineage: Eukaryota > Metazoa > Chordata > Amphibia > Anura > Bombinatoridae > Bombina > Bombina bombina. The sequence goes on from NC_069504.1 coordinate 496,297,428, forward strand.
TTTATTAAAACATTTTGTACTCTAAATCATTTGGGAGTCTGAAAGTAATTAATACACAATCACACATCATTAGAAATTACCACTGTGAACCTTTCTTGTGAGACTTAAGAATCTCATCTTTTCACACCTATAGATTTTTTAATTTTTTAATATATAGTTTTTGAATCTAACTTATATAAATATTGTATTATATTTTTTATCTTACACTCTGCTGAAGCACTTTTTGCTTTAAGCGCCCTCCACCTCACGTTTTTTTTACAACTGAAGCTTCATTCTTAAAAGCCCAAGAAGTGGAAACAGATCTAGTAGAATGAGCAGTAATTCTCTGAGGCGGAGACTGCCCTGCCTCCAAATAAGCTTTGTGAATCAAAAGTTTCAACCAAGATGCCAGAGAAATGGCAGAGGCTTTCTGACCTTTCCTGGAGCCAGAAAAAAATAAAAAATAGACTAGAAGTCTTTCTGAAATCTTTAGTAGCCTCAACATAATATTTTAAAACTCTTACCACATCCACAGAATGTAAAGACCTTTCAAGAGTATTCTTAGGATTAGGACACAAGGAAGGAACAACAATTTCCCTATTAATGTTGTTAGAATTCACAACATTAGGCAAACATTTTAATGATGTCCGCAAAACAGCTTTATCTTGATGGAAAATCAGATAAGGAGACTCACAAGAGAGAACCTCTTCTAGCAGAAGAGATGGCCAAAAGAAATAACACTTTCCAAGAAAGTAATTTAATATACAATGAATGCATAGGCTCAAAAGGAGGAGCCTGTAAAATCTTCAAAACCAAATTGAGACTCCAAGGAGGAGAAATATATTTAATAACGGGTTTGATACAAATCAAAGCCTGAACAAAACAGTGAATATTAGAATGTTTAGCAATCTTTCTATGTAATAAGACAGAAAGAGCAGAAATTTGTCCTGTCAAAGTCTTTGCAGACAAACCCTTATCCAAACCATCCTGAAGAAACTGTAAAATCCTAGGAATTCTGAAAGAATGCCAAGAATAATTATGAGTGGAACACAATGAAATATAGGTTTTCCAAAACCAATGATAAATTTTCCTTGAAACAGACTTACGAGCCTGTAACATAGTGCTAATCACTGAATCAGAGAAACCTCTATGACTAAGCACTAAGCGTTCAATTTCCATGCCTTCAAATTAAGAGATTTGAGATCCTGATGGAAAAACGGCCCTTGAGACAGAAGGTCTGGCCTTAAAGGAAGTGGCTCAATCAAAAAATTATGCTCCAGCACTCAAGGCAGATAATGCAAGTCACCTAAGGAACACCGCTCAGGACCCAAGTACATAATACAAAAAAGAGCAAGAAGGTGACAGCAAATTCCTTTATTTCAGTAATAACTGAGATACAAATAGACAGGCAGTGTTTTGGGATCCTATCCCTTACTCATGCCATGCCAAACAAACATACAATAGTGACTTTTATAACCACATACCACTAGGTGGTGCTCTAGAGCAATTAACTCTTTCTTATATACAATCTTCTTTACCTTCTAATAGTGGTATACATATTCAAAAAATATTTTTTCTTTAAACTCTAAATTTGGAGCAGAAAAAAACAACAAATGCATTAGTTATACAACCTCAACAATGCAATAAATAAAACTTTTAACAGAATCATCTAAATCATAAGAACACTGACAAATCCTATTCTTTATTTAACCCTTTTGGTTCTAAAATTTCCAATTCGTATATCCAAAAGGATTCCCTTTGCTTAAGCAGCAACTACCTATCACCCCCTCTACGTGGCTTATCAAGAAAATCTATGATTTTAAATTTTAACTGACTAATAGAATGGCCAGCTTTCAAAACATGGGAAGCAAGGGGAGCTTTTAAGTTACCTGTTCGGATGTTACTTTTGTGATCAATAATGCGGTCCTTAGCAGACCTTGTAGACTCGCCAATATATACCCCCCACATGGACATATAATCATGTAAATAATAAAAGTAGTTAAACAGGTGGAATAAACCTTTTATATTGTACTTTTTACCAGTGTGGGGATGGTAGAACACAGACCCTTTTGTCATGTTGCTACAACATGAACACCCCAAGCATGGGTAAGACTTACTATTGGACAATATCTGCTTTTACCAGTTTACTTTGAAAATTGATGCCTCGCTTAAAAGCAGGCATAGGATATTTTTGAAATTCTTGTATAGTGGGATTACAATTAGTAAGTACACCCCAGTGTTTTCTTATAATCTTTTGGAATTCTTTGCTCTGGGCATTATATTCTGATACAAAGATTAGTCTATCATTCTTATCCACCTTTTCCAAAGTGGTAGTCCTCATATTTTTAGATTTCAATAGATTAGTTCTAGGTATAGAGTTAATTTCTTCATTAATTAATGTTTCAGGGTAACCTCTTTTTTAAATCTCTCCCCCATCTCTATTAATCTAAAGTTCAATAAACTTTCATCTGAAATAACCTTACGGACACAAAGTATTAGACTATGGGGAAGACTTTTTATTAGGGACGGAGGATGGGCACTGTCATATCTCAAAATGCTATTGCGGTTAGTACTCTTTTTAAATAAATCAGTCTTAAAGGAATTGCCCATTTTAATAACCCTCAGGTCAAGATAATCTATATACTCCTCACTCCAGGTAAATTTAAAATTTATATGGTTAGTAGAAATATTTAATTAATTAACAAATTCTACCAGGGTTCCAACGTTGCCCAACCATACCCCAAAAATATCATCGATATACCGCCACCATGTGGCGCCATATCGGATAAACAGGTTATTAGTAAAAATATATCTTTCTTTATATAAATTCATGAAAATATTAGCATAGTTAGGGGCGACGTTGGAACCCATGGCAGTACCTTGGAGTTGGAGGAAATAGTCATCTTGAAAAATAAAGTAGTTGCTATACAATATAATTGAAAGCAATTGTATAAAGAAATCAATTTGAACAGAATTATATCTATTGTCAGACCTCAGAACAGAATACACCAAATCAATGCCACTGGTGTGTTTAATATTGGTGTACAAACTTTCAACATCTAGGCTGAACAGGATAAATTTAGTAGTAGGGAGTTCAAGGGAGTCAAGCTTAAGTAGGAAATCTCCAGTATCCTTAATTAAAGAATTAAAGATTTCTATATAGGGGTGAAGGATTTTATCCAGAAATATTGAAATGTGCGTGAAGACTGAGTTGGTACTTGCCACAATAGGGCGGCCTGGGGGTTGGTAACACTCTTATGTACTTTAGGGAGAGTGTATATAACCGGTGTACATGGTTTACCAATTTTTAAATATGAGGCCACATCTTTACCAATAATATTATTACCCTCCGCAATGGAAACTATACACTGAATCTCTTGCTGAATTTTATTAATAGTTTATCGTTATCGTTACTAAGTTGATTCCTAATTTCATTTATATAATAACCCCTGTCTAGCACAATTATCGCCCCATCTTTATCGGCTCTTTTCAAAATAATATCTGATCAGAGATATTGTTTTTTTTATGTTTATATCTCCTGTTAGTATCTCTATATTTCTCTGTTCTTAGCTGTAATTTAGCTATATCATTTTGTACAAGAGATGTAAAGGTTTCTATACTGTGATTGGTGGCGCTAGGGATAAAGTGACTCTTGTTTCTTAACCCTAACTGTTTTAAATGAATTGTAGGACTCTCAGAGGCAGGGGCTGTTTGATTAGCCCAATTGATAGTTTTCAATTTCAAAGTTCTAATGAACCGAAAAAGATCTTTTTGAAATTGGAAAAAATTACTGTTCCTTTCTGGGGAAAAAAGAAAACCCCTGTCTAACAGTCCAAGTTCCTCTTCTGATAAAGAGTGTTTGGAGATGTTAATCACAGTGTTCTTAGAATCTGTAGGGTTAACGTAGGTCTTAGTGTCATCAGCGGTGCTTACCCTTAGTGCCTCGGAGGCGAAGTCCTCAGATTCTAATGGCGGCGTGCAGACCACAGCTGTCTGCCGTTTTTTTTCCTCTTGGCTTCCATTTCTGAGCTTCCACTTGTGTTTGCGCCCTCTCTCTTGATCAGATTCCCCTGGTGAGGTATCCAGTGACTCTGTGCTGCTGCCGCTCTGCGCCTGTCCACGACCTTGACGTCTTTGCGTATACGACATATATCTTCGTCTGGCACCTTCAGGGTCATAGCGCCATCTGTAAATTCTACCAGAGGAGTAATCCTGTTCATCTCTTGCAAACTTTGTACGTTTGCATTCTTCAATGGACTTCTTCAACTCAGCAATCTTGTTGTTTACTTCCAGTATAGTTTTGTTGAATTCTTCTATGGGTAAGGTTTTTTTAAGCCCTTTCTCCATCTCTGACAGCTTGCCACTTTGCTCCTCAATTTCTCTATTGAGGCACTCCACAGTTAATACAATAATGTCCATGGAACATTTATTAAGTATATGCTCAAATCTATTACAATAATCCTGGTTCTCCCTCATCAGTGTTGGTCTAGCATTTATCCGCAAGCCCCTTGGAATGCGTTTGACCCAGTGAGTATTAGCGTGTAAGTCATACGCTAAATTTTTCTTCGACAATTTATCAAACTCCTTCGTTGTGTGTTCTAAGGGAACTGTTTTTAGAAATTCTCTTGACCCTTTCATGAGGGTAGTAATTCTTGCTGCTTCCAAATCTGAACAGACAAGATCCACATACCAAAACCTGTGAGGCCATGCTGGTGCTATCAGAAACACATAAGATTGTTCCATTATGATCTTGGAGATCACCCTTGGAAGAAGAACCAGAGGTGGAAAAATGTAAGCAGGTTAGTAAAACCAAGGAACTGCTAAGACATCCACCATCTCCGCCTGAGGATCCCTGGACCTGGAAAGGTATCTGGGAAGCTTCTTGTTTAGACGAGAGGCCATCAGATCTATTTCTGGAAGACCCCACATCTGTACAAGATGAAAAAACATATCTGGATGGAGAGGAGAGTAAAGTTTGACGGCTGAGATAATCCGCTTCCCAGTTGTCTACACCTAGGATATGAATCGCAGAAATTTGACAAGAGTTGGATTCTGCCCAAGAAAGTTTCTGAGATACTTCCTTCATTGCTGAAGGACTGCGATTTCCTTTCTTGATGATTGACATATGCCACTGTTGTGATATTGTCTGTTTGAAAATGAATGTAAAGCTCTCTCTTCAATAGCGGCCATGCCTGAAGAGCTCTGAAAATATCACAGAGTTCTAAAATATTGATTGGTAACCTTGCCTCTTGAAAACCCCTAGTGCTGTCAGAGACCCCCTGACAGCTCCCCAACGTGTGAGACTTGCATCTGTTGTGATCACAGTCCAGGTAGGACGAACAAATGAGGCCCCTTGAACAATAAGGTGATGGTCTAAACACCAAGTCAGAGAGAGTTGAGTGTTGGGTCTCTATTGAAGAGAGAGCTTTACATTCATTTTAAAACAGACAATATCACAACAGTGGCATATGTCAATCATCAAGAAAGGAACTCGCAGTCCTTCAGCAATGAAGGAAGCATTACTTATTTACTATTATCACAGAGCATATGTAACGGGTTTGTCTATTATTTATGTGTGGAACTGGCACTTACTCGCTCTATATTTGATACTAAACGGGTACAGATATATTCTTGCCCATTTTGTGAGAAAATGTTATTGAGAGGACTTCACATAACTTAGACCACTTCACTTTAAAACCACATGTGTTGAAGAATAACATACACAGCACTCAAACAGTGTACACCTCCTAATATTTGACAGGGAGTGTGAGCTTTGATAACCCATCAGTACTTGATCCAGAGTAGGGGAGTAAATGCTATTATATGATTTGAACTAGCTATGTGTATATATGGCATAGGTACATTCTTATAAACGAGTGGATGCAGACCACGTCATATTTAGCATATGATTATACATCTTGAAGCAGTACAACATTTTTTTATAGCATTACTAACCCTGCGTGAGTTGGTTCGGTATTTTTTATTTAACTATATATCTAGCGAGACTTTATATTCTATGAGGATTCATAGGATCCAATTATTTAGGAGCCCATTACCTAGATATTAGGTTTTTACACTAGGAGTAGTAGGACGACATTCACATTTAGGCCTTAAATTGTCCTATCATAACTCCCTTTACAAATTATTATATTTTAACAATTACTAGTGTCTTGGTACTTTTAAATTGTGTGTGACCCTATTTTTATAAACATTTGAATAAAGGTTAAGTTTTAACCCTTTCTGGAAACAACTGCCTTCTAGTCTGGGCCTAGAGTGCTATATGTGCATACATTTGTGTGGAATTTCTCCTATGTTCCACTTTTCTAGTTAACAGTGAAGTGGTCTAAGCTATGTGAAGTCCTGTCAATAACATTTTCTCACAAAATGGGCAAGAATATATCTGTACCCATTTAGTATCAAATATAGAGCGAGTAAGTGCCAGTTCCACACATAAATAATAGACAAACCCATTACATATGCTCTGTGATAATAGTAAATAAGCGTTTTCCTCTATTATAAGGTCTCTAATCCGTATTATCGCTAAAAAGTACAGCGGTTATAGCCAATATCATTTGTATCATTTTGCATTAAGCTACTTTGAGGTTGATAACTTGTTACTGTATCAATTTTATAATTGCCACTGCCTGTAACGATTAATCACTTCTGAGGCTATGAGAGCACTATAGAAATTCACAGTTCTGATTTCAAATACCAGATCAATGAAATTGCTGTCTAAGTGTGGTACTATGTTCTATTATATCAAACTATTGCTAACATTAAGAGACCCAGTGGGGAAATGTGAATATTGAGGATCCTGCTTGTTAGTAAATTGTCCCCTTTGATAAAGCCTGGAGGGGCGAAACGTGTCAGTGGACAATTTAGAGCGTTAGGGAGCTCTTTCTGTTATTGACAGGACTTTACATAACTGTCATGAACCAAGCCTCCAGACTAAAAAGAAAAAGAAAAGGTCTGGGAGGCATTCTGCTAAGAAGGGCTGTGTGGGGATTTGAACCTGTGGCTCTGTGGTTACTATTCCTGTTTGCTTGCAAGTCAGTTTGCTTGTGTGTTGAGCCACAGACAGCTCTAGCAATAGCATGGATCTTAAAAGATTTGATAAATAACTATTTGCCTTACTTGTTATTACACCTGTGCAACACACAGGTGTTCTCAATTCTGGAATTAATCAGAACCAACCCTGTGCAAAACCTCCCTATTTAAGGATGGCTTTTAGTCTGCAGTTTTGTCTTCACATTGGATCTGTTTTGTCAAGTCAGAACCTGTTTCCTGTACTTCTTTGGAGAAAGTCTTCACCTTTGCACCTGTTTACAAGGTATTACCAGGAGGAAGCCTTTACCTTAAACCTGTTACCAATCTACAAGTTTGTTTCCTGCCTTGTGCTATTCCTGCACTCGGCTATAACCAAAGAAAGACTTTACCTTTACACCTGTTACCAGTTCACAAGTCTGTTTCCTACCTTGTGCAATTCCTGCATTCAGCAATTACCAGGAGAAAGACTTTACCTTTAAACCTGCTACCTGTTTACAAGTTGTTTTCTACCTTGTGCAAATCTTACATTTCAGTTATTACCAGGAGAAAGACTTTCATTTTTGAATCTGCATCTCTGCTTACTTTGTTTGTTTATTTTCACTCCTGCTGTATGTGGTCTTAACATACCTGAGTAGCATATTTAAATATTCTGCAAGTATTTGCTTAAACAAAGTATTTTGTTGTTTAAATAAATTTATCATTTTTAATCAGTATGGCTTCTACTAATCTTCCTTTAAAGCAACTGTTCCAGACAATGAGGCTCTCACATGATATCCTGAGACAGAACATGACAGAATGTGAAGACCATAAAAGAGAGCCCTCTGGGATTATTGCTGTATTGGAATCAGTGTTAAAGTTTATTAAGGACATACTGATTAACTTCATGGAGCTGGTGGAAATGTTATCTCTCCCAACCAAAACCTTGTCTGAAGTTACCTCCCAAACAAGGAAAGGTTTTAAAGAACCCTTAACAGAAGAGGAAAAGACTCGGCGAAGACAGCTTAACCTCTGTTTCTATTGTGGGGGAACTGGTCACCGCATCACTGGGTGTCCAGTAAGACCCCCTAGAGGATCAAGTCGAGATACAGCCAAGTTTAAAATGGACTCTGATGTTAAGGGAACAAATTATTCTTCCACTAGCAAACTTAAAGATACCCCTGGAGAGGATCCAGCTACTGAGAATACATCTATTCTACAAGCAACCGTTTCTAACACGCTTCAAGAAATGGTACCTGATTTGAAACAGATGGTTGTTGGCAGTACAACTTCAACAACATCCACTACCCATGCCACTGCCTCTGTTTCTGCATCTACCACATTGGGGAACTCTGCAAAAACACCTCCTGGAAATCCTGCACATTACCTTGTTTCTGCCTTGGTTGGAGATCCATCTAACAAAAGTCACTCATCAGACATAAAAGTAACAAATCTTCCAGCTGAATCAGACCCTGACAAATCTAAAGTTCCACACCTCCCTGCACCACCTTCACCCAGCTACTCATTGACTGAGAGAGAATTGAATGAGATGGTTGAATTGGATATAAATGACACAGAAAATGAATTCCTGGATTCTGAAGGAGAGGTCATACTTTACCCGGAGGTACTCTGCCCATCAGCCAGTCCATTGCAAGCTGCTGGGTATAATCAAGAACCTCTAAATCAAAACTGTCTTTGTTTTTCAGCTCTTGTTATGTCTACAGGGATATCTTCTAAGGGTCCCCAATCTCAGGCAGCTGTTCCAAGCGAAGAATCAATTCCATCTGATTGTATTAGGGCTTCAAATGGAACACTTGTTCGTAAATCCCACCTTCAGATATTTGAACAGGCTTTGAGCGCCCGGAGTGCGCTCTTTGGAGGGGGCATCTGTCATGAACCAAGCCTCCAGACTAAAAAGAAAAGGTCTGGGAGGCATTCTGCTAAGAAGGGCTGTGTGGTTACTATTCCTGTTTGCTTGCAAGTCAGTTTGCTTGTGTGTTGAACCACAGACAGTTCTAGCAATAGCATGGATCTTAAAAGATCTGATAAATAACTATTTGCCTTACTTGTTATTACACCTGTGCAACACACAGGTGTTCTCAATTCTGGAATTAATCAGAACCAACCCTGTGCAAAACCTCCCTATTTAAGGATGGCTTTTAGTCTGCAGTTTTGTCTTCACATTGGATCTGTTTTGTCAAGTCAGAACCTGTTTCTTGTACTTCTTTGGAGAAAGTCTTCACCTTTGCACCTGTTTACAAGGTATTACCAAGAGGAAGCCTTTACCTTAAACCTGTTACCAATCTACAAGTTTGTTTCCTGCCTTGTGCTATTCCTGCACTCGGCTATAACCAAAGAAAGACTTTACCTTTACACCTGTTACCAGTTCACAAGTCTGTTTCCTACCTTGTGCAATTCCTGCATTCAGCAATTACCAGGAGAAAGACTTTACCTTTAAACCTGCTACCTGTTTACAAGTTGTTTTCTACCTTGTGCAAATCTTACATTTCAGTTATTATCAGGAGAAAGACTTTCATTTTTGAATCTGCATCTCTGCTTACTTTGTTTGTTTATTTTCACTCCTGCTGTATGTGGTCTTAACATACCTGAGTAGCATATTTAAATATTCTGCAAGTATTTGCTTAAACAAAGTATTTTGTTGTTTAAATAAATTTATCATTTTTAATCAGTATGGCTTCTACTAATCTTCCTTTAAAGCAACTATTCCAGACAATGAGGCTCTCACATGATATCCTGAGACAGAACATGACAATAACTTAGAACACTTAACTTTATAACCACATGTGTTGAAGCATAACATAAACAGTGTATACCTCCTATTGTTTGACAGGGAGTGTGAGTTTTAATAACCCATCAGTACTTGATCCAGAGTAGGGGATTAAACGCTAATAAATTATTTGAACTAGATATATGTATATATGGCATAGGTACATTCTTATAAACGAGGATGCAGACCACTTCATATTTAGCATATGATTATACATCTTGAAGCAGTACTTTTTTTTTTATAGCATTATTAACCCTGTGTGAGTTGGTTCAGTAATTTTTATTTTTTATTTAACTATATTTCTAGTTAGACTTTATATTCTATGAGGACTCATAGGATCCATTTATTTAGGAGCCCGTTACCTAGATATTGGGTTGTTACACTAGGATTAGTAGGACGACATTCACATTTAGGCCTTATATTGTCCTTCTTTTTGTCCTTTTTTATAACTCCCTTTACAAATTATTATATTATAACAATTGCTAGTGTCTTGGCACTTTTAAATTGTGTGGGACCCTATTTTTATAAACATTTGAATAAAGGTTAAGTTTTAAACCTTTCTGGAAACAACTGCCTACTAGTCTGGGCCTAGAGTGCTATATGTGCATACATTTGTGTGGAATTTATCCTATGTTCCACTTTTTGTTCTGATTAGAATTTTATGCATAAGCACCATTTCCTCCAAAACTATTTGTTACTAGGTAATGATACCTATAATTGGATGAATACTTTGGGGAAAAGCCTTAATAGTGCCATTGTTTGTTTGTCTTTATTCAGGATCTGTTAACTGTTGAGCTAAACTGTCCAACCAAAAAGTTGAAGCAGCAGCAACATCAGCCATAGAAATATCAGGTCTAAGAATATAGCCAGTATGCAAATATGCTTTTCTAAGATAGGATTCAATTTTCCTATCTAAAGGATCCTTAAAGGAAGTACTATCTTCCATAGGAATAGTAGTACGTTTGGCAAGAGTATAAATAGCCCCATCAACCTTAGGGACTTTTCCCCAAAACTCTAAATTAGCCACAGGTAAAGGATATAGCTTTTTAAACCTAGAAGAAGGGTTAAAAGAAGCACCGAGTTTAGACCATTCTTTAGTAAACATATGAGAGATAGCATCTGGAATAGGAAAAAATTTAGGAGTAACCTCAGAAATTTTAAAAACAGAATTCAAACGAAACAAAGCTATGCTTGTTATCAAGAGGACTAGATTCCTCAATACCCAAAGTAAACAATACTTCCTTTAATAAAGTATGAATATATTCAATCTTGAAAAGAAAGGTTGATTTATCAATTTCAGTCTCTAAAGTAGGATCCTTTGAGCCAGATAAATCATCATCAGCAGAAGATACTTCAGTATGCTGTCAATCAATACAAACTTCATCAAGTTTATGAGAAGTTAGGAGAGACCTCTTACGTTTATTTGAAGGCGGAATAGCAGTCATAGCCTTCTCTATGGCTGCAGCAATATAATTCGTCATATCTACAGGAATATCATGTACATTAGACTGTGAAGGATTAACAGTAGATGTATTTGTACTTATAGAAACATTATCAGCATGTAATCATTTTTCATAAGTGCCACATATTTGAGCTGAAGAAGTAAGATCAGATAATTTACAACATACACACTTAGCTTTGGTAGAATTGTGTTCAGGCAGCTTAGTTCCTACAGTAATATGTAAATGTAATACAAAAGAAAAAAATAACATTTAAAAAAAATATCCAATTTCCTCAAAATAGCAGTTTCAGGAATGGGAAAAAATGCTTATGATAATTTTTTTTTATACAAAAGTAAAAAAAAAAAGCAAACAACCTAGCCCTCTATGAATCAAAGCAGAGAGCAGTAGAGGGAGAGACTTAATATAACAAATTTTGGCACCAAGAATGACGCAAACACAGAGAAAAAATGTTTTGGCGCCAAAGCTTAAGAAATTAAATGATGCGACTCTGCGCTGAAAAAAACTCACATCAAGAAAGACACAAGAAATGACACGACTCACGTCACGGCAGACGCAACTTCGCGGCAAAAACATTTTCGCACCAAAAATATTGCAATAAAAAGCAACATTCTGTGTTATTGCGAGCCTAAGCCCATGAAAATTTTGAGAAAAAAATAAAAAGACTCCAAGTTACAACTAACTGGAACCCTAGGTAAGCCTAAAAACTTCCATAAACATAATTTCCATGCTGAAACTGCTAGACTGCAAAGGGAAATACACAGACCTGACTCATGGCAAAAATATATACTTTAAAACTTTATAAGATAAAGTGCCAAACATAGCTGAGAGTGTCTTAAAAAATTATATATACTTACCAGAAGACACCACCAACATATAGCAGACAGCCAAACCAGTACTGAAACATATCAGCAGAGGTAATGGTAGAGGAGTATAATGTCGATCTGCAAAGGGAGGCAGCAGATGAATCCCTGCGACCGATTTACAGAGAGCCTTAGAATAGATTTCACATAGGTGAAAACATGGTGTCATCAGGCAATACTCCCTTCACATCCCTCAGACAACACTGTACTTTGAGAGGAACTGGGCTTTTATATGCTTAGAAGCGCCGCTCACAGAAGAAAATCAAGCCCAACTTGCTTCATCACCTCCCACCTCCACGAGAGCCAAAGTTTGTAAAACTAAGGTATGAGTGATGTGGGAGGTGTATTTATAGGCATTTTGAGGTTTGGGAAACTTTGCCCCCTCCTGGTAGTAATGTATATACCATATGTCACTAGCTCATGGACTCTTGCCACTTACATGAAAGAAATAGCATTTTTGCTATCATTCCATTTAAACAGAAATAGTCTTGTTTTTTTTTGTTTTTTATTTACCTATCAAAATTATATATTTTTTTTAAATAGACAATCCAAGGTATTGATCTAGGCCCATTTTGGTATATTTCATGCCACCATTTCACCACCAAATGCGATCAAATAAAAAATATTGTTAACTTTTTCACAAACTTTGGGTTTCTCACTGAAATTATTTACATACTGCTTGTAAAAGCTTCTCTGGGATTCCCTTTGTTCAGAAATAGCAGACATGCATGGCTTTGCCACTGCTTTTTGGTAATTAGAATTCTGCTGATTGCAGCTAGGGTTCCTGCCTCAGCCATGTTTTCCTGGACACTTATGAGTTACACATACTGCAGGGTATGCAGGAAGGAACATGTATTGGGGCCAATTTATCAAGCTCCGCATGAATACGATCGGGTTGATTGACACCCCCTGCTAGTGGCCGATTGACAGTGAATCTGCAGGGGGCGGCATTGCACCAGCATTTCACAAGAACTGCTAGTGCAATGATAAATGCTGACAGCGTATGCTGTCGGCATTTATCGATGTGCAGCGGACATGATACGCTACATCGTATCATGTCTGTTCGCACTATGATAAATCTACCCCCTTGTGTTTCTGGACAGCTCTATTCATATTCCTCCCTGCATACCAGAGGCGTAACTAGAAACCACAGGGCCCAGGTGCAAGAATCTAAGAAGGGCCCCCCCCATCACCCCTCCCCCCTCCAAAAAAAGGTGAATTTAATACATATATATATATATATATATATATTTACATTTAACACAGAAAAAATTGTGAATCAGATTACATGTCTGCAAAAGGAGGTACCCTGTGCCCACAGTCTGTAAGATGGTCTGACCCCCTATTACTGTATATATATATATATATATATATAGTGACACTATTTAACCCCCCAGTACTGTATATAGTAAGTTAGTGACACACATACATGCATAAATACACACACAGTCACATACATACACACCATACACACACACATAAACACCAATGGGTAAAACAGAAACACTAACCCCTGAAGTCATGTCACACTCACATTATATCAGTGCAGGCAGTGGTAGGTTAACGTTTTTTTATAAAAAATTTTTTTAAAGCTGGGCCCCCACCCTCAGGGGCCCAGTCGCACCTGCAACCTCTGTACCCCCTGTAGTTTCGCCCCTGCTGCACACCCTGGAGCATGTGTAACTCGTAAGTGTCCAGGAAAACTTGGCTGAGGTAGCAACCCTAATTTTATTATTCCTGACAGTGAGGGGGTTTATCGGGTAGCTTGGTAATATTTTAGCTTTAGTGTAGAGATTACCCTCCCACCGCCTGATCCCTGATCGCTCACAAACTGCTCTCTTCTCTCTTCCCTCCTTCACTGGTCACAACCATCTTAGGTACTGGCAGACAGTCTGCCAGTATGCAGTTTATTTTTTTATTATTATTATTTTTTTTTATTATTTTTTTTTCCTGCAGTGTAGTGATCCTGCTCAACCCTCCCTCCTCCTTGATCCCCCCAAATAGCTCTCTAATCCTCCCCCCTCCCACTACTTGCAGCCATCATTAGTACAGGCAGCTGTCTGCCAATACCTATAATTATACATATTAAATATATATTTTCTGTAGCGAAGTGCTACCCTCACCCCCCTGACGATTGTTGTGTAGGGCCCCCCACCCCACCTTTTTTTTGTAGTGTAGCTCCCCATCCCTTCATCTCCATTTATTTATTTTTCTGCAGTGTAGGGCCATCCCACCCCCTCCCTTGGCTGCTGGACCACCCACCGACCTTCTGGTTTCCCTCCCACACCTCCCGCTGGCACCAGCAGATGATCAATACAGATGGTGACACACTCAGTGTCACCGTGTAACAATCTGTCTTCATAAGGAACTGGAGCATCGATGGTGCTCCAGTTCCATATGCACGCAGATGCCTGGAGCTCAGAAACTCGGCTGGAACTTTACAGCTAAAACTGCTGGAGCTTTCTGCAGCTCGGACGTATATATACATTATGCGGTACGATAGGCACCACATAGCGTATATATACATCCAAATAGGTTAAGGGGTTAATGTATTTTTAAGAGGGCAGAATAACATTTTTTTAATCATTGTAAAGATGGCCATGTACTAAAGGACAATAAATAGCATTCCCACCATTCAGATTGTTTTTGCATGTGAGAAAAGAAAATATGTAAAGTTTTCATTTTTTAAATAATTACTGATGAATTGTAAATTGCAAAGGGTTCATAAACAAGTAGTTAAAATCAGATGAGTAGCAGCAATGTGCTTCTCTTCTGTAGCCGAATAGCGCTGGTGAGCCAGTAACAAAAAGCAAAGCAACCAATCACCAGCCAAGGTCTGCTCCAGAGTAGAAGTATATTTAATAAGCTATAGTAGACGTGTATAACTGGCCAATAGATAATACAATAGCATATTTAATTTGAAATGAGCAGTAGAATATTTCCTGGCAAATTTATAAGTGAATCCAATTTTCCCTCCTTTACATCATGTACAAACACTGTGCACTTTTGCACATGCTCAGTAGGAGCTGCAGCCTCTGAAAGTCTGCATATAAAATGATTGTGCACATTTTTAAAATAGAAGGATATTGGAAAGTTGATTTTTTAAAATGTTATGCTTTATCCGAACTACAAAACTTTAATGTTGTCTTTAGTGGACATTTAACCTCTTTGCAAGCAACAGGGCAATAATAAAATGCAACCAGTGTGTGCATGTGCATACAAGTGTACGACCCTGATGTACAAGGTATAAAGAGGTTTTTCTATAGTTTTGTTTAATTTGTGAGAATATTCTGTACACACATCTTACTGCCTTCCTTCATTTCCCACTTAGGACAAATATGTCACTGTTTACCTTGGGTAGGCGGTACTTGTCCCTGAAGTGAGTCCGCAGTGTGGCTCTTTCAGCTTTCCTCTGGGTGTACATAGCCTCCCTTTCCATCCTGGATTGAGTAGATTATGTTAGGCCATTTACAAAAGCATGGCAAAATGCTATTAATATTGTTTCTAACATTGATTAGAAAAACACTATATACAGTTACTTAAAAAATAATAAACAGTTAAAATTAAAGTTTTATGTTGTGACTTCCTGTCACATTTTCATGATTTGTTCCATGTACAAACAATGATTATGATACAACTGACTGGGTGCAATAGAGGCCCAACAATGCACAAGAAAGAGTTAGCAAACAAAATGTGGTTGTCTAAAACAAGTCAATTGTCACTAATGTTTAATATGCTTTAATCCAGCCTTTACCCTGTTATTTATTGTGCAGAGAGGCATTGAGAAAAAGCTCCTTAGCAGATGATGAAAGAGAAAGCAATAAATTTGAGAGGGAGAGATTGAGTATAGTATAATAATAATAGGGATGTCCATTCCATAATCTTAAATGATTACTCTTAATAACAGGACAGCTGTCTCAGTGTCATATCTAGTAAAATATGTGTTCCTCATGCATAACTTGAAAACGTGCTTTCACTGTAGTATTTTTATTTAAATATATCCCTCTCAGATCAGTTGCTTCCTCTCATAGCTGTCTTCCTATCTCTTCCTATCTGCCAGCTTCCTACATTCATTTTATCACACTATCACAACTAAGCAAAATCGATAACAGAACATATCATGCTCTATACAATTCATTTAAGTTTAATTTTGACTATAATGTCCCTTTAATCTTATACTAGGTGTCACTAGCACCCGTCCCCACACTCTTACTCTGACATGAATCTCATACTAGTGGTCAATCTCACCCACCCACATACTCTCCAAATGAATCTCATGCTTGCTCTCAGTCTAACTCCTCTTACACTCTCCCATTAATCTTACACTAGATCTCAATCTCACCCCTTTCCACACTTTCCCATGAATGTAATGCAAACATTCAATAATATCCCTTCTCACACTTTCATGTGAATCTCATACATACTGTTAATCTCACTATTCACTCTCCCATTTATCTCATACTAGCTCTCAATCTCACTCCTCCTCACACTCTCCCATGTATCTCATACTAGCTCTCAATCTAGCCTCTCCTCATACTCTCCCATGTATCTCAGACTAGCTCTCAATCTCACTCCTCCTCACACTCTCCAATGTATCTCATACTAGCTCTCAATCTCACTCCTCCTCACACTCTCCCATGAATCTCATACTAGCTCTCAATCTCACTCCTCCTCACACTCTCCCATGTATCTCATACTAGCTCTCAATCTCACTCCTCCTCACACTCTCCCATTATCTCATACTAGCTCTAAATCTCACTCCTCCTCACAATCCTATTCATTTTACAGTATCTCTCAATCTCACTCCTCCTCACTCTCCCATGAATCTTAAAGTAGCTCTCAATCTCACTCCTCCTCACTCTCCCATGAATCTTAAAGTAGCTCTCAATCTCACTCCTCCTCACTCTCCCATGAATCTTACAGTAGATCTAACTCCTCCTCACTCTCGCATGAATTTTACAGTAGCTCTCAATCTCACTCCTTCTCACTCTCCCATGAATCTTACAGTAGCTCTCAATCTCACTCCTCCTCACACTCCCATGAATCTTACAGTATCTCTCAGTCTCACTCCTCACTCTCCCATGAATCGTAAAGTAGCTCTCAATCTCACTCCTCCTCACTCTCCCATGAATCTTACAGTAGCTCTCACTCCTCCTCACTATCGCATGAATCTTACAGTAGCTCTCAATCTTACTCCTCCTCACACTCCCATGAATCTTACACTTACAGTATCTCTCAATCTCACTCATCCTCACTCTCGCATGAATTTTAAAGTAGCTCTCAATCTCACTCCTCACTCTCCCGTGAATCTTACAGTAGCTCTCACTCCTCCTCGCTCTCACATGAATCTTACAGTAGCTCTCAATATCACTCCTCCTCATTCTCCCATGAATCATACAGTGGCTCTCAATCTGACCCCTCCTTACACTGTCCTGTGATTCTCCTACAAATTCTCAATCTCTCCTCAACATTTTTCATGCTTTTCACACCTGCTGTCATTTTCTCACCTCCTCACACTGTCCCATTAAATTTATATTAGCTGTCAATCACACCCTCCTCAAAACTCCCACAAGTCTCACACTAGCTCTTAATATTAACCTTACACAGACCTGTAAATGTCATAAAACTGTCAGTCTCACAACCCTATTCACACCCAGTTTTGAATTTTACACAAACTGTCATCCTGTCTCATCCTTTCTCACACTTTCCCATGGATCTCATACTATGTGTCAATCTCACCCATCAAACTGCATCATTTCATACCAGCTTGCATTCAGACCCTTTCTCTCACTGCATATATAATCATAGCTGTTACACTGCCCCCCCCCCCCCCCAAACTCCATCAATCACAGACACTGCAATCACACCCCTTATTACAATTCCCCACAATCGGGGACTTGCTTTGAATTTTGCGCCATCTTACTCTTCCATCAGTCACAAACTAGCTCTTAAACTCCACCTCTTAAAGTGATGGTAAACTTTAAATAATCAAGTGTCATAAAAGTAATATTTGCCTTAAAAAAGTATATGTGTACCTTTTTAAAAAATAAAAAAAATCCATCTGTGAAAGAGTTAAATGAGTGCATATAGTAATGCTTCTATTACAATGTTATACTGCCCCACATGGATGAACTCTTTTTTTAATGACAATTCCAGTGAACATCCAATCAACATGTGTGTCAGTTGACAATCTTTAAGTCCAGACTCTTTAAAGCCCATAGAAAGCCTATGTAGAGAGTGGATGTGACTGCTCTATACGTCACAGCCCAGCCAAAAGAGGAAATGAAGGGGGGTGGAGGAAAAGACAATACCAATTAGAATTATAAACCTGTTATTATAAAATATATATACTCTTTAAAAAAATAATAATGATGTGGTTTTACTTGCAAACCAATATATGTTTTATTGCATCATTCTTATAGTCTGAAATTTACCATCACTTTAACAGTCCTGCTTTTCAAATAAAGATACCAAGAGAACGAAGAAAAATTAATAATAGGAGTAAATTAGAAAGATGCTTAAAATTGCATGTTCTATCTGAATCATGAAAGAAAAAATGTTGGGTTTACTATCCCTTTAATCTCACCCTTCCTCACACTACCCTATTAATCTCACTTTAACTCTCAATCTCAGAGTAACACTTCTCCATTTATTTTCCTTGATTCATAATCTCCCCACTTTTTAAATTCCGTTCCTCATTGTAACTCTCAGGACATGATTATCAAAAACTCACCAGCATGGAGAGAAATCACAGAAAAACATTTTTTGATTATTAAATTGGAATGAGATAAACAGCTAAAGCCGATAGGACCTCACAGAAATGACAAAACGTCTTAGATATTTTTGTAAAGGTAGATAGCATTAGAGAATCCGGTTTTAATCTAACCCTTGCTAACACTCCCTTCTCTTGCCACTTTTCATCCCTTCTTTCTCATTGTGTCCAGATGTTTATCTCCTTTCTACCACTTTTTCTCCCAATACTACTTAACCCTTTGTGTCTCATGTCCACCTCTTATTTAATCCACATACTAATTGTCTCTCTACGCCTTCAATTAACACCCTTCATTATTCTTTCTGATTTTTACCAACTTCTTAACCCTTCCCATGCACAGTCCTGCTTATCTCTCCCCTTCTAAGTCTCCTTTCTCACTTAATTTGCACCTCATGCCACACTTTACCCACAGTCTCATGTATTTATCTTCTTTTTCTGACTATTATTTTACATTTTCTACCCACATGTACTTATTTTAGTTTCCCATTTTTTAAGTAAAGCCCTCTATTTTTTGAATTTTATGGAAATGAGTAAAACTCACAAATATTTTTTTAAACAAAAATATCTGCCAATGAAATAATTAATGTGGCAGACATATATATTTACATATATATATATATATATATATATATATATATATATATATATATATATATATATATATATATATATACCATATGTGTATACCACACACATGTGGTTTTGGTCTGTGAATATATGTGTGTGTAAATATGTAGCCTTGTGGATTATCTTAAATTAATTATTCAAATAATATATTTCCTATAAATGTCCAGTTCCACATGGTCATATTTAGGTAATTTTGTAGGGTACCCTATTTTTGCTGTTCTTTCCTTTAGAGGGCTCATTTGAATTTGCCCACTAACCATAAGTCCCCAAAGCTCATATATTTAGTTCAGCCTTTTCCTGGGACCCCAAAAACGATGGCACACTGAATTCCTCAAAACTAGTGCAGTGGGCCGCTTGTGGC
Organism: Bombina bombina; assembly: GCF_027579735.1. Taxonomy (NCBI): domain Eukaryota; kingdom Metazoa; phylum Chordata; class Amphibia; order Anura; family Bombinatoridae; genus Bombina; species Bombina bombina. The sequence goes on from NC_069504.1 coordinate 496,317,301, forward strand.
CCACGGGCTGCCAGTTGGCCATCCCTGATATAGTGGGAAACAAAAATTTCAATCACTCATTTGAAGAGGTTGTCAGTAAAAGATTTCAATGTATTTGCAGACATATATATGCATCATGTAGTCCAGGGGACAGTTGTTCCTCTAAGACTTTCATTGCAGACCTCATCCTTTTCTCTGGAGAAGTAAAGAATGCCTTATTTTAAACAGTTTATCTCTTCACAAATGTCCTCTAATCTGCACTTTCTAAAGCATAAGGTCTAGATTACAAGTGGAGCTCTAAATATCCCTTGCGCGCAAGCAATATTAGCGATCCACTGAGTAATACCAGCGCACGCAAATGTGTGCTAGTATTACAAGTTGTCAGCAATGCGAACGCGAGCTTGTGTACGCATTGCTGGGAAGCATTGCACTGAGCACACTTTCATAGGCTCCAATGGGAGCCTCGTTCTGATGCCGTGAGAGACAGCATCAGAACCTAAGTGTAGCAAAAGAGGTAAGTAGCGCAGCAATAGCAGCAAATATAAATATATATGTATATGATTATATACATATATATTTATGTGTTAATATGTGTATATACACATATTAACCCCCTTCTTCTGGTACTTATTTATTACATCGGAACAAAGTTCCAATGTAAACAAATAAGTAAATATTGAAATCACACGATCGTACATGCTATTGCGTGATTTCAATGATGGGATCGGGTCTGGTTGGAGTGCCTATGACCCTAGGCATGACCTCCAGTCCACAATCCCAGTTAGGAAGCCGTAGCTGCTTCAGTAAAGCAGAACGGCTAGGACGTTCCATGCCATCCTAACGGCTCTAAAGCCCAGCGCGGTTAGGGCGGCATGGAACGTCCTAACGGTGTTAAGGGGTTAACGCATAAATATATATTATGTATATAAGCATATACATACATATTTACAGGGAACACACAGTTCCCATAGACTGCGTTATTTTAATAAAAAATAAAGATGCTGCTATTGCTATTGCTATTGGCCACAAACGGTCAAATAATTTAGTGTACTAAAATGTAATCTAGCCCTAAATGTATTAACTTTTTTTGTGGGTAAAATATAAGGGCACCATAGCCATTTCTCTGGTATTAGCTCTGCATCACCGTATTGTATATAATTAGGGCTTTAAATCACTAAATCTATTAATAACAGTTGAGGTGACATTATAATCCTTTGCATTTTATTATATTTTGTTAATTCTAAATTATATTTTCTTCATGTTATTTTATAAAATTTTATGTTTTTAAAACATTCGCCTAGATTTAGAGTTCTGCGTTAGCCGTCCAAACCAGCGTTAGGGGGTCCTAACGCTGGTTTTTACCACCCGCTGGTATTTAGAGTCAGTCATGAAAGGGTCTAACGCTCACTTTCCAGCCGCGACTTTTCCATACCGCAGATCCCCTTACGCTAATTGCGTATCCTATCTTTTCAATGGGATCTTTCTAACGCTGGTATTTATAGTCTTGGCTGAAGTGAGCGTTAGAACTCTAACGACAAGACTCCAGCCGCAGAAAAAAGTCAGGAGTTAAGAGCTTTATGGGCTAACGCCGGTTCATAAAGCTCTTAACTACTGTGCTCTAAAGTACACTGCCATCCATAAACTACCTATGTACCCCTAAACCGAGGCCCCCCCCACATCGCCGCCACTCTATTAAATTATTTTAACCCCTAATCTGCTGACCGCACACCGCCGCCACCTACATTATCCCTATGTACCCCTAATCTTCTGCCCTCCCTAACATCGCTGACACCTAACTTCAAGTATTAACCCCTAATCTGCCGACCGGACCTCGCCGCTACTCTAATAAATGTATTAACCCCTAAAGCTAAGTCTAACTCTAACCCTAACACCCCCCTAAGTTAAATATAATTTAAATCTAACGAAATAAAATAAATCTTATTAAATAAATTAATCCTATTTAAAGCTAAATACTTACCTGTAAAATAAACCCTAATATAGCTACAATATAAATAATAATTATATTGTAGCTATTTTAGGATTAATATTTATTTTACAGGCAACTTTGTATTTATTTTAACCAGGTACAATAGCTATTAAATAGTTAATAACTATTTAATAGCTACCTAGATAAAATAATTACAAAATGACCTGTATAATAAATCCTAACCTAAGTTACAATTAAACCTAACACTACACTATCAATAAATAAATTAAATAAACTATCTACAATTATCTACAATAGGATTCTATCAGCCAATCGGAATTAAGCTAGGAAAAATCTGATTGGCTGATTGAATCAGCCAATCAGATTCAAGTTCAATCAGATTGGCTGATTGGATCAGCCAATCAGATTGAGCTTGCATTCTATTGGCTGATGGGAACAGCCAATAGAATGCAAGCTCAATCTGATTGGCTGATTAGATCAGCCAATCAGATTGAACTTCAATCTGATTGGCTGATTCAATCAGCCAATCAGATTTTTCCTAGCTTAATTCCGATTGGCTGATAGAATCCTATTGTAGATAATTGTAGATAGTTTATTTAATTTATTTATTGATAGTGTAGTGTTAGGTTTAATTGTTTAATCAGCCAATCGGAATTCGAGGGACGCCATCTTGGATGACATCCCTTAAAGGAACCTTCATTCGTCGTTAGTCCGTCGGTGAAGAAGGATGGCTCCGCGTCGGCTGCTTGAAGATGGTCCCGCTCCGCGCCGGATGGAAGAAGATAGAAGATGCCGCTTGGATGAAGATGTCTGCCGGTCCGGATGTCCTCTTCTGCCCGGATAGGATGAAGACTTTGGACCCTCTGGAGGAGCTCTTCTTGCCGGATAGGAGGAAGACTTCGGACCCTCTTTTGGATGGATCGGTGATACCCGGCGTGGTGAAGACAAGGTAGGAAGATCTTCAGGGGCTTAGTGTTAGGTTTATTTAAGGGGGGTTTGGGTTAGATTAGGGGTATGTGGGTGGTGGGTTGTAATGTTGGGAGGGTATTGTATGTTTTTTTTTACAGGCAAAAGAGCAGAATTCTTTGGGGCATGCCCCGCAAAAGGCCCTTTTAAGGGCTGGTAAGGTAAAAGAGCTTTACAATTTTTATTTTAGAATAGGGTAGGGCATTTTTTTATTTTGGGGTGCTTTGTTATTTTTTTAGGGGGCTTAGAGTAGGTGTAATTAGTTTAAAATTCTTGTAATCTTTTTTTATTTTTTGTAATTTAGTGTTTGTTTTTTTGTAATTTAGTGGGGTTTTTTTGTAATTTAGTTTAGTTGATATAATTGTAGATAATTGTAGATAGTTTATTTAATTTATTTATTGATAGTGTAGTGTTAGGTTTAATTGTAACTTAGGTTAGGATTTATTTTACAGGTAATTTTGTAATTATTTTATCTAGGTAGCTATTAAATAGTTATTAACTATTTAATAGCTATTGTACCGGGTAAAATAAATACAAAGTTGCCTGTAAAATAAATATTAATCCTAAAATAGCTACAATATAATTATTATTTATATTGTAGCTATATTAGGGTTTATTTTACAGGTAAGTATTTAGCTTTAAATAGGATTAATTTATTTAATAAGAATTATTTTATTTAGTTGGAATAAAATTATATTTAATTTAGGGGGGTGTTAGTGTTAGGGTTAGACTTAGCTTTAGGGGTTAATACATTTATTAGAGTAGCAGTGAGGTCCGGTCGGCAGATTAGGGGTTAATAATTGTAGGTAGGTGGCGGTGACGTTGGGGGCGGCATATTAGGGGTTAATAAATATAATATAGGGGTCGGCGGGGGTTAGGGGCAGCAGATTAGGGGTACATAGGGATAACGTAGGTTGCGGCGGTGTACGGAGCGGCAGATTAGGGGTTAATAATAAAATGCAGGGGTCAGCGATAGCGGGGATGGCAGATTAGGGGTTAATAAGTGTAAGGTTAGGGGTGTTTAGACTCGGGGTACATGTTAGGGTGTTAGGTGCAGACATAGGAAGTGTTTTCCCATAGGAAACAATGGGGCTGCGTTAGGAGCTGAACGCTGCTTTTTTGCAGGTGTTAGGTTTTTTTTCAGCCCAAACTGCCCCATTGTTTCCTATTGGGGAATCGTGCACGAGCACGTTTTTGAAGCTGGCCGCGTCTGTAAGCACCGCTGGTATTGAGAGTTGCAGTGGCGGTAAATTATGCTCTACGCTCCCTTTTTGGAGCCTAACGCAGCCCTTTGGCCGCAGAACTCTAAATCTAGCCGATTGTTTTTTCAGTATTTTACGAACCTCTCTCTGCATGTTGTCATATATTTTTTTATGTCATTTTATTGCTTTTCATGTCAATATTCAATTTCACAATTATGTTTTCACCCAACATATTCTCACAAAGCTTTGTTTAAATGTACTATTATTATTATACTGCTGATCCTTTCTGCTCATTACCCTCTAGCAGGGTAAGTGTTAATCCCTTGGTAATGTTCTGCTCCTAATCAACCCTGCTGTATGAATGAACCTGATTTCCTGTCTGCCCTGCCCACCTAATCTGCCAGTCAATTCAGTACGCACATTGGGAGAGAAAGGGGCTGTGTCTGGCAGATGGAGGGATTATGTTTAGGGACATTTAGGGCTCAAGACGATAAAATGGAAATGTACAGGAATTGGAATTAAGCTATAATAGCATCCATAATACTGGACAGGACACAAATTAATTCGGATTTGAGAATTTAACTTATTTGCTGCCAGAAATATCACTGTGTTGGCATTCTTTTAGTTCTATCTATCTATCTATCATCTGTCTCTTTTATGTCTCTTGAACTACTGTATATTATTATTATTGTTTTAAAACAATTGTGATTGCTATTTGCTAAGATTTATAGATTATATTTTTGCGTATTCACCATATCTTTATAGCAGATTATATCTCTGCAAGGTTTTCTGCTTCTGTCTATTATATATATTTTAGTTATTACATATTTGCAGGATGCTATATGTTTATGTTATTATGTTTATACAGGTTGTTATACAGAGTCTTACCTATGTCTGTGTTATTGTATAATTAATCATTTCAGTATATTTGTTCAGGTTACTAATAATAGATTATTTAGCATATCATGAACATCTATGACAAGTATTACAAATAGTGCACCTCCACATGCTATCATACTTCTTTTTCATTTCTGTTTTTATGATGTATTACCTCTGTATATGACGTTATTTTAGTCATTATGTTAAACACGCATTGTTTATTGCACAGCTTACTGTACGTAACATACACTTCTTTGTTAGATCTATAAATATATAAATGCTTGAGAATCTCTGACAGCTTCAGAGCTGGCAGCGATAAGGTCAGAACGCTAGTAATTAATAGTCCCTTCTTTGTCAGATTAAATTAAGGTTTTTTCTGTGTGCAGAATATCATTATAATAATTCACAACTGCCTGTGGCGTACACTGCGAATTAAACCTGACACCAGAGGGAGAAGAATTATAGAGCTTAATTCTCCACATTAAAAAAATTAATAATTTTAATGTGTACACTACAGAATGAATGGCGAATTATAGCATTGGTAAAGAATGGTAAATGGACATAGTGATGTATCTTTACAATTGGTCACAAAGTACACTCTCTGTAAGAACCTCATTTACTCAATACTTACTTTTCTTCAAGAAGCTGCTTTTGATATTCTTCATACTCCTCTCTTGTCATTCCCTGGGCTTCAGCTGCTGATTTCTCCCCTTCCCCTTTCTCTTCCTTACTTCCCAACCCTCCTGTGAGGTTTTTCAGTTGCCCTCCCACCATAGTCTTGACCATGAATGCCATGATTTCGCTATTCAAGAGTTTGGACAATGAGTTTTCTGAAGTTCTGCTTTTGTCTTTATAAAATGATGCTCTATAAATTAACTTGTTACAGCTGGCCACACGGTAGGCTCCTCAGCTCTGTTTCAGAACTAAAGTCAATATTATTTCCTTGTAGATTCTGTTATGTTGCTCAATATAGACGATGCATCCTCAAACTCAGTGGGCAATTTAATGTGTAGATTGCATTGCCAAAAGCATGTTGCTATGTAGCAGTTAATGACAACAATCAGTCCTCCTAATCAGCATGTGCTAATTAATATCCAGTCTTCCAAATATCAAGCAATCCTTCTCCTTTGCCTGTTTCCTGATTCAGAACTAGAGTGCTGAACAGTTCCAAATGAAGTCTTCAGTGTCTTACTTGCTTCTGAGACAGTGATATAGGGAGGGGGACACAGGAGTCACAGCTAACACAGAAACTCACAGCGCCTTCTGTTGAGTCTGGCTTACAGCATCAAAGCCATTGGCTCTCGTGAAGTCACTCAGCTTTTCCAAGCTGTTCACATAGCTCAGCTGGGAGATTCAGTGTTTAGGAAGTAACAGCAGACACACATCTATATCCATTAGCATTGAATCATTCAAATCCCTATTACTGCCTCCTACCCAAGCACTCTCCTTTTATTCTAAAGACAGATTAACTTGTTTACAAGTATAACGTCACCAGGCCACATGCCATATCAGATGTGCAGCTTGAACTCCAGACGGCCTTCTTTCTTTTAACTTATGGGTTAATACAGTCAGTAATACTGAGGTTTGCTAACAGGTGCTGAGATACCCTGAAGAGCTCTGTTCGCACCAATGATACAGAGGCAGTGCTAGGTTATAAGTGTGAAACCTATCAACAACCTTGACAAGTTGATACAATTATCACTTCGAGGTGTTTGTCTATAACTTGTCAAAGACACATCTCTAAACTGTTGGAATGAAGGGTAGTGCTCGGAATTCTGTGGCATTAAGACTCTCCAGCAGAAACATTTGGATATAGGGCAAATATATCAATAAATGAGATTCAAGTCCCTTAAGACACTGACGTATAAATCTGTCAGGAATGTAGTGTACTGCAAAAAAGCTATTAAGTGACAATTAAATAATACTAGGATACTGGAGTGTATATAGCTAGCTGAATAGGGTGTCTTATTTTTTATCTATAGTCTATTAGTGTTGAACTTCAGGTAGGAGAAAATAGCTACCTGAAGTTCATCACTAAGGGACTATAGATAAAAATGCTAAGGGACTTGTAAAAAAAATAATACCTAGGGAAGAAATATAGGTCCAGAGGAGGGATATGTGATAGAATATGTGTTAGTGTCACAGTACATGTATGGTGCTCTTCTAGGCTATGTAAGGTTTCTGTGGTATGTCTAAGCACTAGAACCACAGCTCTGAACTTGGAGTGTGCAATAAAATATGTTAAAGGGACACTAAAGTCAAAGCTAAACTTCTTTCATTCAGACAGAGCATGGTGTTTTAAGAGACTTACCAAATTACTTCCATTAATAAATTGTGCATTATCTTTTTTATATGCACACTTTCTGAAACACTAGTTCCTACTGACCATGTGCAAGACATCAGAGTGTATATGTATCTGGGATTGGCTGATAGCTGTCACGTGATGCAGGGGTCCAGAAATAGATTGATTTTTTTTTAAAATTTGTCAGAAAAACAATCTACTGTTTTTTTTAAATTCAGAGTAACTACTGTTGCACTGTCTTTTTATTATGCACCTGTTTATTATGCAATTTTACTATATTTAAAGGGACAGTAAAGTCATAATTAGAGATTCATGATTTAGACAGAGCATACAATTTTAAACAACTTTACAATTTACTTATATTAATGAATTTGCTTCCTTGTTATCCTTTGCTAAAAGGTTTATCTAGGCAAGCTCAGGAGCAGCAAAGAACCTAGGTTCTAACTGCGGATTGGTGGCTGCATATATCTACCGATTGTCATTGGCTCACCTATGTGTTCAGTTAGAAACCACCCAGTAGTGCATTACTGCTCCTTCTACAAATGATACCAAGAGAATGAAACAAATTTGATAATAGAAGTAAACTGGAAAGTTGTTTAAAATTGTATGTTCTGCCTACATCATGGAATAACATTTTTTGGTTTCATGTCCCTTCAATGGCCCTTTTAGGAAAGATAATGTGCCAGAATAATTTTAGACCTTGAACTATGTTGACATATGTAATAAAACGTCTCTTGAGTCATGGGGTAGATTTACCATTGTGTGGACGGACATGATCCGCTGAAGAGATCATGTCCGCCGCACATCGATAAATGCCGACTGCTTGTGCAATGCCGCCCCCTGCAGGTTTGTGGCCAATCGTCCGCTAGCAGGGGGTGTCAATCAACCCAATTGTATGTGATCGGGCGGATTGCTGTACGCCGCCTCAAAGGTGGTGGAAGAGTTAAGGAGCAGCGGTCTTAAGAAGGCTGAAGGCTTGCGCGGAAACAGAAGCATTGGGTACAATATGGACCTTTTTAAATCGGCCCCATAAACTAAGGGATATGTAATAAGGCATCTTGTGGGTCCTAAGATTAAAGGGACATAAAACCCAACATTTTCTTTCATGACTCAGATCATTTTAAACAACTTTCCATTTTCCTTCTATTATCAAATTGTATTTATTTTCTTGTTATCCTTTGTTGAAAAGCAAGAAGGTAAGTTCAGGATTATGCACAACTCTCCAGCATTATATTGCAGCAGTTTTGCAACAATGTTAAACATTAGCAAGAACACTAGATGGCAGCACTATTTCCTGTCATATAGTGCTCTAGACAGGTACATGCTACCTATCTAGATATCTCTTCAACAAGGAATAACAAGAGAACAAAGAAAATTTTATAATAGAAGTAAATTGAAAACTTTTTTTAAAATTGTAATGTAAGAAAATGTCCCTTTAAGGACCGTGGCATGTTTTGCAGACTAAGCTTCAGGATGTTGGGACTATTGTAGGATATGTTGTGAAGTTTAAGCTAAAGGATGTGGCCCATTGCGTTCTAAAGGGCACTATAATAGAAAATGTTCTGTAGATTTGTAGCAGTATTTATTATGGTGCCAATTCTAGAGGTTTATCATTAGGACAAATGCTAGGGCCCAGGCTGCATGATTTGTAAACTTGAGGTTTTGTAATAGGGCCTGACGTGGAACCTAAGGTAGAGCATTTGCATATAGGATGCTGTGGGCCCTTGGCGAGGATATTTTTTAAAAAAGGACTGTGGTCCCCATCAGAGGCGCTGACACATCTGCCTCATTAAGGGTCTTGAGTCTAAGATTGTGTTTTACTCTGACAGTCGGTAGGTCATTTATCTGGATGGGAACTAGCATGTGCCATGTAATCTATGTAGCAGAACAGCAATTTCTCCTCTACAGTGAAGGTCTCACTGACAAGAATTCAATCTATAAGCTTTCAAGAGACTGGTATTGTACTCTCCGGAATTACTGTAATCACTGAATTTACTTTGGACTTTTTAAATAAAAAAAAAAGTGTGGATTAGGTTAAAAAGTGTAGTACACACACACACACACACACACACACACACACACACACACACACACACACACACACACACACACACACACATATATATATATATATATATATATATATATATATATATTACACTTTATTTTACACTTAGGGCTAGATTACAAGTGGAGAGCTAAATTGTTGCCAAAAATGAACCAGCCATTTCAAGAGTTCGCAGTATCATTTAGCGCTACGAAAATGACCAGAGATTAGATCTTTGGTTAGATTTCTAAAAAATCAATTGCACTAGGCAGTTTTTGGGAGTGGGGTGTTAGAAAAAAAACGGCACTGAAAAGTGCCTTTAAATTGCGGTCTATAGGAACTGTGTGTTCTCATAGACCGCAATGTACCTGTCTCTGACAGGAGGAGCCTATAGAAGCGCGCTCTTGTGAGTGCAATGCTTCCTAGCAAACCTTTAGTGCTAGAGTACATGTGGATCATTGCGATTTTACATTATCGTGCACTGGTATTACAAAGTGGATCGCTAATACCGTTTGCTTGCACGTAATATTTAGTGCTCCACTTGTAATCTGGCCCTTAGTATATAAACCTTTTTTTTTACAAATGATATGAGGTTTATGTAAAGATAAACCTTTGAAGCATTTGTGTTGTTAGAATCATGTGTGTATATATATATATATATATATATATATATATATATAATCATGCTGAGTATTATTTGAACAACATCATGTAATATATCTGACTTTTGAAAATGAAACATCAATATTGGAACATGATGTAGCTCAATAATTATTATTTAATTATTTTTCAGCCGTATTAATGACATGATCTACTAATAATGCTCAGTCAGCTAGATTATGAGTTTTGAGCGCTATAAAGAAATTAACAAACGCAACAAAAGTTACGTTATTTAATTTTCAAACATACGCCTTTTGCGTGCGATATGGTTGTGTTGAGCTCCATACCGCACACAATCAGAGCGCTGCTGAGACGTGCTCATGCACGATTTCCCCATAGACCTCAATGGGGAGAGCCGGCCAAAAAAAAACCTAACACCTGCGACCGCGGAAACAAAAGTTCCGTAACGCAGCCCCATTGATGTCTATGGGGAAATAAAAAGACAGTTTAAACCTAAAACCCTACGTCTAAACACCCCTAATCTGCTGCCCCCAACATTGCTGACGCCTGCCTACAGTTATTAACCCCTAATCTGCTGCTCCCGATATTGCCACTACCTAAATAAAATTATTAACCCATAATCTGCCACTCCTGATATCACCGCCACTATACTACATTTATTAACCCCTAAATCGCCAGTCCCCCACATCGCAACAAGCTAAATTAACTAGGCATGTGCATTAGTTGATTCCTTGGTGAAGTGAATGGCGAAAATGGCTGCAGGCAGTGGCATTTGGCTATTTTCAGCCCCATATTTATTTGTGTGCAACACATAAAGACTGTGCAAATACAGATATTTGTGTATTACACTTTCACACAAATAAATCTGGCACCGAAAATAGACAAATGCCGCTGCCCATGGCCATATTTGGCATTTGTTTCACCAATGAATGCAATTGTCTACAGTTAACTACTTGGATACCATAAAATACTGCAGTGTATTACAATCTCTGGCATCCAATGGGTTAACAGTATCCCAGTCTATAACTACAAATCTCTAAACCCAATGCCCTACTGACGATGGTAGTGTGACAATGACAATATTTTAACTGTAGGATTTCAGAAGACAAGATTGTTTTGAACTCAGGCCGTGGCATATTGTCAGGTTACCTACCGACTTGATGCAATTTAATAACACTTGTACATCTGAGAAAAAACTTCTGTCAAAGTTAATAATGTATCATGTCATATACTTCTTGGTGACACCAAAACTTCTGTCAAAGTTAATAATGTATCATGTCATATGCTTCTTGGTGACAACAAAACTTCTGTCAAAGTTAATAATGTATCATGTTATATGCTTCTTGGTGACAACAAAACTTCTGTCAAAGTTAATAATGTATCATGTTATATGCTTCTTGGTGACAACAATAATTCAGATTCCCTGGTTAAACTTTATAAGGGACCAGTGAAAAACTAAAGGACTAAGTGTAGATGTAATTATGTGTGGGGTATGAGATTTGTATAAACAAACAAACTGGGAAGCTTATAATATGGAACATGTAATTTATACATATGGGTGTCACCCTTTCACACAGCAATCTTTGAGCTGTTACCATAAAAAACGTTTGACCTATTAACTTAATGGTAAAAAAAGGGGAGAGAATGGCCAAGTATCTGAAACAATTATCTGATATGTGAGCTTATATTTTATTTCATAATGTGGTTTCTTTCCCTCTCCTATCACCAAACAAATAAAGAAGAACCCATTTAACTGTTTTTCAAAGGCAAAGTAGGTACAACAATATATAAGAGCTATTGTGTTTGTAAGACTACAATGCTGTGCTGAGAATAAAATATATCATCTGTAAATACCAAGCACTATGTGTATGGAAATGTTGAGCATTACATATACTGTATATTTTGTAAATACAGTCAGATCAAAATGTATTTAATGGTGAAGTCTTTACTTGCATGTGCCGAGTAGTGTATGTGTATTATCTATCTATCTATCTATCTATCTATCTATCTATCTCGATACATAGATTAGATAGATAGAGATTAGGTAGATAGATTAGACAGACAAGATAGATAGATAGATATAGTATGCAAGTTTAGAATTAAATGTATATTGCATTGCAGAATGATCCATGAAGTCCCTGAGGGGCCACTATGCAATTTGATTTTGTGACTGTTATAAGGATTATGCAGCTATTTTTGGAGTGTGTTCCAGGAGATCCCCATCTGCGTGAAGTCACCCATTGGAGCGTGATATACAGTGCTCAGTCTTCCTCCAGCAGCACACACTGTACACAGCAGCTACACATCCATATCACTAAATTAACAGCTATTACCAATCAGCATTTGGTACTTCATGTTTTATATAGCACCACACAAGTGCAGGTTTTTATTACAGAAGAACATAATACAGGATGTTAGGAAACAATATGTGCCACTACTGGAGAAAGTTATACCTGCCTTGCAAAACTCACAGTCTCAATTTACATTTTTCATTTGAAATAATTGACAAATGCATACAATTAAATGACAGTTAAACTAAAAATACACAATGTATTATATAAATTAAATCATTTAAATTCACATTTGCATGAAAACACCCCTAAAATGTGTATCAAGCAGCTAATTAATATTTTATATTGATAGATAAGTTAACATTTTCAAATGCTTAAAACTTTCTTTTCATGAATATTTTGTTTATATATTCCAAATTAGCACAAATTCATGAGTTACTTTAATTCTTAAACCTGGACAAATGTACAGACATGGGGGCATATGTATCAAGCTCCGAATGGAGCTTGATGCCCCGTGTTTCTTGCGAGCCTGCAGGCTCGCCAGAAACAGCAGTTATGAAGCAGCGGTCACAAAGACCGCTGCTCCATAACCTGTCCGCCTGCTCTGAGCAGGCGGACACACATCTCCGCAATTCAACCCGATCGAGTACAATCGGGTTGATTGACACCACCCTGCTGGCGGCCCATTGGCCGCGAGTCTGCAGGGGGCGGCGTTGCACCAGCAGCTCTTGTGAGCTGCTGGTTCAATGCTGCATACGACGAGCGTATTGCTCGCCGTTTTCAGCGATGTCTGTCGGACCTGATCCGCACTGTTGGATCAGGTCCGACAGACATTGATAACTAGAGGCCATGGGCTCATACCATCATCTGTAAATAATGATCATTTGATTTTAGAAGCCACTACATTTTTTTGAGGGTGTGATTACCACAATACGGACATTTGTTTGGTTGTCTGTTTGACAGCTGTAGTTTACGTCATTTTTGACCTATGGTCTGATTGGTCGTTCAGCCTTCAAATGTGATGGCGCTTTTACTTGCGCTCAGTATCTATGACTAAGCGCCTTATGGCATGAAAAACGTAAGATAGCTGAGCCCTTCCTTTGTGTTTTGTATATTTAGTTTTATATGGAATAAAGGAGAAGTTTTTTCATGCTGTTGCTCAGTAGCCGGTTTCTTTCCAATATTGATGTGCGGCTGTCCACTGCTTTTTTCACTGGCTCCACACAACTTCTGTACTTGGCTGTGACCTGGTCTCTTTATCACACTGACAGAAGCTTCCCTACTCACCCTACTGTCCATGGGCTCATACCACCCTATCAAAATACTAAATTGCAACTTTAAAATTTTGGCCTTGATAACTGCTAAAAGAATACATCTAGTCTTAAAATATCTTATACATGAAGATAAGACAGGGTTTATAAAAGGTTGTATAATGTGGAGCTAGCTGCTGATTGGTGGCTGCATAAATATGCCTCTTATCATTGGCTCACCAGATGTGTTCAGCTAGCACCCGGTAGTGTATTGCTGATCCCTCAACAAAGGCAAATTTGATAATAAAAGTAAATTGGAAAGTCATTTATATTTGCTCTGTCTGAATAATAAAAAATAATTGTGTTTCATATCCCATGAATGGCTATGCATTCCTTTAGAAATACAAACATCATAAAATATCTGGGGATGAATATCTCAGCTTCTCCAGAAATCTGGTGCTCTTCAAATTAACAGCATTTTCAAACAAACTGAATTCTTGTTTAATAGATGTAAATCTTGCCAGTTTCTACTACGGGTAAAATTAAAGAGAACTTTAGAGAATCAGGCCCTTAAAGAGAACAATGCAGATTTGACATTTAAAATTTGTACTCCCCCCCCCCATAACCAAAAAATTAGAACCTGTTGTTGTTGAAGACAGAACTCTTGGATAAGATGGGAGAGTATGTTTTCTATTTGTTCTAGTGTTTACGTTTTGAAATTTTATTAAAGCAGAGTTGAGACCAAACTTTGCCCCTGGCAGAAAAGTAAGATTTTTTTGACATTTAATATTGTTTTTTTTTTCTATTTTTGAATTCTAGACATCTTTACTACTTTACTAAAGACATTTATATTTAGACTAATAGTTAATATAGAATATGTTTTAAAGGCTTGGCTTTACATTTTTTTATTTACTCTCTATTATTTCTCATCATACAGAATACAGAAGCATAAAAAACCAATACAATGCACAAGAAAGTAACAGTTTCCATTATATACTTGTTTGTTCTATCAGTCAACAAAAGACCAGAGTTCTGGACAGTTCACTTCCAGATTGTTATAGCGGAAGCAAACATAACAAATTACAAAGTCCAACTTAAATATATAAAAAAAAGACATCTCCTAACGACCAGGAGTTGTATTAATAATTAATGAGAACATTTTGTAACAGTTGAAAGGGAAAAAAAGATAACAATTTATTAAACATACTATTATGAATAAACTGATACAAATGTAAACATTAAATAAAAATGTCTGATCACATAAATTTAATGTAACTGTTTGTTGTAGAATTATAAATAATAATACTGAGGTAATAACGTGCCCAATCTAGTAATATATAGGAGGGGAAGATAAAGGATTCTGGGTAAAATTCAAAAGAAAGGATTCACAAATTTCTGACATATAAATATGTATGTCCTTATGGTTACATGTTGTATACCAAAAACCCTCTAATACTAAAATACCTGTAGAATTCGTTCTTCAAATTGCAAAGAATGTTCAACTTTACGTTTATTTTTTAGTTAATTTAAAATACCTTGACTTTTTTTTTTGGGGGGGGGGGGGAATGAAGCCTTGGGAGGTGTTACAATAATGTGGCTCTTGAAGAAAGCAGAAGGTTAGTTAGACATTTTCCCTCACCTCCTTATATATAGTCAAGCTGGAAAATAGTAGAATATAGAAAAAGAAGACCATTAAAAAAAGACTTAGGAAGATACCTAGGAACTGGCAACATCTAGAGATGAGCATTTGTGCTGATGATGTGAATATATGATAGGCTTATTTATTGTAAGTATAAATTGTGCTTTTTATTATGTTTTTTCTAGATGTGGAAGAAGGAGACCGCTTGTGGAAAACTCAGTTTAACCTTGCATCTTGAAAACTATGCAATACAAAAAGACATGTACCGATAGGTGTTTGTCTAAAAAAGTGATTTATTTCCCTACTGCAGTTAGGTGTACTGTACCTTTAAGGAGGCCTAAAAGATCAATTAGGCTTTAATTGCAGTAGTCTATATTTGCTCTGTTTTTGTAGCATGATGTTGCTTGATGATTGAGTTATTAACAATTTCTCTGGCAATTACTGTTTGAATATTCTGGTTTCAGTTTGACTTCTGCTTTCCCTGACTATGCTTCTGTTTAAGCCTATGTTTGGACTTACTTGATTTATGACTTTAGCTTGTTTGTGAACTCTGCATTTGTTTAATGATTTTGTGCTGCTTTTCCCGGTGAGGCCTTAACCTCGACTGTCTGACTTAGATTACCTTAAACCTGGATTCCTCTGCTATCCGAAGATCTGCATTTAAGTAACTTATGTAAATTTATATTCATCTGGATGCCGACACTAAACTTTAACAAATGTATGTCTTTCTTTGATATTTTAATTTATAAACTTACAGTTACTTTCTAGTACTTAATTGTTGTTTGTTTTGTAGGAGCTGAATAAAGTACTAGAGAGATTTCAGCTACTAAGTTTAGTCTCATCGCTCTCTTACTGTCAGGGTTTCACCCTGACTTCACTAGTTATTTGAAGCTTTTTATCTTGGCTGCCATTTTAGATTCACCTGTGTTTTCTCATTGCCTGTAGAAGAGTGTGAAACACTGCTCACTATTATCTCTCTTTTGAAGAAACCACCTTTAGTCCTTAAAACCACCCTATTTTGGTGAAAAACAAGATAAGGAGGTTTGCAAGAAAGAGCAGACAATTCAGAAACTCATATGGCAGAAGATATTGCTAAAAGACCATGGAGGCAAGCTGGACATATGCACTAAATCCGCAAACCAAGTTTTGGGAGGTATAGCTGGAGCAATTAGAATTACTGACTATAGATCCTGCTTGATCTGAGCTATCTCTTTTGGAAGAAGAAAAGTTGGTGAAAATATTTAAGCAAGACAAAAAGACCAAGACGCTGCTGGAGCATCTACACACTCCGTCTGAGGATCCCTGGATCTTGCAAATTATCTGAGAATCTTGTTCTTCAAACATGAAGACATCAGGTCTGTTTTTTGGGAGACCCTATTGTGCTACAATCTGATTGAAGACATCCAGATGTAGAAACTCTTCACCTGGATTAAGGGATTGATGACTGAGATAGTCTGTTTCCGGTGACTTCCGGTTGGGGGAAGGAGAGCGAGCAAGTTGCTGAAGCTCTCTGTCTTGGCTTATCGAGTTACCTACCATCCCCTCACATCACAGCACACCATTGCCGGCTACCACCGGCCTGGACAACGGACCCACGGGTCGCTGATGTGGAAGTCACATTTTACCAAACAAAGCTTTGTGGCAGAAGCAACTCTATTGCCTATCGGCTCAAGCAGATCCTGAAGTACAGGCACCGGCCAAGTCAAGGCGGGTGTCCCTAGAGCATTGAAAACATAAATTCACCAGCCGACTACGGAGGGCTCCAGAGATCAGATTGAGGACACTAGACCACACTACATCGACCTGACAGGTGGAGGACGGGTAAATCACACAGCCTTCGAGCATTACCTTGTCTGTGGCTGGCGACTGGGAGCGGCAGGTGGATCTCCAATGTGGTGGTCAAGCTGGTGATCGTGCACGGAGCACCGAGTGGAGATGCTGTGGAGGTGGACCACTCCTCTAGGCTCCAGGCTTCCTTGGCTTCCTTGGCACTACCTACAGTGGACCTAATTGGAGTGACGTGGAATAGATGAGACATCACCAACCCAAGCACGGTGAGCATACGTGCCCGAATTGCTAAACACGCGAAAGAGCAGTAGTAGTGATCATCCCTGGATCAAATAGGAGATGAACCTACAGCTTTGTGTTGGGAGATGGGTAAATCCCGCAGCTCCTAGGAAAAGAAGGGACTTGGCCAGTACAAGTTTAAAAGTACTCTTTATTTCGTCCCATATGCTTGGAACTTTATAATCTTTTAATGGGAAACAGTGATCGCTCTTAAGGGTCTCAAGCCTGTTTTTTGCCTAAATACAAAAATGGTTCTGTCTACAAGCAGGCTGTAAACCTTAGAACAGAGCTGAATACAGCAGAGAAAAACACAGCCCTGGGGACAATCAGTTGGTGAAGAACTTTAGGTGCTTCAAAGCCCGATTAAGTTGGAATAATTTTTCCTAAAGTGCCAACAGATTGTTGATACATGAACACTGGCTGTTGTTGTATAAGTATTAAACAACAAGAAAATATGCTTTAAACATGAACATAAGAAGAGGTTTTTCACCCTGATGTAATACCTAGTAAACCAATAGAGTGTTGATTCTGGTTGTACTATAATATTTGATGGTAATCCTGAATTACTATTCAGATATATAGCAGTATAAAGGAGTTCACAATCCATGGTTTGCAGGGAGTAAAAAAAAAAAAAAAAAAAAAGGTTTAACCTCTAGAAAGGCCAAAGGGAAAAATAGTGGAAAAGTAGTAGTATAACAGGTGTTATCTTGTTCTATAACAGGTAGTAGTATAACAGGTGTTATCTTGTTAGCTCATGATTCACTGTAAGTTGTTAAATAGGTGATACATGTAAGCTAGTTTTTTTCTCCTTTTCTATTGCAAGATAGTAACTTGCGCTTTATCTGTTGGCCTGATTGGATATATTTTTACAAAAGTTGTTTTGGGGAAATATGAACTAATTTTGTCTGGCGTCATAACTTGCGCACTGAAGCTTAATTTAGCTTCTTAGATTTTCACTTATTATTAAAACAAAAACAAAAAAAAACCACACTATAGTCATCGGAAGGGAAGTCACACCTTGCTTTGTTGGTTTTGTCTAGTTTTTTTTTTATAACCACACTTTTTTTCTTTTTGGTTAGCACAATGAATTTTCAACTTGACACATACACTTATATATATTTTTTTCACTCCCATACTTAGAGTCCATTCATAATAGGGAAGACTCAAAGGTTCAGGAGAGGAACATAAGATCACTCACACCTTTCTCTAATTTATGGATAGATATATCACACAATCTAGCAAATCGCCAGCAATGCCACCTAAACAACGAGAAAGAAAGACAACAAAAAATATGGAGTTAGAACAGAGTATTGGTTTTCAATTGGTCCAGCCAGGTAATCATGAATCACAGACACAAATTACTGACTTAATAATGCCACAATTTAGCTCAATTAAAAATCACATAACCGGTCTTACGGAGGAAGTCAGACAATTTTCCAAAAGGCTAGCAGAGACAGAATCATGAATTTCAGACTTGGAGGATCAGGTAGAAATACAGGATAAGCTGTTTAAAACCCAAGAGGATATAATAATAAAATTACAAACTAAAGTGGAGGAATTGCAAGATTGTTCACGTAGGAACAATGTAAAAATAGTGGGCCTTTCAGAATCTATAATGCCTCAGGGTTTAATTAAATTTGCGGCCCAAGAACTGCCAACTCTATTAGGCCTTCAAACCTCAGACTCATTGTTCAAGGTAGAAAGGGCACATAGACTAGGGCCGCTTAAAAATGACACTGAAGGTACGCATAAGCCTAGACCTATTATGATAAAATATTTAAACTTTCAAGATAAGGTTTTAATTATGAGACAATTTAGACAGAAAAACCTGCTAATGATAGGCCAGGATAAGATACTATTGTTCCAAGATTTTTCAGAGGAAACACAGATGAAACGTAAGTAAATGGCCCCTTATTGTACAGCTCTAATTCAGAAAGGTGTACAGGCCAGGCTTATATATCATGAGTACATTATAGTCATTTTAAAAACCTGACTTGTAAATCTGGTATATTGTACATCCCTGGAAAGGAAAGTCTTTTTTCTCTTTTATTTTTGGTGTAATGTATGCCAATAGGAGAATAACAGAAGACCACAAGTGGTCACTAAAAGTGTTTTATTTTTCCAAGATCACAAATGAACAAAATATGATGGTGGGGAGTATGATCATACAGAATTATGGCTTTCAGAGAATTGTGTTTTTATTGTTTTATAGTACTGTATTTTTGCTGTGTTTTTTTTTTCTTTCTTGTGTGTGTTCTATTTTGTTTTTAGCACCCTGGCCTAGAAGAAGAGATAGTTAATATCTTATCATGGAATGTTGGGGGAATAACATGGAGGAGTATAATTTTGAAACTATTAAAAAAAAAAAAAAAGCCAGACATTGCTCTCCTGCAGGAGACGTACCTACAAGATGTTGAAATGACTAAACTTAGTCGTAGCTGGGTAGGTGAGATACTATCAGCTCCTGGCCCAAAACGCAAGGGGTTGCAATATTATTTGCAAAAAAATTTAGCTATAAAATTGTTTCACAAGTGCAGGACCCAGAGGGTAGGTATATTATAGCTGAAATAGAACATGGTGACACACATTTAGTAATATGCAACATATATGGCCCAAATGAATTAGACCCCGAGTTTTGGGATAAAATCTATATTAAATTATACCCATACATTAACAAAAATTTGATTATTGGCAGGGATTTTAATATGAAGACTGCCCCAATGCTAGACAGAATTAGAACTGGTCAACCTCATGTAGATAGAAAAACTGAAGAAAAAATATTTACTTCTTTTCGTAGTAAACTGAATCTGTTTGATATCTGGTGAATTAAGAATCCAGATATAAGAACTTTCACCTGTGAGTCTAAGACACATAAGGCGATGTCTTGAATAGATCTCTTCCTAATAAATGAATCAATGTTTTCGCTTGATCTAATCCCTATGATCCAAGATATAGTAATTTCGGATCATGCAATAGTGGGACTAGAAATAGATGGTATTAGATGGCGGAAGAGTGGTGTTAACAACTTTTACTTTCTTAAATACTTATTACAGGATATTGAATTTAACAGATTTTTAATACAAAAATGGAAATTATATTATGAAGAAAACAAAAACTGCTATCATAAGATTAATATATTCTGGGAGGCAGCTAAGGCGGTTCTCCAGGGAGAAATAAAAGCCTATATGATTAAGTAGAAGAAAAAAATTACAGCAAAAGATTTACAGCTGGCAAACCAACTAAAAAACGAATACAAAGCTTACATTAATATGCCTAATGAGATCAGGTGGGCAGACTACCTAAAGGCTAAAACAGAAAGAGATGATTTTTTGAAAATAAAAATGGCTAAACAGGATAAAAAAAATAATGCTTTCTTTGCAAGTTACCATGGGAGGTCAGCCAAAGTACTGTCTAAAATCATCAAGGGTAGGAAGGCCGAAAAAAGATATTTAACATCTATTAGAATAGGAGATACAAGGTATACTACCGCTAGCGAAATAAGACAGAAAATGTATGAGTATTACAAGGAAATACACACTGCCGGAGCTTGTAATAACGAGGTAAAGGAACAGTTTTGGGAAAAAGTCTCCCTCCCAAAAATTAATCCAGAGGAATTAAGAGAGTTAAATTTGCCAATAACAGAAGAGGAAATTCTTAATATGGTAGGAAGAGCCAAATTGAATAAATCTCCAGGCCCAGATAAAATTCTGGTCGAATTTTACAGAATACTCAAAAATGAATTACCTGGTACGTTAAGTGACCTATTTAATCAATATTATACTAAGAACCTTGCAGAGTCTAATTAGTTTTTTTGCCTCTACAGTCACCTTAATATATAAGAAAGATAAAGACCCGGAAAACCCAAATGCATACAGACCAATATCATTATTGAATAATGCTTACAAGTTACTTACAGCAATAGTTGCAGACAGATTAAAAAAATATATTAATAACTTGATCCATAGGGATCAATCAGGGTTTATGCCAGGGAGAAAATAGAAAAATATAAGAAAAGTTATTATTATTATTGGAATGAAATTAAGTTAAAAGGTAATTACAGTGATAGTGATATAGTCTTAGTAACACTAGACGCAGAAAAAGCGTTCAACGTAATCATTTGGGACCACCTCTTCACTACATTAACCCAGTTTGGGCTATCAGGGAATTTTTAAAATTTTGTGAAATTGATCTATAACACACCATAATCCTGCCTTTTAATAAATGGTCAATTGTCTACAAAAATAAGGTTAACCAAGGGGACAAGACAGGGGTGCCCTTTTCACCTCTGTTATTTAATCTGTCAATAGAACCATTTGCTATGACACTTAGACAAGTTTTACCGGGCATAAGGGTAGGAGACGTTAAGATAAAGTTATCTCTTTATGCAGATGACTTAATACTTTTCTTGTCCAGCACCACACAAAATATCCCAGTGCTATTAGAATTAATTGACGAATTTAGCTCGTTTTCAGGCTATAAAGTCAATCAGGGAAAATCAGAAATATTATGGATTAGGTGCCCTGCAGGGCAGGTTATCAACCATCCATTTCATGAGGTAGAACAAATTAAATATTTGGGTTTACAACTAAGTAATAATCCAGGATTATGGTATAATTGGTATTTTACTAAATTTTTTCAAGAAAGTAAAAGTCTGCTAGACAGATGGAGATCATTACCTATCTCACTATCAGCCAAAATTACGGTTCTGAAAACTTTATATTCCCCCGCTTGTTATATTTACTACAAAATTTACCTATTTTTGTTAAAAATATTGACTTGGAGAAGTATGAACAAGAATGTAATTCCTTTTTATGGGGGAAGAGAAGGGTGAGATTAGCTAAAAAACTTCTGTATATGGATAAAGAATTTGGGGGATTTGGACTTCCCAATATTAAACTATATAACCAGGTTACTATGGTAAAATTAGCAGTTGATTGGATCACAGGAATGCGTCAGTTTTCTTTGCTAGAGATAGAAAAGAGCTTAATAAAACAATTTTCTTTAAAAGCCATATTGCATATCCCAATCACTAAATTACCTATTAAAAATATAAAGATGATAAGTAATATAGTAATTGCATGGCAAACATTTTGTACTGCCCTCAATATCAATTATAGGATCTCTAAACACCTTACTTCTAGGACACATACTGCTAGATTACGAGTCTTGCGTTAGCCTTAAAAGCAGGTTGAGAGGTCCCAACGCTGCTTTTTAATGCCCGCTGGTATTACGAGTCTTGAAGGTACAGGTGTACCGCTCACTTTTGTCGGCCAGACTCGAAAATACCGCAAATCCACTTACGTCAATTGCGTATCCTATTTTTTCAATGGGACTTGCATAGCGCCGGTATTACGAGTCTTCCAAAAAGTGAGCGGTAGACCCTCTCCTGTCAAGCCTGGTACCGCATTGTAAAGTCAGTAGTTAAGAGTTTTATGGTCTAACGCCGTAGCATAAAACTCTTAACTAAAGTGCTAAAAAGTTCACTTACACCCATAAACTACCTATTAACCCCTAAACCGAGGCCCCCCACATTGCAAACACTAAAATACATTTTTTAACCCCTAATCGGCCGAACCAGACATCGCCACCACTATAATAAATATATTAACCCCTAAACCGCCGCACTCCCACCTCGCAAACACTAGTTAATTTTATTAACCCCTAATCTGCCGTCCCTA
This sequence comes from Bombina bombina, assembly GCF_027579735.1. Classification (NCBI taxonomy): domain Eukaryota; kingdom Metazoa; phylum Chordata; class Amphibia; order Anura; family Bombinatoridae; genus Bombina; species Bombina bombina. The sequence continues at coordinate 496,340,170 of NC_069504.1, forward strand.
ACATCGCCGACACCTACCTACATTTATTACCCCTAATCTGCCGCCCCCAACGTCGCCGCCACTATATTAAAGTTATTAACCCCTAAATCTAAGTCTAACCCTAAATCTAAATAAAATAACTACAATTAAGTAAATTATTCTTTTTTAAAACTAAATACTTACCTATAAAATAAACCCTAAGATAGCTAAAATATAACTAATAGTTACATTGTAGCTAGCTTATGATTTATTTTTATTTTACAGGCAACTTTGTATTTATTTTAACTAGGTAGAATAGTTATTAACTATTTAATAGCTACCTAGTTAAAATAAAGACAAATTTACCTGTAAAATAAAACCTAACCTAAGTTACAATTACAGCTAACACTACACTATAATTAAATTAATTCCCTAAATTAACTACAATTAAATACAATTATCTAAAGTACGGAAAAAAAAACTAAATTACAGAAAATAATAAAATTATTTTTTAAACTAATTACACCTAATCTAATCCCCCTAATAAAATAAAAAAGTCCCCCAAAATAATAAAAAGCCCTACCCTATACTAAATTACAAATAGACCTTAAAAGGGCCTTTTGCGGGGCATTGCCCCAAAGTAATCAGCTCTTTTACCTGTAAAAAAAAAGTACAATACCCCAACATTAAAAACCACCACCCACACACCCAACCCTACTCTAAAACCCACCCAATCCCCCCTTAATAAAACCTAACACTAACCCCTTGAAGATCACCCTACCTTGAGAAGTCTTCACCCAACCGGGCCGAAGTCCTCAACGAAGCCGGGCAAAGTGGTCCTCCAGATGGGCAGAAGTCTTCAGACGGGATCTTCTATCTTCATCCATTCGGCGCGAAGCGGTTCCATCTTCAAGACATCCGACGCGGAGCATCCTCTTCTTTCTTCTTCCGACGACTGAATGAAGGTTCCTTTAAATGACGTCATCCAAGATGGCATTCCTTCAATTCCGATTGGCTGATAGAATTCTATCAGCCAATCAGAATTAAGGTAGAAAAAATCCTATTGGCTGATGCAATTAGCCAAGAGGATTGAACTTCAATCCTATTGGCTGATTAGAACAGCCAATAGGATTGAGGTCGCATTCTATTGGCTGTTCCAATCAGCCAATAGGATTGAAGTTGAATCCTATTGACTGATTGCATCAGCCAATAGGATTTTTTCTACCTTAATTCTGATTGGCTGATAGAATTCTATCAGCCAATCGGAATTGAAGGGACGCCATCTTGGATGACGTAATTTAAAGGAACCTTCATTCAGTTGTCGGATGTCTTGAAGATGGACCCGCTCTGCGCCGGATGAATGAAGATAGAAGATGCTGTCTGGATGAAGAATTCTGCCCGTCTGGAGGACCTCTTCTTCTCGGCTTGGATGAAGACTTCTGCCCGTCTGGAGGACCACTTCGCCCGGCTTCGTTGAGGACTTCGACCCAGTTGGGTGAAGACTTCTCAAGGTAGGGTGATCTTCAAGGGGTTAGTTTTAGGTTTTATTAAGGGGGTTTGGGTGGGTTTTAGAGTAGGGTTGGTTGTGTGGGTGGTGTGTTCTCTCTGTACTTTAGATAATTGTATTTAATTGCAGTTAATTTAGGGAATTATTTTAATTATAGTGTAGTGTTAGGTGTAATTGTAACTTAGGTTAGGTTTTATTATACAGGTAAATGTGTCTTTATTTTAACTAGGTAGTTATTAAATAGTTAATAACTATTTAATAACTATGCTACCTAGTTAAAATAAATACAAACTTGCCTGTAAAATAAAAATAAACCCTAAGCTAGCTACAGTGTAACTATTAGTAATATTGTAGCTAGCTTAGGGTTTATTTTATAGGTAAGTATTTAGTTTTAAATAGGAATAATTTAGTTAATGATAGTAATATTTATTTAGATTTATTTAAATTATATTTAAGTTAGGGGGGTTAGGGTTAGACTTAGGTTTAGGGGTTTAGAACTTTAATATAGTGGCGGCGACGTTGGGGGTGGCATATTAGGGGTTAATAAGTATAGGTAGGTGGCAGCGACATTGGGGGCAGCAGAGTAGGGGTTAATAAATGAAATATAGGTGTCAGCGATGTTGGGGGCAGCAGATTAGGGGTTCATAAGTATAATGTAGGTGGTGGCGGTGTCCGGAGCGGAAGATTAGGGGTTAATAATATAATGCAGGTGTCGGGGATGTCGGGGACGGCAGATTAGGGGTTAATAAGTGTAAGATTAGGGGTGTTTAGACTCAGGGTTCATGTTAGGGTGTTAGGTGTAGACATACCTTTTATTTCCCCATAGGAATCAATGGGGCTGTTAGGTGCTGAACGCTGCTTTTTTGCTGGAGTTGTTTTTTTTTTTTTTGCCGGCTCTCCCCCATTGATTCCTATGGGGAAATCGTGCACAATCACGTTTAGCCAGCTCACCGCTAACGTAAGCAGTGCTAGTATTGAGGTGAGATGTGGAGCAAAATTTTGCTCTCCGCTCACTTTTCTGCGGCTAACGCCGGGTTTGTTAAAACCCGTAATACCAGCGCTGTCTGTAAGTGAGCGGTGAGCATAAACTGATCGTTAGCACCGCACACCATTACCAACAAAACTCGTAATCTAGGCGTTTGATATTGGTCCCGGTTTGAACTATGGTATTTTCTATGTATGGAGAAGAGCAGGCCTTGAAATAGTATAATTGTTAGATAAGGGGACTGGAATGATAAAATCATTAACACAAATTTAAGAAGAATTTGTTATACCGAGACATCACTTCTATGGCTTTCTCCAGGCAAGACAATTTTATAACTGCTTAACGTATAATCAAGATATTAACTGGGAGTTAGGGATAATTGGAGTAGGTATCCAAATCTTTAGGGCAGGTCATTTTTCAATTGCAACATGGTATAAGATGACTATGAAAAATTACAGGCAAGGTACATTTAGGAAGTTTGAAAAATAAATGGCAAAATTGTTTGCAAGAAATTCTAGAGATAGATATTAAACAGAGCATAGAGATAGCTGGATATAGTAATACGCTATGGAAGGAAACACACAGCTACATTATAAATAATTCATATATCACTCCTAAATTACTGGCTAAATGGGATAAAAACTTTAAAGGAGTAATGCCCCACAGGCAGATTTTATACACTGTTTTTGGTACTGCCCTAGGATTCTACAGTACTGGAAAATGTGGCTTATTGGCTTAATAGATTTTTAACACTTTTACGCCTACTCCTACCTTTATATTTTTTGTGTGCTTCCAATGCAATTTAAAAAGGAAGAATACCTCCTGATAACGACAGCAATACAAATAGCACGAAATTTAATACTACAACATTGGAAGGCACAAAAATATCCCAGAATAGCAGAATTTAGACAGAAGGTGATTGCTCAATTGATACAAGAACAATTGAATATAGAACCTAATAATGAGGATCAGTTTAAATTTTTATATACAAAATGGAGGAAGATTATCAAGGTCCAGACAGCCGACCTTAAAGAGGAAATAATGAAACCTTTTTATAAAGCAGGTTACATTAGTAACGAGGATCCATAAATATGGAAGTATAGATTTTTGTTCAAGTGTTGATAGAAGTGAGCAGGGTGTTATATATATATATTATTTTTTTATATCGATTTTGTTTTATCTATATTGGAAAATACATGTTGTGGACCGAAGAAAAAGAGTAGAATACTGCATCTTTGTTACAGTTTAAACACGAGGGGGGAACTCCGTTGATTGTAGACACACTATTATACTATTCCATATTATTATATTTTTGTATAATGTTGTGGTATATTGTTTGCTTGAACCAAGAAGTCAGTGGTTAGGATGATTTATATTTTTGTATAGGAATGAGATGAGTATCCTTATGGCTTGTGTATTATAAATATATACAATATGGATATTGTTTTTTTTTTTCTTTGTTGTCTTATGTCCCACAAATGTTTAATAAAAAGATAAATGAGATAGTCTGTTTCCAAGTTGTTCACACCTGGGATAAAAATTGAAGACATTATACAGAAATTGTTTTGTGCCCAAAGTTAGAATTCAAGAGACCTCCTTCATCACTAGGGAACTGCAAATTCCCATTTGATGATTCATATAAGCCACTGCTGTGGAACTGTTTGATTGAAAATACAGATTAGTCTCTTTTTTTTCAGGAAAGGCCAGCTCTGAAGAGCCCTGAAGATAGCACAGAGTTCCAAGATATTTATTGGTAACCTCACCTCCTGAGGAGCCCAAACAACTTGTGTTCTCCTGGACCCCCATACTGCACCTAACCCAAGAGACTTGTGCCAGTCATGCTAATTGTTCAAGTTAAACAGAAAAAGGATAACCCAGAGAAATGGATCATTTGAGAAAGTTGGGTGTAGTCCTTGCATAATTGATCTAACATACAAAGTTGAAAAGGTCTCATGTGAAACTGAGCAAATGGAAGGGAATCTGATGCTGCAGTCATCATACCTAACACTTCCATACAAAGAGCTACTGTAGGGTTGGAGAATGACTGAAGTGTCACACATGTTATCTGTAACTTTGATCTCCTTTGATCTGTTAAAGAAAGTCTTACTTATATTGAGTCTATAATGACTTCTAGAAAAGAGACACATGTTTGAGGAGAAAGAATACTTTTTGGAATATTTATTCTCCAACCATAATTGCGAACAAATAACAACAGGTATGAGATCCTGCTAAAGGTAAAGAAGGTCAAGTAAGTCTAGGGAGGATGATAGAGTGGCGCACAAGGCTAAGTTCATAAATCTAATATGTAATGGAAAAAGGCCAATATCCTTACCAAAAAATTAAATATATATATATACAATATAATAACTGCTGATAAAGCACTAAATGGACGTAATGTCAGTCAGATTATTTATTAATCAATTCACAAGCTCTAAATAAAACAAATAAGTAGAATCACAAGCTCTAAATGAAACAAATAAGTTGAATAAATATACATATGATAAATATTAATACTCAATAGATAAATGGGGGCAGTAAAAATAATAAGTATTGGATCTAAAATAATCTATAGGATGTGGCCACATCGTCTAAAATCTAATCATAAATACTAAAAACCAAACAATTAATGAGGCATTTGATCATAGATATACAATGAACAGTAAAAAACGTACTTGGAGGATGTTAATACTCTAAAGAAACAACCGCTAAATATAAGACAAGAAATCTCACAGATGTGATGAATATATATAAAAAATTTCTATTTCTGCTTATACTTTAATATTAAAAGATAGAAATCCGGTAAAATGGTTTGTGAAATTCAAGTCTCACTTTTTGTGCGCAAGAAAACAAATTATGGCAAACACAAAAGTCACTAGAAACAAATGTGATAGTTGGTAGCTCATATATCATAGAATCTTAGAAATGTAAGTCTCTTCCAAGTGCTTATAAGTGAAATGCTGACCGGTCAGACAAATGTTCACCCCAAAAACGGTAAAGTGGGGTTGAAATTGTATTCCACGTACCTGACAGACTTGCGGCTAAGAGTGGCTCCGAAGTTGCTTCCAGGCTCACAGTGGAGTGAGCAGCGAAGAGCACTACACGCTGAGCTTGTTTCCTGCTCCCAAGCGTGACTCCAGCGTCTTCACTGTCTGCGTGCGTGCTGTGTCACCTGATGGTTAGAGTCCAATGGGGTTTCTCCAAAAGCGGTCCAGTTTCGAATGTCACTTTCAACATACAAAGTGAAAATTTTCCAGTGTGGTGTCCAAACGTTTAGTAAGTCTCTTCTACGCGTTTCGGCACGTTGTGCCTTTATCAAGAATCTTGATAAAGGCACAACGTGCCGAAACGCGTAGAAGAGACTTACTAAACGTTTGGACACCACACTGGAAAATTTTCACTTTGTATGTTGAAAGTGACATTCGAAACTGGACCGCTTTTGGAGAAACCCCATTGGACTCTAACCATCAGGTGACACAGCACGCACGCAGACAGTGAAGACGCTGGAGTCACGCTTGGGAGCAGGAAACAAGCTCAGCGTGTAGTGCTCTTCGCTGCTCACTCCACTGTGAGCCTGGAAGCAACTTCGGAGCCACTCTTAGCCGCAAGTCTGTCAGGTACGTGGAATACAATTTCAACCCCACTTTACCGTTTTTGGGGTGAACATTTGTCTGACCGGTCAGCATTTCACTTATAAGCACTTGGAAGAGACTTACATTTCTAAGATTCTATGATATATGAGCTACCAACTATCACATTTGTTTCTAGTGACTTTTGTGTTTGCCATAATTTGTTTTCTTGCGCACAAAAAGTGAGACTTGAATTTCACAAACCATTTTACCGGATTTCTATCTTTTAATATTAAAGTATAAGCAGAAATAGAAATTTTTTATATATATTCATCACATCTGTGAGATTTCTTGTCTTATATTTAGCGGTTGTTTCTTTAGAGTATTAACATCCTCCAAGTACGTTTTTTACTGTTCATTGTATATCTATGATCAAATGCCTCATTAATTGTTTGGTTTTTAGTATTTATGATTAGATTTTAGACGATGTGGCCACATCCTATAGATTATTTTAAATCCAATACTTATTATTTTTACTGCCCCCATTTATCTATTGAGTATTAATATTTATCATATGTATATTTATTCAACTTATTTGTTTCATTTAGAGCTTGTGATTCTACTTATTTGTTTTATTTAGAGCTTGTGAATTGATTAATAAATAATCTGACTGACATTACGTCCATTTAGTGCTTTATCAGCAGTTTTTATATTGTATATATATATATTTAATTTTTTGGTAAGGATATTGGCCTTTTTCCATTACATATTAGATTTATGAACTTAGCCTTGTGCGCCACTCTATCATCCTCCCTAGACTTACTTGACCTTTCACCGAACTGTGTTTGAGAGATCACAGTTCTTTTAGAGTTGGCCCGAGTTCTTGATAGTATCTGTCCAGACTTACTCCCCACTACCCGTAAAGGTAAAGAAGGAGTCTGTACCAAGATATGGAGCCACCAAAATACCTTGACCTCTTATTACAGACAAGAGAGTTCCCAGAACTTTTGTAAAAAATTTGGGAGCAGTATCTAGAACAATAAACTGAAAGACAAATCTTAAGAACAAGTGATGGTCTTTGTGGGTAGCAATATGATGGTTAGTATCCTTCAAATCTATTGTGTACATATATTGCCCTTATTGAACAAGAGGTAGAATAGTCCAAATTATTTGCATTTTGAAAGTAGGAACCCTGAGAAACTTGTCCTTATGGAGAAAAACTCATTTTCCACCATTTCAGTCACAATAAAAACGGTGGCGTCTAGACCAGGTTCAAACAAGATCTTTCCTTAAAAATGAAGACCTACAACTCTACTTTTTTAAACCATGTCAGCAGACCATAATTGTATCCAAAAGCCCTTCTGGTCCAAACTGCTAACACCATATTTATTTAGCATTAATCATAATTATGTCAACAATTGTATAGCAAATGAAAGCATAAGCTAACTTTAGATGTTTCAAACTTCAGTTTCAGAATTGTCTGATAATTGTTTAGATACATTTTCACACCAAATAGTAGTAGCTGCTGCAATGCTAATAGTTGTCCTGAATAAGAAACCCGCTTGCATGAAAGCCTTTCTGTCAAAGGACTCCAATTTACTATCCATATGATTTTTTAAAGATGTACTATCCTGTAAGGGAATAATAGTGCATTTTCCTATAGTGGAAATTTCACCATGCACCTTAGTAATAATTTCCTAAAGCTCTAACCTAAAAGCAAGTAAGGGAAACATCCTTTAAATTTAGAGGCTGGATTAAAAGGCTTCGACCATTACTTGGTAAATAATTCAGTAATAGCCTCTGGAACTGGAAAAATCTGCAGAGTCTTAGTAGTAGGCTTGAAATTTAAATCTAGTTGTTTGATTGATATTTCCTCAGGTGTTATAGGGTCCTGGACAGCTAAAGTATATAATATCTCCTTCAGAAAAGTGCCAGATGTTCAATCTTCAACATAAAAGACAAGGATTCTGAATCTTGATCATTCAAAATTATTTCCCCTTTAGAAAACAGATCTGAGGTATCAGAGTCTATATCATTGAGGAGCTGACTAGTTTATCCGAGCTAGTGAGATTCTGAATCACTAGATAAACTGACTGTTAGATGAATATCAGATTCAGATATTTTATCCTTACTTGGAGGAGGCATAGCAGCCAATGTTGAGCACACAAAGTGCGAAAGCGATATTAGCACTCCACTGAGTAATACCAGCGCACGCTGGTGAGACGCGGCATGAGAACCTCACGCAGCGAATGGAGTAAGTAGCGCAGCGATGGCAGCAAATGTTAAATATTTATAGTATATGATTATATATATTTATGTGTTAATATGTGTATATACACATATTAATAATAAAGAAAGGTTTTTCTGTGGTTTACCCTTGATAAGCCAAATTTTGTTAAGGCAGTCCACAGTTCCGTATATAATATTTGCAAGCATATAATGGCACAACTCAACAAGCAAGGACACTGTTAGGCAAAAGTTCCACTCTGTGTATAATGATGATATGATCGATAGAGAAGTACCATCTATGTTAACGACTCACCCACACTGACCATGAAGTTGCGTCTGACGAGTATCCACTGTGCGCGGAGATAGAGCTAACCAGATGCTCTAAATACTCGTCGGCTTCTCCCAAGACTGCTAAAAGCTTTCAGCCGCCGTTTGTCATGTCCTGCTCCTGCAGAGACTTCAGCTGTGCGGCTCTTCGTTTAGCCGGTTCCGGTTTGCCTCTATTTAAATCTTATCTAGTACTTATACTCATATAATATTAAAAGTCTTTTTGTAAGATAACATAAACTTAGTAAGGGGATTCCTCTACCTATCAATTTATGTGTATAAAGTTTAAGATTATGTCTTTTTTTAAATATTATGTTATGGTAATAATTTTTGAAATGAGTTTATTCTCTTAATCTAAAAAGGTAATTTCAATAATCGTTTTTCTTTGTTTTTCTTTGTTTTTCATTATCCCCACTTGAGGTAAAACATAGCAAATAACAATGACATGTTTGCTGTTTTTCTGTGTTTAAACTGATCACATTCATGTTTCTTATGTGTGAGCAGGTATTCGATTGTGTATTTTCTGTACCCAAATGGTTAATAGGGGTGTGTTTGACACCAACCAATAGCCATCAGTTTTGTAACCTTTTTAAGTAGGCACTTACCTGTGTCTAATCAGGTTTATGAGTACGGCACCCAGCCAAAACGTGTAAAACCTGATACTCTTATCGTGTGAACCATGTTTATTTTTAAACTGAAGAAATAAAGGCTGTTTTTATTTATACATGGATATTGGGATCGCTTGCTCTTTTTGTTTCAACACATATTAATACATACATTTAAATGTATATATTTACAAGGAACACACAGTTCCCATAGACCTCAATGTAAAGGCACTTTTAAAGGGACAGTCTACACCAGAATTTTTATTGTTTTAAAAGATAGATAATTCCTTTATTACCCATTTCCCAGTTTTGCATAACCAACACAGTTATAATAATATACTTTTAACCTCTGTGATTATCTTGTATCTAAGCCTCTGCAAACTGCCCCTTTTTTCAGTTCTTTTGACACACTTGCAGTCTAGCCAATCAGTGCCTGCTCACTGATAACTTCTTGTGCACGAGCACAGTGTTATCTATATGAAATACGTGAACTAACACCCTCTAGTGGTGAAAAACTGTTAAAATGCAATCTGAAAGAGGTGGGCTTCAAGGTCTAAGAAATTAGCATATGAACCTCCTAGGTTAAGCTTTCAACTAAGAATACCAAGAGAACAAAGCAAAATTGGTGATAAAAGTAAATTGGAAAATTGTTTAAAATTACATGCTCTATCTGAATCATGAAAGTTTATTTTGGCCTAGACTGTCCCTTTAAGTGCCGTTTTTTCTCTAACACCCCATACCGCTGCTTTTAACCCCTTAAAACCGCCTAGTGCAGTTGTTTTTTATGTAGCATTTTTAAATAAAAACTATAATGCCCTCTATTTTGAGGGCATTTGGGGCACTGGTTGATTTTCTAAGCGCTAATTGCTACTGAGAGCTTGTGGTAGCAATAACCAGCCACTTGTAATGGCTGGTTATTCATTGTCCCCGCAAAGGGAACATTTGCCCATTTGCAGCTGTGCAATAAATTAGCGCTCCACTTGTAATCTAGCCCCAAATCTGAAGAACTCCCTTGTACTGAACAGACAGAGGGAGGATAGATACCATTAGAGGCAAAAGCAGCAGTAGGTTGGTTAGCATGCATAAAATTGTCCATACAGGTATTGCAAAGCTGAGCTGGAGAAGTCACAGCTCCATATTTGCAAAATTCACACTTAAACTGGGTAAGTGATCAGTGGACCAACCTTCAAAAGGGTCTTGAGATAAAGAAGTAGGGACAGTTCCAGTATGCTCCATAATGTTAATAAACAATACAGACAAATAAAAACAGTAAATACCACAAAATATTTATAAATACACAAATAATTAGAATATTGGAGACAGAAAAGTAGGAAATAATCAAGGTCCTGTAACTGTAGGGAACAAAAAATGTAAATACAGTGAAAAGGGTAAGTCAGAACCCTCTTAGTGAAAATGACAATGCAGAAAAAAAATATTTGCATAAAATAACATATATATATATATATATATATATATATATATATATATATATATATATATATATATATATATATATATATATACAGGGAGTGCAGAATTATTAGGCAAATGAGTATTTTGACCACATCATCCTCTTTATGCATGTTGTCTTACTCCAAGCTGTATAGGCTCGAAAGCCTACTACCAATTAAGCATATTAGGTGATGTGCATCTCTGTAATGAGAAGGGGTGTGGTCTAATGACATCAACACCCTATATCAGGTGTGCATAATTATTAGGCAACTTCCTTTCCTTTGGCAAAATGGGTCAAAAGAAGGACTTGACAGGCTCAGAAAAGTCAAAAATAGTGAGATATCTTGCAGAGGGATTCAGCACTCTTAAAATTGCAAAGCTTCTGAAGCGTGATCATCAAACAATCAAGCGTTTCATTCAAAATAGTCAACAGGGTCGCAAGAAGCGTGTGGAAAAACCAAGGCGCAAAATAACTGCCCGTGAACTGAGAAAAGTCAAGCGTGCAGCTGCCAAGATGCCACTTGCCACCAGTTTGGACATATTTCAGAGCTGCAACATCACTGGAGTGCCCAAAAGCACAAGGTGTGCAATACTCAGAGACATGGCCAAGGTAAGAAAGGCTGAAAGACGACCACCACTGAACAAGACACACAAGCTGAAACGTCAAGACTGGGCCAAGAAATATCTCAAGATTGATTTTTCTAAGGTTTTATAGACTGATGAAATGAGAGTGAGTCTTGATGGGCCAGATGGATGGGCCCGTGGCTGGATTGGTAAAGGGCAGAGAGCTCCAGTCCGACTCAGACGCCAGCAAGGTGGAGGTGGAGTACTGGTTTGGGCTGGTATCATCAAAGATGAGCTTGTGGGGCCTTTTCGGGTTGAGGATGGAGTCAACCTCAACTCCCAGTCCTACTGCCAGTTTCTGGAAGACACCTTCTTCAAGCAGTGGTACAGGAAGAAGTCTGCATCCTTCAAGAAAAACATGATTTTCATGCAGGACAATGCTCCATCACACGCGTCCAAGTACTCCACAGCGTGGCTGGCAAGAAAGGGTATAAAAGAAGAAAATCTAATGACATGGCCTCCTTGTTCACCTGATCTGAACCCTATTGAGAACCTGTGGTCCATCATCAAATGTGAGATTTACAAGGACGGAAAACAGTACACCTCTCTGAACAGTGTCTGGGAGGCTGTGGTTACTGCTGCACGCAATGTTGATGGTGAACAGATCAAAACACCGACAGAATCCATGGATGGCAGGCTTTTGAGTGTCCTTGCAAAGAAAGGTGGCTATATTGGTCACTGATTTGTTTTTGTTTTGTTTTTGAATGTCAGAAATGTATATTTGTGAATGTTGAGATGTTATATTGGTTTCACTGGTAAAAATAAATAATTGAAATGGGTATATATTTGTTTTTTGTTAAGTTGCCTAATAATTATGCACAGTAATAGTCACCTGCACACACAGATATCCCCCTAAAATAGCTATAACTAAAAACAAACTAAAAACTACTTCCAAAACTATTCAGCTTTGATATTAATGAGTTTTTTGGGTTCATTGAGAACATGGTTGTTGTTCAATAATAAAATTAATCCTCAAAAATACAACTTGTCTAATAATTCTGCACTCCCTGTATATATATATACAGTTGTGCTCATAAGTTTACATACCCTGGCAGAATTTATGATTTCTTGGCCATTTTTCAGAGAATATGAATGATAACACAAAAACTTTTCTTTCACTCATGGTTAGTGTTTGGCTGAAGCCATTTATTATCAATCAACTGTGTTTACTCTTTTTAAATCATAATGACAACAGAAACTACCCAAATGACCCTGATCAAAAGTTTACATACACTGGCGATTTTGGCCTGATAACATGCACACAAGTTGACACAAAGGGGTTTGAAGGGCTATTAAAGGTAACCATCCTCACCTGTGATCTGTTTTCTTGTAATTAGTGTGTGTGTATAAAAGGTCAATGAGTTTCTGGACTCCTGACAGACCCTTGCATCTTTTATCCAGTTCTGCACTGACGATTCTGGATTCTGAGTCATGGGGAAAGCAAAAGAATTGTCAAAGGATCTGCAGGAAAAGGTAGTTGAACTGTATAAAACAGGAAAGGGATATAAAAAGTGGAAAATGAGGTGTTCTGTTTGATAACATACTGCATTCACCTTGCCATCAATTCTGACCAAATTTCCTGTGCCTTTGTAGCTCACACATCCCCAAAACATCAGCGATCCACCTCCGTGTTTCACAGTAGGAATGGTGTACCTTTCATCATAGGCCTTGTTGACTCCTCTCCAAATGTAGCGTTTATGGTTGTGGCCAAAAAGCTCAATTTTGGTCTCATCACTCCAAATGACTTAGTACCAGAAGGTTTGAGGCTTGTCTCTGTGCTGTTTGGCGTATTGTAAGCGGGATACTTTGTGGCATTTGCGTAGTAATGGCTTTCTTCTGGCGACTCGACCATGCAGCCTATCTTTCTTCAAGTGCCTCCTTGTTGTGCATCTTGAAACAGCCACTCCACATGTCCTGTATTTCACCTGAAGTTATTTGTGGGTTTGTCTTTGCATCCCGAACAATTTTTCTGGCAGTTGTGGCTGAAATTTTAGTTGGTCTACCTGACAGTGGTTTGGTTTCAACAGAACCCCTCATTTTCCACTTCTTTATTATTTGAACACTGCTGATTTGCATTCTCAATTCCTTGGATATCTTTTTATATCGCTTTCCTGTTTTCAACTACCTTTTCCCGCAGATACTTTGACAATTCTTTTGCTTTCCCCATGACTCAGAATCCAGAATCGTCAGTGCAGAACTGGATAAAAGATGCAAGGGCTGTCAGGAGTCCAGAAAGTCATTGACCTTTTATACACACACACTAATTACAAGAAAACAGATCACAGGTGAGGATGGTTAGCTTTAATAGCCATTCAAACCCCTTTGTGTCAACTTGTGTGCATGTTATCAGGCCAAAATCACCAGGGTATGTAAACTTTTGATCAGGGTCATTTGGGTAGTTTCTGTTGTCATTATGATTTAAAAAGAGTAAACACAGTTGATTGATAATAAATGGCTTCAGCCAAACACTAAACATGAGTGAAAGAAACGTTTTTGTGTTATCATTCATATTCTCTGAAAAATGGCCAAGAAATCATAAATTCTGCCAGGGTATGTAAACTTATGAGTACAACTGTATATATATATATATATTCTGAGGAAAGAGGTATTGTGCTCCAAAATACCACTTTAAAAAACACCATTTTTTTACGGTGTCCAGTGTGGAGTCCATATAAAACGGGTGTTTAATAAAGTGACGTAAATCCAAAAGAATAAAAATAATATTCCTGGCTCATTGGAGTGTTGCAATCTCACCCCCTCCACACAGCAACAGCAGAAACACAAATAAATGGCCAGTAATGTCTGTCCGTTACCTCAGGAGTAACTGCAGAGAAGCGGACATTAGCACAGTGGGAAAAATGTAACCACTGCACTTACAAATTGGTTTAAAAGCTGCACTAAAAGCAATGGATAAGATGGAGTACACTAATTCAAGTAATGAACACTACACAAAAGCAAAGGAGGTATATTCCAAGTGCGTAGACAGGCCAGTGCATGCTACGTACTTTGAATATACAATTCCACTGCTCCATAACTGGTCCGCCTGCTCTGAGGCCGCGGACAGAAATCAACCTGATCGAATACGATCATGTTGATTGACACCTCAATCTGCAGGGGGTGGCATTGCACAAGCAGTTCACAAGAACTGCTGGTGCAATGATATATGCCGACAGCGTATGCTGTCAGCATTTATCATTGTGCAACAGACATAAAACGCTACATTGCATCATGTCCGCTTTCACTATGATAAATCTACCCCCTAGAATGAGTGATTTTAAAAGACTTGATTTACCCTATAATGTAACTTGTGTAGCAATCTTTGGTCACTATTAGAAAACTTACGAGACATCCACATGTTGGAGTATAATATTTTTATTTTTTTTGCCGAAGATGGTGGGCTTAATTTGTATTTGGCAATTTTCAGATCAGAAAAGCTATACCAAATTCTCTTATGCAAAAAGTAGAGTACACTTGAAAACGCATAAGTTATAAATTGATTATTGCAAGGTCTTTGAATGATTTGCAATGGGTTTGAATATGATACCCTATAGAGATCTATCCAATGTACTTGATTAATTGAAAAGGGAGTCAGTTAGCAAGTGACACTAATGCAATTTTTTTTTTTATAATGCGTTTAAACATTTTATTTTTACATTCAAATGCCCATTCAAAATATACAGAGAAATATAAAAGTGGCAAAAACTTACCTGTGATATTTTAATCTATATTAATTTGAAGAAAAATGGTGTTGTCATTTTTAACCACAACACATTAGAAAAAACATAATTTATGTAAGAACTTACATGATAAATTAATTTATTTCATAGTGGCAAGAGTCCATGAGCTAGTGATGTATGGGATATACAATCCTACCAGGAGGGGGCAAAGTTTCCCAAACCTTAAATGCCTATAAATACACCTCCCACCTCACTCATACCTTGGTTTAACATATAACCAAGTAGTGAGATGTAAAAAAACAAGGAGTAAAAAGCATTAAAAAGAGGAACTGGAAAAATAATGTGCTTTATACAAAAAAATCATAACCACAAAAAATGAATTTATCAGGTAAGTTCTAACATAAATTACATTTTTTTTTCATGTAAGTGGCAAGTCCATGAGCTAGTGACATATGGGATATAAGTCCACGAGTCACTAGAGAGGGAGGGATAAAATAAAAGCAGCTATTTCTGCTGAGAAATTAAATCCCCAAAAATAATTTAGTTTTCTTAAAAAATTCCAAAAAATCTCAAATCATAGGCACTAGAATCAAACTGAGACAATTGCCTGAAAAACCTTTCTACCAAAGGTTGCTTCCAAAGAAGCAAACACATCAAAATGGTAAAATTAAGTAAATGAGTGCAAAGAAGACCAAGTTACTGCTTTGCAAATTTAATCAACTGAAGCTTTATTCTTGAAAACCCAAGATATGGTGACTGATCTAGTAGAATGAGCTGCAATACGCTGAAGCGGTGACTGACGCACCTTCAAATAAGCCTTTTGAATCTAAAACTTCAACCAAGATAACAAAAAAATGGCAAAGGCTTTCTGACCTTTTCTGGAACCAGAAAAAATAATAAATAGACTAGGAGTCTTTCTAAAATCTATAGTAGTCTCAACATAATATTTCAAAGCTCTTATCCAAAGAAGGAAAAGATCTTTTAGAAGTATTTTTAGGATTAGGATACAAGGAAGAAACAATAATCTCCGTATAGATGTTAGAATTTGTATCTTAAAGCAAATAATTAAAAACAAAGTCTGCAAAACAGCTTATATTGATGGAAAATCAGATAAGGAGACTCGCAATAGAGAGCAGACAATTCAGAAAACTCTTCTAGCAAAAGAGATAGTCAAAAGAAATAACACTTCCTAAGAAAATAGATTAAAAAAACAAAGAATGCATAGGCTCAAAGGAAGAGCCTGCAAAATGTTAAAAACCATATTGAGACTCCAAGAAGGAGAAATTGATTTAATAAGAGACTTGAGATGAATGAAAACCTGAACAAAACAGTCAATATCAGGAAGCTTAGCAATCTTTCTATGAAATAAGACAGAAAGAGCAGCGAGTTGTCCTTTAAAGTATTTGCAGACAAAACTATTTGCAGAAACTGTAAAATCTTAGGAACTCAAAAGAATGCCAAGAATAATCAAGAGTAGAACACCATGAAATATAGGTTTACCAAACCCTATGATAAATCTTCCTTGAAACAGACTTACGAGCCTGTATCATAGAATTAATTACAGAATCAGAGAAACCTCTATGACTTAAGAACTAATCGTTTCATTTCCATGGCTTCAAATTCAGAGATTTGAAATCCTGATGGAAAAATGGGCCTTGAGACAGAAGCTCTAGTCTTCTATAAAATGACGAAGGCTGGCAACTGGTAATTCGGACAAGGTCCGCATACCTAAACCTGAGAGGCCATGCTGGTGCTATCAGAAACACATAAAATTGTTCCAATATGATCTTGGAGATCACCCTTGGAAGAAGAACCAGAGGCGGAAAAATGTAAGCAGATTGGTAAAACCAAGGAAAAGTATCTGAAGTCTCTTGTTTAGACGAGCAGCCAACATATCTATTTCTAGAAGACCTCACATCTATACAAGTTGAAAGAACACATCTGTACAGAATGACGGCTGAGATAATCCACTTCCCAA
This sequence comes from Bombina bombina, assembly GCF_027579735.1. Lineage (NCBI taxonomy): Eukaryota > Metazoa > Chordata > Amphibia > Anura > Bombinatoridae > Bombina > Bombina bombina. The sequence continues at coordinate 496,357,078 of NC_069504.1, forward strand.
ATGTCTACACCTGAGATATGAATCGCAGAGTCTTGACAAGAGTTGGATTCCACCCAAGAAAATATCAGTGATACTTATTTAATTACTAAAGGACTGCTGGTCCCCCATTGATGACTGACATATGCCACTGTTGGGATATTGGCCTCTAGTTATCAAGCTCCGTACGTACCTGCCATCGCCGGCCCCAATACGCCCGCCTAAGCTCGCCTCACATCACCGCCGTGGACCTGAATACGCTCGCCAAAGTTATTAAAAAAGCTGTCCAAAAGCCGTGCACCAAGTATGGGGCGATGAGCAGCGGACTGTGATAGTTATCACACATCGATCTCGCTGCTCTTCGGCTTTTCTACAGCTTTATTAATACCCCTGTCACTAAGCACTCACACTATACTATACTATACTTTTCTACCCCCTATACCGACACCCCCGGAGCCCCCCGCAACTAAATAAAGTTATTAACCCCTAAACCGCCGCTCCTAGACCCCGCTGCAACTATAATAAATGTATTAACCCCTAAACCGCCGCTGCCAGACCCCACCGCCACCTACATTATACCTATTAACCCCTATCCTGCCCCCCTATACCGCCGCCACCCATAATAAATGTATTAACCCCTATCCTGCGGATCCCGGACCTTGCCGCAACTAAATAAATTGTTTAACCCCTAAACCGCCGTTCCCGGACCCCGCCGCCACCTATATTAAACTTATTAACCCCTAATCTGCCCCCCCTACACCGTCGCCACCTATAATAAATTTATCAAACCCTATCCTGCCCCCCCAACCTATAATAAAATTATTAACCCTTAAACCTAAGTCTAACCCTAACCCTAACGCCCCCTAACTTAAATATTAATTAAATAAATCTAAATAAAATTACTATTATTAACTAAATTATTCCTAGTTAAAGCTAAATACTTACCTGTAAAATAAACCCTAAGATAGCTACAATGTAATTAATAATTACATTGTAGCTATTTTAGGATTTATATTTATTTTACAGGTAACATTGTATTTATTTTAACTAGGTAGAATAGTTATTAAATAGTTATTAACTATTTAATAACTACCTAGCTAAAATAAAGACACATTTACCTGTAAAATAAATCCTAACCTAAGTTACAATTAAACCTAACACTACACTATCATTAAATAAATTAAATTAATTAACTACAAATACCTACAATTAAATAAACTAACTAAAGTACAAAAAATAAAAAATCTAAGTTACAAAAAATAAAAAAAACTAAGTTACAAAAAATAAAAAAATATTACAAGATTTTTAAGCTAATTACACCTAATCTAAGCCCCCTAATAAAATAACAAAGCCCCCCAAAATAAAAAATGCCCTACCCTATTCTAAATTACAAAAGTTAACAGCTCTATTACCAGCCCTTAAAAGTGCCTTTTGCGGGGCATGCCCCAAAGTAATCAGCTCTTTTGCCTGTAAAAAAAAATACAACCCCCCCAACATTAAAACCGTTACGATCAGCCAATAGAATGCGAGCTCAATCTGATTGGCTGATTGCATCAGCCAATCAGATTTTTCCTACCTTAATTCCGATTGGCTGATAGAATCCTATCAGCCAATCGGAATTCGAGGGACGCCATCTTGGATGACGTCACTTAAAGGAATATCCATTCGTCGGGTAGGCGTCGTTGGAAGAGGATGGCTCCGCGTCGGCTCGTTTGAAGAAGGCTCCGCTCCGCTCTGGATGGATGAAGATTGAATACGCCGCATGGATGAAGACTTCTATCGGATGGAACACCTCTTCAGCGCTCCTTGGATGAAGACTTCTATCGGATGGAACACATCTTCAGCGCCCCTTGGATGATGACTTCGGCCCGGCTGGGTGAACACGACTCAAGGTAGGGAGATCTTCAGGGGGGTAGTGTTAGGTTTATTTAAGGGGGGTTTGGGTTAGAGTAGGGGTATGTGGGTGGTGGGTTTTAATGTTGGGGGGGTTGTATTTTTTTTTAACAGGCAAAAGAGCTGATTACTTTGGGGCATGCCCCGCAAAAGGCCCTTTTAAGGGCTGGTAATAGAGCTGTTAACGTTTGTAATTTAGAATAGGGTAGGGCATTTTTTTATTTTGGGGGGCTTTGTTATTTTATTAGCGGGCTTAGATTAGGTGTAATTAGCCTAAAAATCTTGTGATATTTTTTTATTTGTTGTAACTTAGTTTTTTTTATTTTTTGTAACTTGTTTTTTTTTATTTTTTGTACTTTAGTTAGTTTATTTAATTGTATTTAATTGTAGGTATTTGTAGTTAATTAATTTAATTTATTTAATGATAGTGTAGTGTTAGGTTTAATTGTAACTTAGGTTAGGATTTATTTTACATGTAATTTTGTATTTCTTTTAGCTAGGTAGTTATTAAATAGTTAATAACTATTTAATAACTATTGTACCTAGTTAAAATAAATACAAAGTTGCCTGTAAATAAATATAAATCCTAAAATAGCTACAATGTAATTATTAATTACATTGTAGCTAGCTTAGGGTTTATTTTACAGGTAAGTATTTAGTTTTAAATAGGAATAATTTATTTAATGACAGTGTAGTGTTAGGTGTAATTGAAACTTAGGTTAGTTTTTATTTTACAGGTAAATTTGACTTTATTTTATCTAGGTAGCTATTAAATAGTTAATAACTATTTAATAGCTATTGTACCTAGTTAAAATAAATTTAAATTTGCCTGTAAAATAAAAATAAATCCTAAAATAGCTACAATATAATTATTAGTAATATTGTAGCTATATTAGGGTTTATTTTATAGGTAAGTATTTAGTTTTAAATAGGAATAATTAATCTAATAAGAGTAATATTTATTTAGATTTATTTAATTAATATTTAAGATAGGGGGCTGTTAGGGTTAGTGTTAGACTTAGGTTTAGGGGTTGATAAGTTGCGGCGGTGTAGGGGGGGCAGGATAGGGGTTGATAAATGTATTATAGGCGGAGACGGTTTAGGGGGGGCAGATTAGGGGTTAATAAGTTTAATATAGGTGGCGGCGGGGTCCGGGAGCGGCGGTTTAGGGGTTAAACAATTTATTTAGTTGCGGCGGGGTCTCGGATCCGCAGGATAGGGGTTAATAAATTTATTATTGGTGGCGGCGGTATAGGGGGGGCAGGATAGGGGTTAATAGGTATTATGTAGGTGGTGGCGGGGTCCGGGAGTGGTGGTTTAGGGGTTAATATAATTATTATAGTTGCGGTGGGGTCTGGGAGCAGCGGTTTAGGGGTTAACATGTTTAATATAGGTGGCGGCGGTGTAGGGGGGCAGATTAGGGGATGTCGGGCAGCAGCGAACATGAACTTTCGCTATGATCAGACTCCCATTGATTCCTATGGGATCTGCCGCCTCCAGGGCGGCGGATTGAAAATCAGGTACGCTGGGCCGGAAAAGTGGGGAGCGTACCTGGTAGTCATTTGATTACTTCCAAAAGTAGTCAGATTGTGCTGAACTTGCTTTCGGAACATCTGGAGTGACGTAAGAATCGATCTGTGTCGGACTGAGTCCGGCAGATCGAAGCTTACGTCACTATATTCTACTTTTGCCGGTGTGTAGGGCTTGATAACTTAGGCGAATCAGCCTCGCCACAAATACGCTGCGGAATTCCAGCCTATTTGAGGTTGACGGCTTGATAACTAGAGGCCCTGTCTGATTGAAAATGAATGAAAGGTATCTGAAGTCTCTTGTTTAGACGAGAGGTCAATAGATCTATTTCTAGAAGACCTCACATCTATACAAATTGAAAGAACACATCTGTACAGAATGATGGCTGAGATAATCCGCTTCCCAAATGTCTACACCTGAGATATGAATCGCAGAGTCTTGACAAGAGTTAGATTCCGCCCAAGAAAATATCAGAGAGACTTATTTAATTACTAAAGGACTGTGAGTCCCCCATATGACTGACATATGCCACTGTTGGGATATTGTCTGATTGAAAATTAATGTAAAGTTCTCTCTTCAATAGAAGCCAAGCCTGAAGAGCTCTAAAATTAGCACAGAGTTCTAAAATAATGATTGGTAACCTCGCCTCTTGAGGATTCCAAACCCTTTGTGCTATCAGAGATCCCCAGACAGCTCCCCAACTTGTAAGACTTGCATGTGTTGAGATCACAGTCTAGGAAGGGTGAACAAAGGAGGCTCTGATGAAGCGCCACTAGAGGGCGGGAAACGCATCAGACACCTTTTATTGCTATGTCTGTTTTTTCTGTTATTATGCAATAAATTTGCAAATTTGGAAAATTGAACTTAGTGCGGCTCTCTCATTTCTTTTGCACGTATTTGTGCGGTTGGTTCCCGCACACTTGAGCCTTGCACCTTACCTAGATTGAGGATCTACAACGGAGATACATGCATCCGCTACAGCGGGTGACATCATATACCCCGGACGGATTTCGGTAGTGAGCTCTGTGAGCTGTGCAGCCGCAATTACCTCTGAACAAAGGAGGCCCCTTGAACAATAAGGTGATGGTTTAAACACCAAAAACAGAGAGAGTTAAGTGTTGGTATTTAAGTATATCAACTGTGATATCTGAATATAATCCCTGCACCACAGGTGCAACATGCAAAGTTGTAAAGGTCTCATATGAAAATGAGCAAAGGAGATTGTGTCCGATGCTGCAACCATGAGACCTAAAACTTCCATGCACATAGCCACTGAAGAGAATGATAGAGACTGAAGGTTTAGACAAGCTTAGACCAAATTCATTTGTCTCTTGTCTGTAAGAGAAAAAAAATCATGTACACTGAATCTATCTGGAAACCTAAGAAGGTAACCTATGTCTAAAGAATAAAGAAACTGTTTGGTAAATTGATCCTCCAACCATGTTTAGAAGAAACAACATTTAATTGTTTCGTGTGAGATTCTGCTAAATGAAAAGATTGAGCTAGTACCAAGTTATTGTCTAAAATACCACAATACCTTGCTTTCTGATTACAGAAAGAAGAGCACCGAGAACCTTTGAGACAATTCTTGGTGCAGTTACCAGACCAAAAGGAAGAGCGACAAAATGATAAGGTTTGTCTAAAAAAGAGAATCTCAGAAAACGATAGGGGTCTGGATGAATCAAAATGTGAAGATAAACGTCCTGTAAGTATTTTGTGGACATAAAATGACCTTACTGAACAAAAAGCAGAATTGTCCTTATAGTCACCAACTTAAACATTGGGGACTCTTACAAAACAATAAAAAATTTCAGATCCAGTATTGGTTTGAGAAAATCATCCTTCTCTGGGACAATGAATACATTTGAATAGAAACCCAGTCTATGTTCCTGCTGAGGAACTGGTACAAACACCCCTGAAAACTCTATGTCTAAAACACACTTCAGAAAAGCCTGAGTCTTCACAGGGCTTGTTGAAACATGAGTAAAAAAGAATCTTCCCATGGAAGGTCTTATTCTAAAAAAACTATTCAATACCCTTGAGAAACAATATTCTATTGATTTTGGACTGAATCTGTCCAAATGTCTTGAAATAACTTAATCTGCCCTTCACCAGAAGAAATGGATTGAGGGCCACACCTTCATGCAGACTTAGGAGCCAGATTTGGTTCCTTATAAGGCTTGGATTTATTCCAATTCGGAGATGGTCTCCAAATAGAGCCCGAGGCCTTAGGGGAATGAAAGGTTTTCAGTTCTCTATACAAACGAAAGGAATGAAAACAATAGAGAGCTTTAAATTTACACATAAATTTCTTGTCTAGGGCCAAAAAAACTCCCTTACCCCCAGTCATAGAGGAACCAAACACTATGTCAATATTAGCAGATTTAAGACATAAAGTTATTCAGAATAGCTAAAAATATAGATTTGACATTAAATTTAAATGAAATCAAATATTGCAACATAAATAAAAATAATTTATGTTGAAATAAAAGAACAATGTTATATACTTCCAGTGGTGTCATTAGGGGGTTACGGGGGGTGCGGTCTGCACCCGGGTGACACCCTTGGGGGGTGACACCACTAGATAGGCAGGGACGTACTCAGTGCCAAGTTAGTTCTGTGAGCATGTTTTTTTTTTATTGGGTAACATATTGGGTGCATTGGCTGCAATAATTATGACACCGAGTGCAGTTCCATGGTGCAACTCTTGTTTATGGAAATGTGCTGACAGCTGATTTGCTTAGTGCAGTAGTAGCCTTCGCCGCATCCCTCCTCCCCTTCTCCACTCTCACAGCCGCAGTGCTCTCCCGCCCCCCTCAGCGCCCGACAGCTCCATAGCACACCATGCTGCTGTCATGGAGGAGCCAAGATGGTGGCCCTTGCCTACAACCTGGGAAAGCAGGAAATTAACCAGCACTTCACCGTGAGAAATGCCAAAGTACTGGAGCTGGGGGCAATACTAGGACTCTCCATGTACTATACTGAGTATATTAACCCGATGTATAATTAACAATGATGGAAAAAGTTTTTGTTCTCTTTATGTCCTTTGTTGAAAAAAGTATGATAATGCAACAAGAGATGTTAATGATGGCCACTAGATGGCATTAAGTAACACAAAAGTAAAAAGTATTTTGTATTAAGTGAACACAGGTGAAAATAGGTGTGGTGGGTGGTGCTACAGCCTTTATAAGGTTTGTTTTTAGAGTTGAATGTTAGACATGAATAAGGACATGGGTCCGAAACGTTGTCTGTTTTAAAGTGGCTAAATAAAAACATGATGTTTTAATACAATTGGTGGTGCAGCTATACTATTATTTTTGGACTGTTTTCTTGGGACCTTGGTGCAGGTCCAATAGTTGGCACACCTGCAAACAAGTTTTGCTACACCCTTGGTGCTTGGGCAATTTCTGACTTTCCTATAATAAATAGTATTAACCCCTAATCTGCCCTCCCTAACATCGCCGACACCTAACTTCAAACATTAACCCCTAATCTGCCGACTGGAGCTCACCGCTATTCTAATAAATGTATTAACCCCTAAAGCTAAGTCTAACCCTAACACTAACACCCCCTAAATTAAATATAATTTTAATCTAACGAAATTAATTAACTCTTATTAAATAAATTATTCCTATTTAAAGCCAAATACTTACCTGTAAAATAAATCCTAATATAGCTACAATATAAATTATAATTATATTATAGCTATTTTAGAATTAATATTTATTTTACAGGTAACTTTGTATTTATTTTAACCAGGTACAATCGCTATTAAATAGTTAAAATAGTTAAAATAATTACAAATTTACCTGTAAAATAAATCCTAACCTAAGTTACTATTAAACCTAACTCTACACTTTCAATAAATTAATTAAATAAAATACCTACAATTACCTACAATTAAACCTAACACTACACTATCAATAAATTAATTAAATACAATACCTACAAATAATTACAATGAAATAAACTAACTAAAGTACAAAAAATAAAAAAGAACTAAGTTACAAAACATAAAAAAATATTTACAAACATAAGAAAAATATTACAACAATTTTAAACTAATTACACCTTCTCTAAGCCCCCTAATAAAATAACAAAGCCCCCCAAAATAAAAAAATGCCCTATCCTATTCTAGATTACTAAAGTTCAAAGCTCTTTTACCTTACCAGCCCTGAACAGGGCCCTTTGCGGGGCATGCCCCAAGAAGTTCAGCTCTTTTGCCTGTAAAAAAAAACATACAATACCCCCCCCCAACATTACAACCCACCACCCACATACCCCTAATCTAACCAATCGGATTGAACTTGATTCTGATTGGCTGATTCCATCAGCCAATCAGAATATTCCTACCTTAATTCCGATTGGCTGATAGAATCCTATCAGCCAATCGGAATTCGAGGGACGCCATCTTGGATGACGTCATTTAAAGGAACCGTCATTCGGCTAGTAGGCGTCGGGAGAAGAGGATGTTCCGCGTCGGATGGAAGATGATGGCTCCCGAAGAAAGAAGATTGAAGATGCCGTTGATAGAAGACTTCATCCGGATCATGGACCTCTTCAGCTCCAGCTTGGATGATGACTTCAGCCGGATCATGGACCTCTTCAGCCCCCCGCTTGGGCTTGGATCAGGACATTGGAGGAGCTCTTCTGGATCGATCGGTAAACCTGGTATGGTGAAGATAAGGTAGGAAGATCTTCAGGGGCTTAGTGTTAGGTTTATTTAAGGGAGGTTTGGGTTAGATTAGGGGTATGTGGGTGGTGGGTTGTAATGTTGGGGGGGGTATTGTATGTTTTTTTTTACAGGCAAAAGGGCCTGTTCAGGGCTGGTAAGGTAAAAGAGCTTTGAACTTTAGTAATTTAGAATAGGGTAGGGCATTTTTTTATTTTGGGGGGCTTTGTTATTTTATTAGGGGGCTTAGAGTAGGTGTAATTAGTTTAAAATTGTTGTAATATTTTTCTTATGTTTGTAAATATTTTTTTATTTTTTGTAACTTAGTTCATTTTTATTTTTTGTACTTTAGATAGTTTATTTCATTGTAGTTATTTGTAGGTATTGTATTTAATTTATTTATTGATAGTGTAGTGTTAGGTTTAATTGTAGATAATTATAGGTATTTTATTTAATTAATGTATTGATAGTGTAGTGTTAGGTTTAATTGTAACTTAGGTTAGGATTTATTTTACAGGTAATTTTGTAATTATTTTAACTATTTTAGCTATTAAATAGTTCTTAACTATTCAATAGCTATTGTACCTGGTTAAAATAAATGCAAAGTTACCTGTAAAATAAATATTAATCCTAAAATAGCTATAATATAATTATAATTTATATTGTAGCTATATTAGGATTTATTTTACAGGTAAGTATTTATCTTTAAATAGGAATAATTTATTTAATAAGAGTTAATTAATTTTGTTAGATTAAAATTATATTTAATTTAGGGGGGTGTTAGTGTTAGGGTTAGACTTAGCTTTAGGGGTTAATACATTTATTAGAATAGCGGTGAGCTCCAGTCGGCAGATTAGGGGTTAGTAATTGAAGTTAGGTGTCGGCGAGGTTAGGGAGGGTAGATTAGGGGTTAATACTATTTATGATAGGGTTAGTGAGGCGGATTAGGGGTTAATAACTTTATTATGATAGCGGTGCGGTCCGGTCGACAGATTAGGGGTTAATAAGTGTAGGCAGGTGGAGGCGACGTTGTGGGGGGCAGATTAGGGGTTAATAAATATAATATAGGGGTCAGCGGTGTTAGGGGCAGCAGATTAGGGGTACATAAGGATAATGTAAGTAGCGGCGGTTTACGGAGCGGCAGATTAGGGGTTAAAAATAATATGCAGGGGTCAGCGATAGCGGGGGCGGCAGATTAGGGGTTAATAAGTGTAAGGCTAGGGGTGTTTAGACTCGGGGTACATGTTAGGGTGTTAGGTGCAGACGTAGGAAGTGTTTCCCCATAGCAAACAATGGGGCTGCGTTAGGAGCTGAACGCTGCTTTTTTGCAGGTTTTTTTTCAGCTCAAACAGCCCCATTGTTTTTTATGGGGGAATCGTGCACGAACACGTTTTTGAGGCTGGCCGCGTCCGTAAGCAACTCTGGTATCGAGAGTTGAAGCTGCGTTAAATATGCTCTACGCTCCTTTTTTGGAGCCTAACGCAGCCTTTATGTGGACTCTCAATACCAGAGTTATTTTTATGGTGCGGCCAGAAAAAAGCCGGCGTTAGCTACGCGGGTCCTTACCGACAAAACTCTAAATCTAGCCGTATGTGATTCAACTATAAATAAACTAGGAAATAACTCTAACGATATTTTTTTACAGTTTTACAAAGTGATTGATCACAAACTAGTTAACTTCATAACAGTAACAATCTAAATATAAGGTGCTTAATATTTAGCCCATTTGTTATAAGTATGTATTGGCTAATTTTATCTTTATATTATCTCGCCTAATCTCCATTCAAATTTCATATCTTAAAGCTCTAATCTTTGGTAGTGCATTCTTGAAGATATTTTAGACTTCAAATGCTTTATATTATTAAATCTTAGAATTTCAAATATATATTAGCTTGATAATAATTAACACCAAATATTGTGTGCTAGCGATAAACAATCGCCAATGTATTTACATCCATTCACGCAATAATAACCTAAGAAGAAAAATTGTCTGAATAAATTATTAAATAAATAGATTGTTAAATAATGATAGTAATAATAATAAAGGTGGCTATAAAACCACCTTCTAGAGGAGGGATTACTGTTCTTATTCATATATATCAAAAAGATAATATGTGTCTCACCTCGATCACTATGAAATATTGAATATTTCTAGAAGGACAAGTATTTTTGGTACTAACAGTAATTTAACCTTTCTCAATAATACAAAAACTACTCCCAATGATTGATCAGATCAAACATGGAGTTAAATCCTTTTGGGATTCTCATCTGTAGAGAGAAAATCCAAAAGGCCTCCCTTCGGTAGAGTATCTTGGTTCTGTCCCCTCCTCTCTTTGGGGGCAGCACTCTCTCAATGGTCTGCCATCTGAATGAGTCTACAACTTTTACAAGAAAAAGGAGTAGTCTGGCACTGTGAAAGTGATAATATAGGAAAAAGGGATATAATATTCCCTGGTGCTAACCCTTATTATAGATACTCTGAACAGGATAAGGGGGAAACTGGACAAGAAGGGGTTAATTAGCACTCATTCCTATAATTGAAAGTAAATATGTTGATACAATTCAACTAATAGCTGAAGCAATGATTAAGTTAAAACTTATTATTTATTAAACCACTATTAAAAAACATAATTTATGTAAGAACTTACCTGATAAATTCATTTCTTTCATATTAGCAAGAGTCCATGAGCTAGTGACGTATGGGATATACATTCCTACCAGGAGGGGCAAAGTTTCCCAAACCTCAAAATGCCTATAAATACACCCCTCACCACACCCACAAATCAGTTTAATGAATAGCCAAGAAGTGGGGTGATAAGAAAAAAGTGCGAAAGCATAAAAAATAAGGAATTGGAATAATTGTGCTTTATACAAAAAAATCATAACCACCACAAAAAAGGGTGGGCCTCATGGACTCTTGCTAATATGAAAGAAATGAATTTATCAGGTAAGTTCTTACATAAATTATGTTTTCTTTCATGTAATTAGCAAGAGTCCATGAGCTAGTGACGTATGGGATAATGACTACCCAAGATGTGGATCTTTCCACGCAAGAGTCACTAGAGAGGGAGGGATAAAATAAAGACAGCCAATTCCTGCTGAAAATAATCCACACCCAAAATAAAGTTTAAATGAAAACATAAGCAGAAGATTCAAACTGAAACAGCTGCCTGAAGTACTTTTCTACCAAAAACTGCTTCAGAAGAAGAAAACACATCAAAATGGTAGAATTTAGTAAAAGTATGCAAAGAAGACCAAGTTGCTGCTTTGCAAATCTGATCAACCGAAGTTTCATTCCTAAACGCCCAGGAAGTAGAAACTGACCTAGTAGAATGAGCTGTAATCCTCTGAGGCGGAGTTTTACCCGACTCAACATAGGCATGATGAATTAAAGATTTCAACCAAGATGCCAAAGAAATGGCAGAAGCTTTCTGGCCTTTTCTAGAACCGGAAAAGATGACAAATAGACTAGAAGTCTTTCGGAAAGTCTTAGTAGCTTCAACATAATATTTCAAAGCTCTAACAACATCCAAAGAATGCAATGATCTCTCCTTAGAATTCTTAGGATTAGGGCATAATGAAGGAACTACAATTTCTCTACTAATGTTGTTGGAATTCACAACCTTAGGTAAAAATTTAAAAGAAGTTCGCAACACCGCCTTATCCTGATGAAAAATCAGAAAAGGAGACTCACAAGAAAGAGCAGACAATTCAGAGACTCTTCTGGCAGAAGAGATGGCCAAAAGGAACAAAACTTTCCAAGAAAGTAATGTCCAATGAATGCATAGGTTCAAACGGAGGAGCTTGAAGAGCCCCCAGAACCAAATTCAAACTCCAAGGAGGAGAAATTGACTTAATGACAGGTTTTATACGAACCAAGGCTTGTACAAAACAATGAATATCAGGAAGATTAGCAATCTTTGTGTGAAAAAGAACAGAAAGAGCAGAGATTTGACCTTTCAAGGAACTTGCGGACAAACCTTTATCTAAACCATCCTGAAGAAACTGTAAAATTCTCGGAATTCTAAAAGAATGCCAGGAAAAATGATGAGAAAGACACCAAGAAATATAAGTCTTCCAGACTCTATAATATATCTCTCTAGATACAGATTTACGAGCCTGTAACATAGTATTAATCACAGAGTCAGAGAAACCTCTTTGACCAAGAATCAAGCGTTCAATCTCCATACCTTTAAATTTAAGGATTTGAGATCCTGATGGAAAAAAGGACCTTGCGACAGAAGGTCTGGTCTTAACGGAAGAGTCCATGGTTGGCAAGAGGCCATCCGGACAAGATCCGCAAACCAAAACCTGTGAGGCCATGCTGGAGCTACCAGCAGAACAAACGAGCATTCCTTCAGAATCTTGGAGATTACTCTTGGAAGAAGAACTAGAGGCGGAAAGATATAGGCAGGATGATACTTCCAAGGAAGTGATAATGCATCCACTGCCTCCGCCTGAGGATCCCGGGATCTGGACAGATACCTGGGAAGTTTCTTGTTTAGATGAGAAGCCATCAGATCTATTTCTGGAAGTTCCCACATTTGAACAATCTGAAGAAATACCTCTGGGTGAAGATACCATTCGCCCGGATGCAACGTTTGGCGACTGAGATAATCCGCTTCCCAATTGTCTATTCCTGGAATATGAACCGCAGAGATTAGACAGGAGCTGGATTCCGCCCAAACCAGAATTCGAGATACTTCTTTCATAGCCAGAGGACTGTGAGTCCCTCCTTGATGATTGATGTATGCCACAGTTGTGACATTGTCTGTCTGAAAACAAATGAACGATTCTCTCTTCAGAAGAGGCCAAGACTGAAGAGCTCTGAAAATTCCAAAATATTGATCGGTAATCTCACCTCCTGAGATTCCCAAACCCCTTGTGCTGTCAGAGACCCCCACACAGCTCCCCAACCTGTAAGACTTGCATCTGTTGAAATTACAGTCCAGGTCGGAAGAACAAATGAAGCCTCCTGAACTAAACTGTCAGCCGCTCTGGAATCAATCCGGGATGTAACCCAACTGCTAGCGTGAATTGAAAGCACACGCTAGCACACTGAGAAATATCCAGGACGTGACCCACTCAGGAAGCAGATTAGAAGATAACAAAAATGAATATTGTTCCAGAATGCAGGAAAGCCACAAAGGATAAAACGTCCCTTTAAGTAGTACAAAGAACAAAAAGGAAATGCTCTTACTTGAAGCTTCTGAAAAAGGTCCTCTTTAGCAGGCTTGTAAAACAAAGGAAAAGTTCTCTGTTGCAGCTTGTAAAAGTATAATGTCCCTTTAAGCAGGTTTATAACAAACAGAAAGGCAAAGTTCTCTTTTGCAGCTTGTAAAAGTAAATGTCCCTTTTAAGCAGGTGTATAACAAACAGAAAGGCAAAGTTCTCTTTTGCAGCTTGTAAAAGTAAAATGTCCCTTTAAGCAGGTGTATAACAAACAGAAAGGCAAAGTTCTCTTTTGCAGCTTGTAAAAGTAAAATGTCCCTTTAAGCAGGTCTTGTTTATCAAAGAATAGGTTTAAAGGTAAAGGCAAAAGCAAGGTCAGGCTGGCAGAAGTCGGCATCAAAATATCAGCAAAAGGTAGAGGCAAAAGACAAGGTCAGGCAAGCAGAAGTCGGCATCCAAGTATCAGCAAAAGGGTAACAGCTACAGGCAAGGTCAGGCAGGCAGAAGTCAATGTCCAAATATCAGCAAGTAGGGATAAGGCAAGAGGCTTGGTCAGGTAGGCAGAAGTCGGTACACAGAAGAACAAAACTGATATGGTACTCACAATCCAGGGAAACAAACAAACGGGCCCAGATTCAGATCTCCCGCCGAGATTTAAAGGGCAGGAGCGTAACCGTCATCAGAGGGTGTGAGAGGAAGCGTCATGTTGCTAAGCAACATGACGTCAGAGACACAGAGAAGTTCCGGGAGCCGCGGCGACACGGCGATGAACGGAAGCGTTCATGACAGCACCCCCTCCTCAAGGACCCCTCCGGGGGACAGGACCAGGTCTATCAGGATGAGTCTTGTGGAAGGTCTTGACCAATATAGGAGCATTTACTTGATGAGCAGGTTCCCAAGAACGTTCCGTGACTGGATAACCCTTCCAATGAATGAGATAATACAATTTCTTGCCCCGCAATTTGGAATCTAGAATATGGCTGATCTCAAACTCAGGATGTCCATGCACCAATAACGGTGGAGGTTTAGAAAAAGGCTTAGAATACCTGTTAATCATCACAGGTTTTAAAAGAGAAACATGGAATACCGGATGGACTTTGAGAGACTTGGGTAAAGCTACCCGATAAGCAGTGGAACATACCTGACCCAGTATTCGGAAAGGACCCACATATCGTGGTCCCAATTTGTTAGAAGGTTGTTTCAGGCGAAGAAATCGAGAGGAAATCCAAACTTTATCACCAGGGCGATATTTGGGAGCCTTCTTCCGTCGAAGATCCGAAAAGAACTTGTAACGTCTAGAAGTTACAGAAAGAATACGATGTATCTTCTGCCAATGTCGAGTTAATCTTCGGGCTGTAAGATCAGAAGCAGGATTCACTGTGGAGGAAGTATGCAAAGGGAATGTCCTAGGCTGATATCCGTAAGCTGCATGAAAAGGAGAAGTCTGAAGGGAGGAATTGTACCGGGCATTATGGGCCAATTCAGCCAAAGGAAGGTAAGAAGTCCAGTTAGAGTGATAATGATCCACATAATGTCTAAGATATGTTTCAAGACACTGGTTTACTCTTTCAGTCTGACCATTCGATTGTGGGTGGTGAGAAGTAGAGAGAGATATAGTAGTACCAAAATGTTTACAAAGTGACCTCCAAAATCGAGAAACGAATTGTACCCCTCTATCTGAAACAATATCTAGAGGAAATCCATGGATTCTTACAATATGTAGAATAAAAAGTTCAGAGAGTCTTTTGGCAGATGGTAATCCTGGCAAGGGTACAAAATGAGCCGTCTTAGTGAACCTGTCGACCACCACCCAGATAGTATTGTTCCCAGTGGACAAGGGAAGATCGGTAATAAAGTCCATGGATACATGAGTCCAAGGCTGGTGGGGTATAGGCAATGGTTGGAGTAATCCTGAAGGAAGTTGGCGTGGAGTTTTGTTCATGGCACATTGTGTGCATACTGAGACGTAATCCTTCACATCTTGAGAGAGTGTAGGCCACCAGACATGTTGTTTGAGGTTTCGAGTGGTAATACTGATGCCAGGATGTCCAGAAAGGGGACTATCATGAGCCCAAAATAAAATCTTGGAACGAAGGCGTTCAGGAACAAAGAGTAAACCATCGGGAGGTTTACAGGACAAAGGAAGATGCTCTTGAGCGGACTGTAATTCTTGTAACCAAGAAGTTGTTAACTGGGCAATGACTTTATGAGGTTGGAGAATGGTACCAGACTCAGGAACTGGGGTATCTTGAAATTGTCTGGAAAGTGCGTCTGCTTTAATATTTTTTGAACCAGGTATGTAAGACAAATTATAGTGAAACCGAGAGAAGAATAATGACCAGCGTGCTTGCCTGGAATTTAGTCGTTTGGCTGTTTGGAGATACAGAAGGTTCTTATGATCAGTAAGTATAGTAAATGGCAAAGAAGTACCTTCCAGCCAATGTCTCCATTCATCCAATGCCATCTTGATGGCAAGCAACTCTTTATTCCCTACGTCATAGTTAAATTCGGAAGGAGTGAATTTTTTAGAGAAAAAAGCAACAGGATGAATCCTTCCAGTCTCTGGTATTCGTTGAGACAGAACAGCTCCAGCAGCAACAGAGGAAGCATCCACCTCCAGAATAAATTGAAACTCAGGATTTGGATGACGAAGGATAGGAGCTGAGGAAAAAGCTTCTTTGAGAGATTCAAAAGCTTCTATAGCCTCAGACGGCCATACTTTACAGTTTTGTCCTTTTCTTGTGAGAGAAGTAAGAGGAGAAGTAATAGTAGCAAAATTCTTGATGAACTTTCTGTAATAATTGGCGAAGCCTAGGAAACGTTGTAAAGCCTTCAAAGAATCAGGTCTAGGCCAATCCAAAATGGCAGAAAGTTTAGTAGGGTCCATTTCGAATCCAGATGCCGATATTACATAACCCAGAAAGGGTATGGATTTTTGATGGAAAGAACATTTCTCCAGTTTAGCAAACAGATGGAATTCTCTTAGACGTTGAAGTACTTTCTTGGACGTGGTGCACATGATCTTGGTGGTTCTGAGAAAAAATTAAGATGTCGTCCAGGTATATGATAACAAAAATATTCAAAAAATCACGAAAGATCTCATTTACAAAATGCTGGAAAACCGCCGGAGCATTGCATAGCCCGAAGGGCATGACCAAATATTCATAATGCCCAAATCGAGTGTTAAAGGCAGTCTTCCACTCATCTCCTTTGCGTATACGGATCAAGTTGTATGCACCGCGTAGGTCGAGTTTGGTGAAAATGGTGGCTCCCTGAAGATAAGTAAAAAGTTCAGGAATAAGGGGCAGAGGATAACTGTTCTTGATGGTAATCTGATTCAATCCACGATAATCAATACAGGGTCTTAATCCGCCATCCTTTTTTCCCACAAAAAAGAAACCGGCCCCTACAGGGGAAGAGGAGGGTCGAATAAATCCTCTAGCCAGATTGTCTTTTATATATTCTTCCAGAGCCATGTTTTCTGGTTTAGAAAGTGGATATGTCTTGCCTCGAGGATAAGCAGCCCCAGGAAGGAGGTCAATGGGACAATCAAAAGGGCGATGAGGAGGAAGACGTTCAGCTTCTTTTTTGGAGAAGACATCCACAAAGTCATGGTAATGCATAGGTAAGGATTCCGGAGTTTCAACTGTGAGAGCAATAGTGAGTGGTAACTTAGTAATCTTTTGAAGACATTTAGTCTGGCATGTAGATCCCCAGGAAGTGAGTTCACCGAAAGTCCAAGAAAAAATGGGATTGTGAATCTGGAGCCAGGGTAATCCCAAGATAATGGGAAATTGCGGAGTGGAAATGACATCGAAACAAATTGTCTCAGAATGAAGTATTCCTACGGTGAGGATTAAGGGTTGAGTAGAAAACTGAATGTATCCAGAACCCAAAGGATCTCCACTGACCGTAGAGACTGAAATGGAATACTCCTTCTTTAGTAAGGGTATAGAATGAGTAGAAACAAATGTAGAGTCAATGAACACACCTCCAGCACCAGAATCAATTAGAGCTTGGGTATAGATCTTCTTATGTCCAATTAGAAGAGTTACTGGAACAAAGAGTTTCTTGTATAGGGAATGACCACTATTTTGGCTTAACTCAGTTCCCTGGACTAGAGTTAAGCCCTGGCTTTTACTGGCCTAGTAGGACAATCCCTTAATAAATGTCCTTTAAGGCCACAGTACAGACATAAGCCAAGAGTCCGTCTTCTCAAGCGTTCAGTCTCAGTTAATTTTATACTTCCTACTTCCATGGGTTCAGCCTGATCAGTAGTAGGAGAGGCTGGAGTGACTGGATTAGAAAAACGAGGAGCTAAACGAAAAGGAGTTCGAGTGGAAGTCCTCTGTGTTCTATCCTTTTCTTGTTGGCGTTCACGAAACCTGGCGTCGAGACTGATACAGAGATTTATTAAGGCTTCTAAGGACTCTGGAAGTTCACGATACACCAATTCATCCTTGAGACGCTCAGAAAGTCCTTTACGGAAAGCGGCTCTGAGTGCTCCCTGATTCCAAGTGGTTTCAGAGGCAAGGGTGCGGAACTCAATTGCATATTGAGAGACTGGTTGATTTCCTTGACGTAAATCCAGGAGAGTAGCTTCAGCAGCGGATGACCTTCCAGGTTTATCGAATACGTTTGAGAATGTAGATAGAAATGTATCAACATCCAACAGTATAGGATCATTCTTTTCTAGCAAAGGTGACACCCAAGCCAAGGCTTTTCCTTTCATTAAGGAAATAAGAAACGTGATTCTAGAAGAGGCAGTAGCAAAGAGAGTAGGGCTATTTCGGAAATGAAGACGGCATTGATTCAAAAAGCCTCTACATTCTTCAGGATTCCCATCATATTTATCCGGAAGAGGAATCCTGGGACTTAGTTGTACCTGAGACTGATTGTTAGGAATCGGAGGAGGTAATGCCTCAATCGGATTTGGATTGGGATTAGGATTGGGAGGTGCGGTAGCAACCAAATTTTGTAATAGAGCAGTAATTTGATCAAGTTTAGTGTCCAGAGACTGCAAGTGAGTGGCATGAGAACCCAAGAGCTGTCCCTGGTGAGCCACGGCCATAGATAATTCAGTGGGGTCCATTTTTGTGGCCCGTTTGTAATGTCAGCCGCTCTGGAATCAATCCGGGATGTAACCCAACTGCTAGCGTGAATTGAAAGCACACGCTAGCACACTGAGAAATATCCAGGACGTGACCCACTCAGGAAGCAGATTAGAAGATAACAAAAATGAATATTGTTCCAGAATGCAGGAAAGCCACAAAGGATAAAACGTCCCTTTAAGTAGTACAAAGAACAAAAAGGAAATGCTCTTACTTGAAGCTTCTGAAAAAGGTCCTCTTTAGCAGGCTTGTAAAACAAAGGAAAAGTTCTCTGTTGCAGCTTGTAAAAGTATAATGTCCCTTTAAGCAGGTTTATAACAAACAGAAAGGCAAAGTTCTCTTTTGCAGCTTGTAAAAGTAAATGTCCCTTTTAAGCAGGTGTATAACAAACAGAAAGGCAAAGTTCTCTTTTGCAGCTTGTAAAAGTAAAATGTCCCTTTAAGCAGGTGTATAACAAACAGAAAGGCAAAGTTCTCTTTTGCAGCTTGTAAAAGTAAAATGTCCCTTTAAGCAGGTCTTGTTTATCAAAGAATAGGTTTAAAGGTAAAGGCAAAAGCAAGGTCAGGCTGGCAGAAGTCGGCATCAAAATATCAGCAAAAGGTAGAGGCAAAAGACAAGGTCAGGCAAGCAGAAGTCGGCATCCAAGTATCAGCAAAAGGGTAACAGCTACAGGCAAGGTCAGGCAGGCAGAAGTCAATGTCCAAATATCAGCAAGTAGGGATAAGGCAAGAGGCTTGGTCAGGCAGGCAGAAGTCGGTACACAGAAGAACAAAACTGATATGGTACTCACAATCCAGGGAAACAAACAAACGGGCCCAGATTCAGATCTCCCGCCGAGATTTAAAGGGCAGGAGCGTAACCGTCATCAGAGGGTGTGAGAGGAAGCGTCATGTTGCTAAGCAACATGACGTCAGAGACACAGAGAAGTTCCGGGAGCCGCGGCGACACGGCGATGAACGGAAGCGTTCATGACATAAACAATGGTGATCTGTCCACCACGTCAGAGAGTGTCGTACAATCGGTTTTAAAGATATTAATTGAGATATCTTTGTGTAATCCCTGCACCATTGGTTCAGCATACAGAGCTGAAGAGGTCGCATGTGAAAACGAGCAAAGGGGATCGCGTCCGATGCAGCAGTAATAAGACCTAGAATTTCCTTGCATAAGGCTACCGAAGGGAATGATTGTGACTGAAGGTTTCGACAAGCTGAAATCAATTTTAGACGTCTCTTGTCTGTCAAAGACAGAGTCATGGACACTGAATCTATCTGGAAACCCAAAAAGGTTACCCTTGTCTGAGGAATCAATGAACTTTTTAGTGAATTGATCCTCCAACCATGATTTTGAAGAAACAACAAAAGTCGATTCGCATGAAATTCTGCTAAATGTGAAGACTGAGCAAGTACCAAGATATCGTCCAAATAAGGAAATACCACAATACCCTGTTCTCTGATTACAGATAGAAGGGCACCGAGAACCTTTGTAAAAATTCTTGGAGCTGTTGCTAGGCCAAACGGCAGAGCCACAAACTGGTAATGCTTGTCTAGGAAAGAGAATCTCAGAAACTGATAGTGAGCTGGATGAATCGGAATATGCAGATATGCATCCTGTAAATCTATTGTAGACATATAATGCCCTTGCTGAACAAAAGGCAGGATAGTCCTTACAGTTACCATTTTGAATGTTGGTATCCTTACATAAAGATTCAATATTTTTAGATCCATAACTGGTCTGAAGGAATTCTCCTTCTTTGGTGCAATGAAGAGATTCGAATAAAACCCCAGCCCCTGTTCCAGAACTGGAACTGGCATAATTACTCCAGCCAACTCTAGATCTGAAACACATTTCAGAAATGCTTGAGCTTTCGCTGGGTTTACTGGGACACGGGAAAGAAAAAAATCTCTTTGCAGGAGGTCTTATCTTGAAACCAATTCTGTACCCTTCTGAAATAATGTTCTGAATCCAAAGATTGTGAACAGAATTGATCCAAATTTCTTTGAAAAAATGTAATCTGCCCCCTACCAGCTGAGCTGGAATGAGGGCCGCACCTTCATGTGGACTTAGAAGCTTGCTTTGCTTTTCTAGAAGGCTTGGATTTATTCCAGACTGGAGATGGTTTCCAAACTGAAACTGCTCCTGAGGATGAAGGATCAGGCTTTTGTTCTTTGTTGAAACGAAAGGAACGAAAACGATTATTAGCCCTGTTTTTACCCTTAGATTTTTTATCCTGTGGTAAAAAAGTTCCTTTCCCACCAGTAACAGTTGAGATAATAGAATCCAACTGAGAACCAAATAATTTATTACCCTGGAAAGAAAGGGAAAGTAGAGTCGATTTAGAAGACATATCAGCATTCCAAGTTTTAAGCCATAAAGCTCTTCTAGCTAAAATAGCTAGAGACATAAACCTGACATCAACTCTGATAATATCAAAAATGGCATCACAGATAAAATTATTAGCATGTTGAAGAAGAATAATAATGTTATGAGAATCATGATCTGTTACTTGTTGCGCTAAAGTTTCCAACCAAAAAGTTGAAGCTGCAGCAACATCCGCCAAAGATATAGCAGGTCTAAGAAGATTACCTGAACACAAATAAGCTTTTCTTAGAAAGGATTCAATTTTCCTATCTAAAGGATCCTTAAAGGAAGTACCATCTGCCGTAGGAATAGTAGTACCTTTAGCAAGGGTAGAGATAGCCCCATCAACTTTAGGGATTTTGTCCCAAAACTCTAATCTGTCAGACGGCACAGGATATAATTGCTTAAAACGTTTAGAAGGAGTAAATAAATTACCCAAATTATTCCATTCCCTGGAAATTACTTCAGAAATGGAACCAGGAACAGGAAAAACTTCTGGAATAACTACAGGAGATTTAAAGACCTTGTCTAAACGTTTAGATTTAGTATCAAGAGGACCAGAATCCTCAATTTCTAATGCAATTAGGACTTCTTTAAGTAAAGAACGAATAAATTCCATTTTAAATAAATATGAAGATTTATCAGCATCAGCCTCTGAAACAGAATCCTCTGAACCAGAAGAATCATTAGAATCAGAATGATGATGTTCATTTAAAAATTCATCTGGATAAAGAGAAGATTTAAAAGACTTTTTATGTTTACTAGAAGGAGGAATAACAGACATAGCCTTCTTAATAGATTCAGAAACAAAATCTCTTATGTTATCAGGAACACTCTGAACATTAGATGTTGATGGAACTGCAACAGGTAATGGTATTTTACTAAAGGAAATATTTTCTGCATTAACAAGTTTGTCATGACATTTAATACAAACAACAGCTGGAGGAACAGCTACCAAAAGTTTACAGCAGATACACTTAGCTTTGGTAGTTCCAGCACCAGGCAGCGATTTTCCTGAAGTATCTTCTGACTCAGATGCAAAATGAGACATCTTGCAATATGTAAGAGAAAAAACAACATATAAAGCAAAATTGATCAAATTCCTTAAATTACAGTTTCAGGAATGGGAAAAAATGCCAAAGCAACCAGAAGCAATGAAAAATGAGACTTAAATAATGTGGAGACAAAAGCGACGCCCATATTTTTTTAGCGCCAAATAAGACGCCCACATTATTTGGCGCCTAAATGCTTTTGGCGCCAAAAATGACGCCACATCCGGAACGCCGACATTTTTGGTGCAAAAGAACGTCAAAAAATGACGCAACTTCCGGCGACACGTATGACGCCGGAAACAGAAAAGATTTTTTGCGCCAAAAAAGTCTGCGCCAAGAATGACGCAATATAATGAAGCATTTTCAGCCCCCGCGAGCCTAACAGCCCACAGGGAAAAAGTCACATTTTTTAAGGTAAGAAAAAATGATTGATTCAAATGCATTATCCCAAATATGAAACTGACTGTCTGAAAATAAGGAATGTTGAACATCCTGAGTCAAGGCAAATAAATGTTTGAATACATATATTTAGAACTTTATAAAAAAGCGCCCAACCATAGCTTAGAGTGTCACAGAAAATAAGACTTACTTACCCCAGGACACTCGTCTACATGTTGTAGAAAGCCAAACCAGTACTGAAACGAAAATCAGCAGAGGTAATGGTATATATATATAAGAGTATATCGTCGATCTGAAAAGGGAGGTAAGAGATGAATCTCTACGACCGATAACAGAGAACCTATGAAATAGACCCCGTAGAAGGAGATCATTGCATTCAAATAGGCAATACTCTCCTCACATCCCTCTGACATTCACTGCACGCTGAGAGGAAAACCGGGCTCCAACCTGTTGCGGAGCGCATATCAACGTAGAATCTAGCACAAACTTACTTCACCACCTCCAGGAGGCAAAGTTTGTAAAACTGATTTGTGGGTGTGGTGAGGGGTGTATTTATAGGCATTTTGAGGTTTGGGAAACTTGGTAGGAATGTATATTCCATACGTCACTAGCTCATGGACTCTTGCTAATTACATGAAAGAAATTTTTTTAAGAAATTACAGTAGGGATAACACCCTAAAACATAACCAAAGTGCTCCACACACACACTTGTGAATACCCCGCTGCAATATACCCAGACAATAAACACAGATTCAACCACCTGGCCAGTAACAGGATACGCTGGCTTCAGGTGACAGGGATGGTTTCTATACTGTGTGCACGTCCCTTGCAGAGGATTCACTGTTACGTGGGTAACAAAGGTTCGAAATAATTAAAAACAACTATATTTTGAATAGCATACTGTTGTGCTGTGCACAAACGCGTTTTGGCCGAGTAGCGGCCTTTCTCAATGTGCAGATTGAAATTGACAAGACGAGTGTCTTGCTGGCAGTGCCTTAAATACCTATCTCATGTGTAGTTTGCCCAATCACAGCGTGCGTTTGATGCAGGCCCACCTCTCAACGAATCACATGCGATTTAGTATAAGCATGCTGATGGATAAGACTCGGTTTCCGATTGGTTACTAGTAACTCACTGCATATCCAATCACTGATAACTGGTTGTGTCTAGCAGATGTTACTACGGTCGTTGTGTGGACTAGGTATTTGGATAACTTTAGCTGAGATCACTCATTGATCATCCGATTCTATGTGCACCCAATATATTGTTCCATGAGCCGGTTATATCTTAAAAACATTTTTCAGCATTACGGTATACAAATTTTATATACACAGTGTGCCTATTAATTACTGATTATAAAGAGTAACATTGGCACAATATTAGAATTATTCACAATGATTGCTCAAATGGTTCAATGCATAAAGCATTACATTTTTGTTTACATATTATAAAGTGAATGTATTAGGCCCTTACTTATCTCTATGACATAGGTTGTTCTACATCATGCCAATTATAGCTTATACAGAGAAGTACATTAATATATATACCACCACACTGGCTGATGAACAGAGCTATGCTTGTGTGATTTAAACTACATACTGGTATAAGAAATTGCTAAAAAACCAATATAAATATTATGCATAATGTTTTGGATGATAATGGGCACATAAACCCTTATGTTTAGGATATCTTATGTATGATGTAATATAGGGCATAAAAATACCTAGATATTTCATGCTACATATTGCAAGACAAGATTGAAATTCAAACAATTGTAAACACTGAAGTTCAATAGTCCTGCATAAATCATTATGTTTAAAATATCATTACAGTCACATTCTTATACTTATGTAATCTAATTGTGGAATAGTCCGTTGTGCATATCATAATACCTTCTAAGGAAATTTTCTGGGTGCACATTAGAAATCAGTGTACTAATGATCACCAAAGTGTGTCATCATATTGCAAGGAATAAAATTGAGTTGTACAGTAAAGTAAAGCATCAGAGGAATGCCCAAAAATTATTATTCTCATTCATGCCATTGGGCATGACAGTATTTAAATTAAATATCCATCTCGCTTCTTTTTTTAACAATGTTTGTTCCATATCCCTACCACGTATGCCTGGGCGTATTGTTTCCAATCCCCAGCATTGAAAAGTATTGGTTTTTCCTTTGTGGTGATGTAGTAAATGCCTGGCAACACTGGTGATTTGTTTTCCCTTTTCTACATCCTTTGCTGCATTCCTTATGTTGCTGAGGTGTTCAGTGATTCTAACCCCATTTGTCTAGTAGTCATGCCTACATAAAAACAGTTGCAGCCGCAAGATAGACAATAGATCACATTGGATGTTTTACAAGTAATATGATTCTGAATGGTCCATTTTCTATTGAATCTGCCCATCATATATTTCTTTTTAACCATGTATGTGCAGTTTTTACAGTTGCCACATGCTATGGATCCTTTATAGATCGGGGCTTTT